>NC_134478.1:33643697-33879601 GCF_964194025.1 Convolutriloba macropyga | reverse complement strand
TGTTAAAAGAAATCAACTGCGTACAAATGATTAACAGAAAAAAGGATAAAATCTTCAAATTCTTTAACAATTTGCAAAGGCAGAGCAAAAACTATTCTAAATTTTCTAAGATTCTAAATATTATGATGTATTTTATGATATATCACAAATTTTTGTCCAAATCACAATTATGGCACAATGTTCATTGATTGAATTTTAAACATCTAACACAAAAAAATTCAGATATCAATAAGACCGAATAAAATAAAACCCCTGAGATGGATGAATATATCAAATGGAAGACGCCATATACACTGTTTACAAAAAAATATGTTCAAATTCAAGAAAAAATTTTACAAATATGAGCAAAGTTTGCGCTTGAAAATCATAAGGATCTCAAAAAACATTTTGCACTTGATGAGCACAAGGATCTCAAAAAACATTGTACTGTCAGTTCCAGAGAGTTAAGATTGATGTCGATCGAAAAATATTTTAAAAATGAATCTACAAGCAAAAAAATGAACAAAATGGCTGAAAAGACGGATAATTATAATGGTCATTCTCTCAAATAAACTATTAACAGTCAAGAAGTAATTCATTCAGCAGAACAAATCAAAAATTCTCGCGTTCAGAAAAAATTTGTACGTCAGTTTAATCATTCATTTTCAGGCCGAAACGCTACCTGAACAAAATGCTTCCGGTTTAAAAAACCTGAAGAAAATCAATACTACTCTTCAAGACGTAGATCCAAGAGAAAGCGAATAAAAGATTCGCGCAGCTATCTCAATCGCTGATATTATTCAGTCCTCTTTCTAAGATGTATTGGCATATTTTAAAGATTTTAGAAGTCAAAACGGAGTAGTATTATTTTGTGACGCTGAAACCGAAACTGCACAAAAACCGGGTTTTGCGATTTGAAAATTCAAATTTTAAGCAGTAAAAACCGATGTCTGTACAAAATTCAACGTCTAACGCATACCGGTAATTTTACATATTTTGAGTTTATGAGATCTTTTCTGAACGGTCTTCCAACTCCGTTCATGGACTCTTTCAAAGTTTTTTATTAGCAATAGTCTTTGAATTGTGGTTTTTTGTTTGCTTTGCCGCTGTTTGTACAAATAAATGCAAAAAAAAAGCATCAAAGCAAACAGATAAAACATAGCCGGACAAGTCTCCAACCACAATTCAAAAAATTGGTGTTGAGGAAAAGAGTAAAGTAGACAATGAAACGACCATGAAAGGATTTGGAAAATTATCCAGAAAACATCTCAAAAACTCCAAGAAAGTTGCCTCGAGTGAACAAAAACCTCACTACATGTCGAATTTTTGTGCAGACATTGGTTTTCATTTCTTAAAAATTAAAACAAATTGCAAAACAAAACCACTTGCAAAACACAACCACTTTTTGATTCAGCGTCAAAAGATCACCAATACAATTGATTTCTAAAATCAATCAAATATGTCAAAACATCCTATACAGAGGACTGAATACTATCAATTTAACAATGCGCAAATCTAGCCAGTAGAAAGCATCCAAAATAGCCACCTTTGAACCCACTGACAGCATTTGGGATTAATTTTGCTGCAGTTTCATTAAATTCGATAACTATGGTGAATTCAACCTCTAAATTGGAGAATCAAGATAAATACTAATATCAGTCAGCAAAATACTCTACGGAAATTTGGTAACTTAATGCACAAGGTCTTTTTAAAAATCAATCTTAGTGCCCCGGCTTCGTTGGTTTATCCCGTTCCTTTTGATTCCAATTTTGGACCTGGAAAGTATTCCATTAAAATTGCTGAGAAATCTAAAATCTAATATCCATTAAGTTGACACGGTGAGTGAGGTAAATTAGAGGTCAGACGTGAAAGTCATGCCATGTGTAAAAAAAAACGAGATCGAAAGGGAAAAATAAATTTTAAAAATGCAGGAAAAAACATGACATCAAAAATCACTGAAACGAGAAAACAGAACTTTAAAAAATCACTGCATTGGAATAACGCAAAGATCCTACAGTAGCACTATCAACTGAAAGTAATCTGATAATAATAAACAAAATTAGCCAAAAAACAAGCTTAAAACTAAAATTTGAAAATTTGGATTAATTCCCCGTAAAATAATAATGCAGATAAAAACTAAAAACCAGCTTTTGAGAACGTGGTATCATCCAGTGACTGCCCAAATATTACGCAAGTCATAATGGAACTTCTTTATTATTGAAAATATGGAAAAAAATCTCTTCATTTTATCAACTTTTTATAGAAATTTCCTAAATAAAAAATAACTTTATCACACCAAAAACTGTAAAAAAAAAGCTGTTCATTGAAAATCCATAGAACACAGTGTCTTTATAAATCCCGGGAGATGGAAAAAGACCAAAAAACTCCAAATATGCTTAAAACTCAATAATTTCACCAAAAGTTTCAAAGACCTGATTCGAAACTATAAAGTAGAAAATAATACAAAACCAAAAAATGCTTGAGAAAAGCCGCATGTTAACAAAAACGTTCGCTGGCTGAGAGAAAATTTTTTACAACTCAAATGTTCGCTCTCTCAAAACTAGCGGTGTAAACAGAAAACCAGTCTCTTTTCCCTCTGCTCCCTAATTTTGCTCGACAGTCAAACCAAATTTCATTTCCGGCTTGAAATTCACTCTGATAAAATTGATAAAAAAGATATTTCTCCAATACTCCTCTCCGAGTTGTCAAAAAGACAAGCCGTGAACACAATTCAAATTCTTTCAATTGTAAAGCAGAGTACCGAAATAAACGTCGGACGAATTGCTCTCGAACGACTCATGAGCGCTGGATTCTATAGCAGTCTTGCTCTTCAAGTTGTTTATGCAGGTTTTTAGGTTTACCAAGTTACACAAGGGCTTCAAATAATGCTTTTAGTGTGTGCTTTTATAGACCAATCAATAGTAAGATTAAAAGTGAATGAAGAGACCAGACCGAATTCGATGCGCGTTTCAGCTGACTTTTCGTAGTGAACCGCCGCCAATTGAGTTCAGCTGCTTAAAATTGGTAATGATAGAACATCCGGCAAATTGCCGGAAAATAGCCGTCAATGACCCACTTGACGCACATTGGGATTGCAACAGAAAAAGAAAAAAAATAGAGATAGAAATTGACAGAAATTTTCTAAGTGTCAATTTTTTTTACTTGGTGTTTAGATTCTACATATTCTCTTAGATTCTATAATTACACTTAATTCAGCTTTTAAACTGAACGCTATTAAGCATAATAATAATGCCAGCTAGCAATCGCTTTAATAAACTTTGATAACCTAATGCACTCTGACTTAATAACCGGGCTTTATCGGTTTATCCTGTTTTTTTTTTAATTTTGGACTTTTGACATCGACCGTATTCAATACAATACGCAATTCAATACGTGAAAGAATTTAAAACTCACTCAATTAAAACAGTGAGTGAAGTAAGTCAGAAATCAAGCGTGAAAATCGTGACTTATGTAAAACAAAAAACGTGATCAAACGGTAAAGCGAATATAAAAAACATAGCCGGAAGAATTCCGGAAATGACTCGGAGTACAAAAACAGACAATACTCACTGACCTAAAGCACCTCCTACTTGATTACACTAAACATTTTGAAACCAAAAGTGAAAAACTCACACAAGAAAAAAATCACAAAACAAAAAGCATCTGATAAAATATTTACATCAAGTTGCGACTCCAAAAGTACAGGTTGGACTAAGTAATACAGAAAAACAGGTGGTTCGCCACAACATAATCTCAATTGAAAGACAATCCAAGACTCTCATAAAGAAAAAACCGAGCAAACGGAAAACAAAGGGAAAATTCCAGACAAAAGAAGGAAAAATGAAAAATACAGTTCTATAAAAATTAAGACAGAACTCCCTAAAACGATAAAATGCAACCTCCCAAACAATTTTTGGAGTACTTCTAAGTATATTTCCTGTATATCAGTTATATAAGTATATCAGTCATCTAAGTATATCAGTCATCTAACTTCTAAGTATATCAGTCATCCGACCAATACGTTGCAGAAAAAATATTAAAAAACCGAAGTTAAAAAGCAAAGAAACAAACCTAAAAAAACAAAGAAATTTGAAAGAACTTATTTCAGTGAAAAATGCCCAGTCTATATTTCAAGTGTAACATCAGTATAACAAAACCAAAAAAAATTAATTTTAAATAAGAATAGAGCAAGAGAAATGACAGCGCAAACTATAAAAATGGAAGAAATATTTGAAAAAAAAAGAACAGACAAAAAACTGACGAAAATTTGTTCAAATTTATTCAATTTTCTCCAACAAAACAACTCAAAGGTACTACTAATCAAATTGATAGACAACCAGAAGTGCTAGAAGAATTTATTTTAACTACAAAACACCCCCAAATGCTACTAAGAATTGAAGAATAGAAAAATTGCTGAAAAAGCTTGAAATAAAGCAAAATAGTAAAATAGCTAAAAACTGCCACCAAAAGCGTAAAATTTGCTTTACATGGTCAAAAAAGCTTCCAAACCAGTTTATATAACTGAGTCAAACACTTTTGACTGAAAAGGTTGGAGTTAAAGCTATAAGAACTGCTTTCCAAAAGCCGCACGATCAAACATTTCCGCTCGCTCAATGAAAATTTTTTCACTTCTACTTTTCTCGCTCTCTCGCTCTTTTTCTCTCTCTCTCTCTCTCTCTCTCTCTCTTTCTCTTCTCTCTCTCTCTCTCTCTCTCTCTCTCTCTCTCTCTCTCGCTCTCTTTCCCAAAATATCGACGTGAACAAAAAACCAATCTCTTTTCCGTTTGTGCCCCCCCCCCAGTACGTTATGCTCCCCCCAGTGACAGAGCACGTGTCATTACATAGTAAATCATTATGTAAAAATATTGCACGTGCGTCTGGGGGTTGCAAATAATATGCACCCACTAAGCTGGGGGGGCACAAACGGAAAAGATCCCTCTCTTCTCTCAGCTCTTCAGCAATTTGACCTAAAAAACTTTGTTTCCACGCATTTCACTTCCTGTTTTAAATACACACAAAATTACCGATCAAAAATAAAAAGACGCTCCACCAATACTCCTCTTCGAGTCATAAGCCGCTGAGAGGCTGACGGTGGCTATTAGTAATCATGCAATACTCAAAAAGTCAAGGACATAAATTTCACTCAAGAAGTCATAACGGTCAAGCAAAAAATTTGCAAAGGACACAACTGCGATAATTGTTTCAAACTGCTGTTAACAAGAGGAGCAAACTTTGCTTAAGAACAATCAAACACTGATTCTTGGCCATACGCGTCGAATGATGTTGTCTTATAAGCTACCTGAAGGTGCTGTTCAAGACAGTCCCTGAAGTCTTCAAGGTAGCTCTTCAGGTCCATTTTTGACACGAAGCTCTTCTGCTCTTCAGTCAACTCCAACAAGTTCAACATCTCACTCCACTTGTCTTTATTCTTCCTCAGGGAACTCACTGTCCTAATCTGCCGCTGGAAATATTTGAAGGCCGTGCGCTTACTAAAACAGCAATATTCACATCATTATTCTTGTGAATCAGCTTGTCCAAGACTTCAATATATTCATGACAAAACAATTTTTCCATAAAAGTTTTTTAAATGTGACCAACAAAAATTCGCTAAGGCCACTTCTATAAACCGATTGGTGGAAAACTGAAGCTGGAAGGAAAAAAACAAGTTTCTGGATCTTTACTTTAGGATTAAATAAAAAATTGTACCGAAATAAAAATACTGCGTAGATCAACTTAAGAGTCCTCTTGCGATAATATTATACCTCAGTCAAGTTTTGATTCTCTGTGATAAAAAAGTATAACACCCGAGTAGTACTCACGAGATGACACTACTGATGGTGACGTAATTCTTGATTTTTCGAGTCCAGTGGTCCAAATTTAGATAGACTCGGCTGCGCGTGAATATGACCTTGCCATTTTTCGTCTTCAATCTAGCAGCCACTGGAACTGGTTCCCGACATTTTAACACCGCTGAAAAATGTTGAGAACTTTAGTTGGAAAAAAATAATGAAGAACATAGCCGACAGATTGCCGGAAAATAGCCGCGATAGACGCTTGTGGCCATCAATAAATTTAAACAACTAAAGAAATAAGATAGACAGATCAACCACCAGTCCTTTAATAGACCACTAGACTTTTTGGGCTAGATTCGGACTGTCAATTGTATGACACATACGTTCTTTAAGGAAAAAGCCCAAAACTTTTTCAAAATTGATAATCGAAATCAAAAACACAAGACTAATACTCAAGAATTAGGGATATAAATTTGGCACTACGTAGATGCACACTATTGATCTTTAACTAGTAAATGTTAATAAAATTTGATGTTCCATGAGTGAGTTCAAGTCATTTTTTGAGTGAGGTAAGTCACGCAATTGACCAAAAACTAGAAATGACGTCACGCACACAAAATTTAACTGCAAAGGAGTAGGGCTCACTGATTGAAAAAGTCAATTCCAAGAAGTCAGGTCGTAAAAATCATCGATGGAGACGACGAACTTAAAAACATAGCAGGACAAGTCCTGACGTACAATTCAAAGAATTTTCAATGACTTAACAAACAACTAGACCTAGGACGGACAATGAGTGAATTGGGAAAACCATTTCTAAAACAAATCAGATGAAAAAAACAAAAAAAAACCGAAAATCAATGTCAAAAGGCTGGTAGGGAGAACAAAAAACCACTAGTGAGATATGTAATTTTGATTCTAACAAAAACTAGGTCCAGAATGAGCTGTGAATGGATTGGGTAAACTATTTAGAAAAAAAATCCGATCCAAAAATCGAAAAAACAGTAAAAATCAGAGTGAAATTGCCGCATGTGAACAAAAAACCACTACCGAGAAACCGAATTTTTGTTCAAACACCGTTTTCTCACTCTTCTTTAAAATTAGAGCGAAAAAAATTCACGCCGCAAAACCACTCGCTTTTTCGCTCCATTTCCTGTTTCGGCGTGACCAAAATCATTACTCCAATTTGACTTCAAAAATCATGAAAATGTGTGAACAGATCTTTAAAAAAAAGACAGCGCCCCAATACAACTCAAATTCTTTGAATTGTAAAAAACATAGCAGGACAAGTCCTGAAATCCAATTCAAAAGAATTGTATTAATTGATGACCTGAAAATCATTAACTCGGCCTTAAAAGGCAAATGAGAGCTATTAGTAATGAGAGTAATCAATAAAACAACAACAGAACAAAAACAAGCAAGACTAAAAAGTGAACTTTCATATTTTTGAAAAAACATCAAAAAACAACTGCTATGAACTCAAACTGCCAAGTATATTCCTTTAATTCTCATTAGCAACCTGTCACTAAATGTCGATGAGTCCTGTCACCAATAATATTAAATAATAAGACAAAAATAACCAAACATTGCAATAAAACTCATTGAAACTTTTGAAAACACTTAGTATGAAACTTACAGAACGTAACAGCTACTGAAGGATAGAATTACATCAATTATATGAGTCCCAAATGACCACTGTTGAGACCTGTCATCAATGAGATTAAGTGATAAGACAGCAATAAGTAATCACTAAGATTTTTTTAAAAAAAACGAACAAGCGTATGAGTCACAAAAAGCAATAGCTATGAACTGAAATGACTTGCATTAATTGAACCCTTTTTAGCAACCAATGAGACATGTCGATAATGAGACTAACTTAAGACGACAATGTTGAAAAGAAAAACTTGCAAAAAATTCTATAATTATTATTGAAAACATTTAGTGTCAAAGTCATAGAAAGCATTAGCTTTGAACAAGAACGGTTAAATCGATAAACTCAACCCCAATTAGCAGCATCAAAGACCTGTCCCCAATGAGATCAGAAGATAAGACACAATAAATACTTGCGGAAATAAAAAAAATTCACTCAAAATTTTTGAGAAAAAGTAGTGTCGAAGTCATGAAAACAATTAGCCATTAACTCCAGCCACTAATTAAGTTCTTTTATGCTTAGTTAGAAACCAATCAGACCTGTCATTGATGGTTTATAGTGACAAGACAATAGATAAATTTTAAAAAAGGTGTCAAAATCTAAAACTCACTATTATTTTATGACAACAAATACTGGCATAAAAAGTCATAAAAAGTTTCAGCTGCCCCCTAATGAATCCAAGCAAAAACAAATAGGCACAATTAGAACACCACCAAAAACTGTTCAAACACAAGATTCTCTCTCCACTTCAAAGGTACTTTGCAAAAAAGTCACGCCTCAAACCTACTCGATTTTTCGCTCCCTTAACTATTTCAGTGTGACCAAAATCACCATTCTAATTTGACTTCTCACTGACGTGAAAAAAACGAAAAAAGTGTGAACAGATATTTAAAAGACAGAGCACCAATACAATTCAAATTCTTTGAAATTGCAAAAAACCACGATATCCCCAATTAGCCGCTATCGCTTCGCAGCTATCAAAAAACTAATACCCTCGCAACTAATGGCCTAATTTGACGAAACAGTTAAAGATCGCTGAAAAATTGCTAAAAACAGATTTTGCTAAGATTGGACTTCTTGTTTGAAATAGAGCCAAAACAGTAAAGAACCAACCTTACATTTATAAATATACCCAGCAGAGTGCCAAAAAATGGCTGCCATTGATTGCCATAGCCCAGGTTGGGATAGAAAAAACAGAAAATTTAAATAAGTGGAAACTAAACTGATTTTACTTTGTAATTTGACAAATTCCTGTTTCTTAATGAGAGGATACAGGGAATGCTATCAATACCAAAACGCATTACAGATGATACGACTGGGCTTCCTGGGTTCATCCCGTTTCCATTTGATTCAATTTTTGGTACCGATACTGTTCATTCAAGATTGCTTTGCTTAGCAACTGCTATTTAAAAGAGCAGAATGAGTGAAGAACAAAATTATCCTAGAGAATTCGAAAACATTTCATGAAACACGTCGAAAACGCCGCAAAATTATTGTTCGACGAAGAATAATATAGCCGCCAGATTGCCGCAACAGCTGGGAAATAGACTTGCGTGACGTATAAAACAGATACAGATATAAGCTGACAAATTCATCCACGCCACTCAAAAAACAATATAAAAAACATTGAGCGATAAGCTAATCAGGCTTGTTAAAATCCAATAAGCCTCTTTATAATTGACCTTACACATCGACCTTAACCTAATTCAACTCAAGTTTTTGAGTTAAAAAAAATTATTTTGTTCAGTGATGTGAGTCACCATTGATCAAAATATAATCACGCAAATGACCTAAAAAACTTTAACTAGAAAGAGTGAGAGATGACATAACGCGCGCAAATGCCGCAAGTTAGAGGAAGACGTAATACGGGAAAGCGTCAGAAAAACAAACAGGAACATTACGGACTAACGTCGGGCGAATTGATCTCAAACGACCGGCGAGCGGCTACAAGTAGCTGGCTAGGGTTTAGTGAGGCTAGCTTTAGTTTAAATGAAGAGGCGTGAGGTGAGGGGTGGCGGCGGAGTGGGGTCAAACTCTAAGAATCGCTCGTTACACGATGAGTATACGTTTCTAAAAGCATTTTGTAAAACGCATACTTGTAGACTAGTGAGCTGAAAGCTTTTTATCCCGCTTTTTTTGGGGGGGAGGAGGGGGAGGCAATAGTCAAATGGGTCTGACACAAAATCAGTCAAGCGAAAAATGCATAGAAAAAAGACCACATGACTAATATAATTGCTACAAACTTCGTTTGAGAGCAATTAAACATGGCAATATGGCCTAGCTCAGATTACAGTTCGCAGTTATGATCAGGACAGAACTCTCGAACGACAGAGGAGCAGTTTAATTTAAAGAGTGTCCGTTCGCCAAAATTTTTTTAGGGGCGCAAAAATCCGACCTTGAAGGGGTTTGAAACTGCTACCTCCAGAATAGCAGTCTGACATCTTAACCATTCAGCTATCACGGCTTTGGTACTCAATCAGCCAAAAGCGGTTTTATGTTAGCAACAAACATTATTTCGGAAGGAGAACAATTGAGATCACACAGAAGTCAAGCGTAAAGTCAGTTGAAAACGAGAATAATGTGCTAATGTCGGCTGAATTGGTTTCAATCGAACAGCGATCGGTTGGCTTCGCACCATAAAACTGTGTCCTCAAGACAGTTTTGGTGAATCACATACTTATAGACTAGTCAGGCACCTGTTTATACCGTTTTTGATTAGCGAAGAGTCGTGGTCAGACGAAAAATCGGTCATGCAAAAAAACACAAAAAAGACCACAGGACTAATTTTATTGCTACAAACTTTGGGATATTAATTATTTACTCTACTGGACAAGATAGCATCAAGTCAAAAAAAATTAAAACAAACTTCAAAATGGAAAATCGGATCTAAATTAGAACAAGACAAAAATTTGTCGAAAATGCTCAATAACGCTCTGAAGTGTGTTAAAACTAAATAATTTACGCCAAAAAACCAACCTGGCCTAAAAACGTAAAATCAAAACTTAAAGGAACGCTTTGAGAAGATAACGCATGACCTGGAAAATTCGCTCCCTTTTTCACTTCTACTTCTCTCGCTCTGCTTCAAAAAGAGTGTGAACTAAATGATCATTGTCTCTTCTACGCTCAAATTGGTTCATCGAGACAACTTTTTCAAACTTATTTCACTCTTTGAGCTTCCGGTTTTTTGTTCTGTTCACCTCTCAAAAACCATAACTTTTCGAATCATTAAAAAGGCAGCGCCCCGACACATTTGAATTGTAAGAAACCAAGAGTATCACAATATAACTACGCTATACCTGTGCCTCAGCTTAAAGACTAACAGCGATAATAGACTTAGAGGTTCTATTTCTTGTATTTGCCGACGTTTGCAATGAGTATCTAGATTCCTGTGCTAAAACTTCTAGCTCTTATGTTGAAGACCCTGTTGGTTGGGCTCATTGACACAGAACGCAAGCTATCTTGACGTCTCAAGCTGGTTCAATCGTGAAATACACTGCTTCCGGTTGATTCTGTGAACTGATTTAGCTATTATTAATTAGATAAGTTTGATAAGTAATTCAATTTTCAATTCACAATTTTCTAGCCCTTAAACCAGCACAAATGCAACCACAAATTTAAACAACTTTCATACAAAATTTCCTTACCGTCAAACTGTGCAGCAACAATGAATAGCTGGTCTTTTGGCATCACGAAATCGTAGCCTGTTCTTCCAACCACTTCCACTTGCGTAAATCCCAGAATCCGTTCAATCCTGAAATAAAGGTCGTACTTACTGTTAGCATGCAATCCCCTGCCCCACATTCCAAGTAACCAATGAGATAGAAAGGTAATAGCATTAATTTCACTCAAAAATAAGTGAGAAATCAAGCATCAATATCTTCTTTCCAAATTGAACCGATTCGAGGAGCAAGTCACCTATGATGCTCTTTTGGGCACAGAATGAGAGGAAATGCTAGATTACCTCAAGATTTTCACAACAAAATGATTTAAGAAATGAGCAACAAAGTTATACCAAAAACTAACCTAGGGTCTGCGAATAAGATTGTGGGGCTTTGATCTGAGGACAGCATATACTCATGCACAGAGAAATGCTCAGGACTGGGCGTGAGCTCTAGCTTGAGCGAAACTGTTGGAACTTCAACCAATGAGAAGAATATCTGCCGGATATCGCCTCTTCCTACTCGACCATCGTCCAGAGATCTGCGTCTCTTCTCAATTTGGTGATTTGTATCGCTGTCGAAAGTGTTGTCTAGGTGATTGGAGTCATTGAGATGGTCGTCGCTGTAGTCTTCTATACGCAATCCATCTTCTTCCTCATCCTCCCAGTCTCTGAAACACACATGTGATGTTTAAACTATGTTCTTTTCTAAGATGGAAATACAAAGCAGTCAACTAGATCCTCAACTAAAATACAACAAAATGAACTTCAACGGAATGCTCTGCTTTACTATTTCAAAGAGTCTCCAAAATTTCTACAGTCTCAAAACGATAGTAAGAAAAACAGACCAAAAAGGAAAATTCTTTTAATTAAATGCTGAGATCTCATATTTTGATTTAAAATCTCTGTATAACGCATTGCTGCTTCTATTAGGTGCTCTCAAATAACCTTCAATTAGAGTGACCAACACTCACTTGAACTTATCTCTTTGAATGAAAGTAACAAAAGTCAATTTTCGAGCCAAGAAGTCAATTTTGAGAGTGAATAAGTCACGCGAGACAACAAATTCAATCAAGCGAATGACCAAAAATTCTCTCTACTAAGAGTGAAAAATGACATCATGCACGCAATTCAGTTAAAATTGCATGAACGAATGAACGCAAAGCAAATTTGAAGTGATTGTGACGTTATATGGTCGTAACAAAATTGGTGACGACGAAATAAAAAAAATTATAGCAGGACAAGTCCTGACGTACAATTCAACGAAATTTCAAAAATTTCTCTACCTGACCAGAAGATCAATTGAACAAAACACAAACAAAATCATCTCAGAAAATTGAGAAACTAAAACAATCAAACAAACTAAACAAAAATAAACTCATTACTAAAACTCTTGAAGCTTTTTTCCCTTAGGCAAAATTTCATCCCATAAACAATACATGTTTCAAAAATCCGAAATCGGTCCAGTATTATATCTGCATGACCTGAAAAAAATTATTGGCCATTGAACATCGATTAACTCAAAAATGACCGGAAAATATAAAAAATGAAATCAATTGCAGAATTTAATAAAAATTTTGCTGAAAACTGTGATATTAATATCTTTAGAATCATTTCTGTGTCTCTAATGGCTATCCATTTACACAATTCCAAGCATTAAAAAATTCATTTGCTAAAAGATCGATAGGCAATAACTTTTAGAAAAAATCTCAAATTTCAAAAAATAGTAATGCGTTCTATTAAAATGTTGAAAACCGTTCAATTGCCCCCTAGAAGCTATCTAATAACATATCTTATCACACCCTGGATGAGACTAGCTGGCTACTGAGACAAGAAAAACTGAATATAAGACAAATGTTTTGCAAATTTTATCAAAAAATTTCTAAAATTCGAAAAGCTAAATTGTTGATAACAAATCCATTGAAGACAATAACCATGCAGTAACTTTTTATTAGAACGTGGAATAGATTTTCTGGCACTTGAGAATGGACAAATTTCAAAAATTGACAAAAACTTTACGAACCCTTGAAAAAATTGCAAATCTTATTTTAAAAAATGCCAAGTTTCGAGACATTGGAATGTTGAAACCCAATCCATTTTTACTAGAAACCATGCAGTGCTCTTTTATCAAACCACAAAAGACATTTCTTGGCCCCTGAAGCTGGAAAAAACTCAGAAAAGACAAAAACTTTCAAAAAAAACTTGAAAAAAAATTGCAAAAATTAGTATCATTTTGCATGTTTGTATTTGTAGTACCAAAACATATAGCTCATAAAATGGTCATAAAAGTTATTTTGTCTCGCAAAAAGCGTTCATCATTTTTCAAAAACTTCAACGTAAGACAGACAAAAAAATCAAAAAAAATCACCAAAAATATGAAAAATTGCAACATTTGGAGCCCAAAAACTCCTAAAAATGACCTTTTAACCTTTAATTAAGGTCACCCCAGCAGCTGCACCACTCTAAGCACTTGAAGGAGTACTGAAGGTCACTTTGGGCCTCTAATGAAACTTTATACCCGCTGGGCTTTACCTGCTTATCCCGTTTTGAAAAAGTCAAAGATCAAAGTCATTGAAAAATGTGTGAACACATCTTAAAAAAAACACAGCGCCCAAATACAATTCAAATTCTTTGAATTAAAAAAAAATTAGGAGCGCTATAATAGCCGGCTGAGAAGATGAGGGCGGCTATTAAAAATCAAAGTGAAATTGCCGCATGTGAACAAAAACCACTAGCGAAAAAGCGATTTTTTTGTTTTATCACCAGTTTCTCACTCTACTTTAAAATTAGACCAAAAAAAATCACGCCCCAAAATCACTCGCTTTTTCGCTCCACTTCCTATTTCGGCGTGACCAAAATCACTACTCCAATTTGACTTCTCCAATCACTACTCCAATGGAAATGTGAGCAGATCTAAAAAAAGACAGCGCCCCGATACAATTCAAATTCTTTGAATTGTAAAAAGAGGAGCGCTATAATAGTCGACTGAGAAGCTGAGACGACTTTTAATAAAAAACTTAGAAAAAACCGCACGTGCACAAAAAATTTCGCTCGCTTACACAGTTTTTTAAACCTCAATTTCTCGCTCTCTCGAAAACAGCGGTATCAATAAAAACCACTCTAAACGTCAATACACCACTCCTATCATTCAACTCCTGTCAACCATTCTATCAATAAAAACTACTCAACGCTAATAAAAGTGATTTAGAAAAGGACTTCTCCAAGCTATCGCTTTGCGGGTATTAAACATACCCGGCAGATTGCCGGAAAATAGCCGCCGTTGATTCCAATAAGCATGATTGGGATTGAACGAATAGAATATATTGAAAAAAAAAAGATTTTTGTACAAAAATATTTTTTAAGTCCGATTTATTTTGATGGCATTTCGTAGTTGAACATACTTCTGTTTCTTAGAGAGAGGCTACAGGGGCTACTATCAACACCAATAAGCATTAGAGGTGGTAACTAAGACTTATAGGAACGACGTTCAAATAGCGGGCATCTAAAATTGGGCTTTAAGGGTTTATCCCGTTTCTATTTCTGACTTCAATTTTTTATACCGACTCTGTTCATTTTGAATTGCTTTGCTTAGCAACTGATGTTCAAATTCACTTTTAGCAGAATGAGAGAAGAGAGAAACTAGCCTAGAGAAGTCAAAAAGATTTCACGCAAAATGTCGAAAAAGCGGCAAAATGGTAAAGCGAAAAAAAAGTTTGACGAAGTAAAAAAACATAGCAGGACAAGTCCTGACGTACAATTCAAAGAATTTTCATTGACTAAACAGAAAAACTAGACCAAGAATGGACTATGAGTGAATTGAGAAAACCATTTTGAATGGACTATGAGTGAATTGAAAAAAAATCAGTTCAAAAAATAAAAAAAAAACAGAAAATCAATGTCAAAATTCCGCATGTGAACAAAAAAACCACTAGCGAGAAATGAAAATTCAATTCGAACAAAGAACGAGGCCTAGAATGAGCTGTGAACGGATTGGGGAAACCATTTAGAAAAAAATCCGATCCAAAAAACAGTAAAAATTAGAGTGAAATTGCCGCATGTGAACAAAAAACCACTACCGAGAAACCGAATTTTTGTTCAAACACCATTTTCTCACTCTACTTTAAAATTAGAGCGAAAAAAATTCACGCCGCAAAACCACTCGCTTTTTCGCTCCATTTCCTGTTTCGGCGTGACCAAAATCACTACTCCAATTTGACTTCAAAAATCATGAAAATGTGTGAACAGATCTTAAAAAAAAAGACAGCGCCCCAATACAATTCAAATTCTTTGAATTGTAAAAAAAAATACAAGCGCAATAATAGCCGGCTGAGAAGATGAGGGCGGCTATTAATAACATACCCAACATAATGTCTGGAATTAGCCGCGATTGAGCCTCTCGAACATCATTGCGATTAAAACAATCTAGGTTAAAAAGTCTACGACAAAAATAACAGCCGTTTGAATAGAGGACACTTCGGCTAGGAAGACACGAGAAGACATCTGGATGAGTGAAGTACAGAAAAAGTATAGAAGAGGGTGTTTACTCAACTGTTCATCAACTTGCTGTTTCCCAGACACTCGCACAACAGTATACTGGGGCTGTCTATCATTGGCTGCATTGTTCATACCCGCACCAGTGACCATTCGGCAAAGAAAAGTGACATACTGACAGGCCTCTTGCTGTCCTCCTCCGCTGTCCGAGTCAAAAGAGGAGGTGCTACTTGTGGCCGATATGCTGCCTTTGGTTATTTGAGGCAGACAACTGATGTAGTCAGCAGGACATCTGCAGTACAACATGAAGTCCTCAATGTCATCAGGGTGGAGGAGAGACTCGATTGAACACCCAGAAAGGCTCACATTCTACAACACAAAACAAAATAAAAGCACAATTGATACTGTTCCCATAACCAATATTTTGATCTTTATTTGGGCAATAACAATGATGAATTCTACAACCCGATTCCCAGGATGGTTTCTGGACATGCAAATAATTTACCACGTGAATAACTTTCCAACTATGAAATCTCGGATCTTTTCCGTTTCTGCCCCCCCCCCCAAGCTTAGTAGGTGCATATTATTTGCACCTCCACCCCCACCCAACGCACATGCCATATTTTACATAGCGATTTACCATGTAATGGTGCGTGCTCTGTAACTGGTGGGGCGGGCACAAACGGAAAAGATCCGAAATCTCAACTTCATCTAATTTTACCACAAACACCTGTTTCCTTTTTTCATTACTTTAAAATGCTGTGATAGCAAATTGAGACAGCAGTTGTAGTGAGCATGTCGATATTTAAAAAATATAACAGATGATCCAGGAATCAATCCTTTCTTTTTTGTGCATCTTAATGAAGTTCTTGGCTACTTGTGTTGCGGCTGCTCAAAAATCTCAGCGTAACCCAATCTTCACGGCCAGGTTCTCGAGTTTTACGCCGGCCTGCTTCTTCACTGAATGCAACTGATTAACAATCTCGTCGAAACAATCAGTCGCTCAGGACACTTAAAGGACTAAATTTGATTTTGATTGAAGTTAAGAATATCCCAAGTGATAAACTAAGTTCAATCTTGTACAGAAGTTTGTAAGGCTTCGGTCAATGATAGTGACGTTGCTTGCTAACTTCTTGCAAGAAATCTCAACTAGCTTAGAAACTTTGCCAATTTTACTATCTAGCAAAACCTAGCCAGAAAAGTTGACGTAAAGATGGTGAAAAATCAAATTATAGTCAATTTGAGAGCGAACTGCTCATTGTAATAGTTTCTAACGCTTGTAAATAAAATATGGCGGTACTATTGAAACAATTCGTTTAGAGTAAATAATCAGTTAATTATCATATCATTGTTACTCGTTTCTGATTGGTTAATCGAATAATTGATTTCGGTCAATGATTACATAGTTAATGTCAAATCGCTTCACTAATTGCTTTTTGTTGACATAAGGACGGATGGTTATTACGTAGTATTAGAAACATTGAATATATGGCTTTTGACAATGAATAGACAACTAAACGATCACAAAAATGACATTTACTATAATCAGACAAGATTTGAGAAAATGCACTTTTGCACCATATAGGTGTTAATAGGCACACAACTAGGTACGATGCAATAGTTTTCGTTGGACCCATGGAAGGCACATAGGTTACCCCAACCAAGTGCTACGACCTTTGGTTCCTCATGGTTTCTCTGCGTATCAATGGGGGTGGATAAATATAGAGTCACAACTTTAATTTGGGTCATTATTAAGTTTCGACAAATTCAAAGTTTTTCTAGTTTCAGGGGTTACTTTTTGCTGAATGACGGTTCTTACTGAAACTAGGAATTGACGCCAGCATCACTGACCCTGTTTTGGATATCGGAAACAACATAGAATACTGGCGCTAAATTAACCACTGGCCAGTTCAGCTCTCCATGTGTCATTCTGACTTGCTGATCTTATACTATCACTTCCAGTAAATACTTCAATGATTCGTCCCAATTTGTACTCACAGCGTTTCACAGAGCCATCCACTAGCCAAACTAGTTCACCTTCTTTCAGGTTTCGCACATGCTCTTTTGACCTCTTCGATCTCTGGTTTCATTGTGGAAGATATTCGCGAGTCCACCTCTTCCAAATCATGTCGGAATACGCTTTACCCGTTCTGCAGGGTTATTTCAAATCTTGGTAGCGCTCTCTGGATAAAATGTTGCAATCGTTTTTTAGTGTCGTTACAGGAAGTGATTGGGTGTAAGGGCTGTCAGATCTTCTGGGGCGTCACTCACGGCTGTCAGGGTTCTTGAGTTGAGGGTTTGCTCTACAACACAAAATCGTTGTACTGAGTACCTTATCGGTTAGGCTTCCGTTTTCCAAGATTTCAATCATAACTTTCTGGCAACTTTGAACTAGTCTTCAAGTGTGCGCTCCAGGTGAGTAGAATTTCCAGTTGATCTTTTTCTGACACAGCTAAGAATGAAAGTCACTATCAATCTTACCTTTATCCAATTCGTCAATGAACGCCTTCAAAAACCAGGCTGCTCCAACCAAATTCCCACTGTTGCACCTGATAACGGTACTTGTGTTTCCATGTCTTGCCATGTATTTCGTCACTTCAGCTGGACATGACTCGGCGCAACTTCGATGCGTACTACTATTGTTGTTAGACAGGTGAAAAGACAGCGCCATCTCTTCAAAGTACGTCCTAAGAACTTCAAAGTACGTCATCAATAGGTCTAAAGTTATCGACTCCAGTATAGTTAAATACGAACAAATGTTCGTTAAGTCGCTCTCGTACGTCTATCGTGGGTGGATGGTGTTGGCATTCCTATCACGATGCGCTCTCTCCAATAGAAGTTTTACGACTCGAAGTTTTGCCGTAAAAAATGGGATGCTTCGCTTGGTAATCTATTTTCGATTGTTTAAGTCAACCTTTCACTCAATTTTTCCCATCTTGCTCTAAGACAGGTGGCAATTTGGCGATGTTAATTGCTTTCGAGATATCTTTGCTGCTTGTTATCGACTTTGAAAGCTTTTGGTTTGAACAAATCGAAAGAATAATGATTCTCTTTGATGGTTCTTGTTTATTTGAAGAGGTCCCCCCTCGTTTTGTTTTGTCTTGGACCTCATTCAGTAAGCAATGAAGTTTCTGATTCGGTGGAAGCTGTTGTATTGTCTACAGTCAAGTGATTGATCCAACTTAGTTTTCTGCTTAATTACTTGTAGCCTGCTCAGCTTCCACTTCAAGGTCGGTTTTAACCTTGTTTCATATTGCAGATATGCCACGATGCTTATTCCTTTTTCTCAGGCGTCTGTGAAAGGGTGAAGTCTTAAGTTTGTACATCCACTTTCGAAATAAAGTTAGTTTATTGACATCCTTATTTCTCTCAACTCAGAGCACTAATCACTGAATAGATTCGAGTGTTATACTGTCATCATTTTGTCCCATGCTTGTCCCATTGCTAAACAAAAAGCATTTTTAGTAAAAAAAAAACCGCATTCG
The DNA here is from genome assembly GCF_964194025.1 of Convolutriloba macropyga. Classification (NCBI taxonomy): domain Eukaryota; kingdom Metazoa; phylum Xenacoelomorpha; order Acoela; family Convolutidae; genus Convolutriloba; species Convolutriloba macropyga. The sequence continues at coordinate 33,860,548 of NC_134478.1, read as the reverse complement.
TATCATGAAGGGGGAGATCATATCCCAAATGGCTCGAACACTGCTGAGACGAAGGTTAGGACAATTTTCGGTGTTATTTTTGCTAAAACTTCTTGTTCAGTTCCACGAGAGACATCGAGAATATCTGTATCCACATTCCAGTTTAGTCTAAAAATTGAGGATAATTGTGGTTTAATTTCAAAAGTGTTCACAAATTTCGTTGACCTGTCTCTGGGATCTCTGACTTGACTTCTTTGTCACCTGTTATCCATTTCGTAAATTTGAATCAACCTATGCTGAAGATGTCCCCGATTTTCTGATAATTTTAACTGCTTCGTGAGGGGTTATAAAAGACTCCAGGAAGTCTTCCATGTTTCGCTAAACCGTTTTGACAACACATTCCTCATTGACTGCACTTTCTTTCGCCACTTGGTGCAAAGCGTAATTTGCACAAGTCGGCGAGCTTTCTGCCCCAAAAACGAACATCCAATCTCCGCTCTGAATTTTTCGCCAAATGAATCGTAGACATCTGCTGTCATCGCCTGGGACAGCTATATGGAGAAACATTGCTTCTGTTGCCTGATAGAGCAATTTGAGGTTCTCGGAAGCGGAAAAACCGATCAGACTCTGTAGCAGCTCTGGTCCTGAGAAGTTTGTCGTTGAGGGCTATGCCTTAAAACTTTGCCGCTGCCTTGCACAGTTGTGACCTTCACAGGTTTATGCGGGCTAATGAAAAAGCTGATGTCACAAATGTTTGCTCGAGTTTCACTCAGTTCAGTCCATTCAACCTTCCGAGTACATCTTACATTGACATCGGAGTCAATGGTTTCTTGATAGCACTTTTTTAGCCCTGACCTTTCTGCAGGCATCGTTCAAGTCACTTGAGTTGACCCAATGCAGATTAGAAGTACAACTTCGTATCTCTCACCGTTGCTACTTCTTTGCTCCAACTTCTTGATTGCTCCTTATTCTTCTTTCGAAAAACCGCTTGAGGCGTAGGACTCAGTATCCCACCACTTGCTTAATCGATTGGCTAATTTGTCGTCTGCAATTGATGTCGCTATCTGATGCAGCTAGAGTTGCTGCTTGTTTTGCTGGTAGCTGATCATTTCTTTGATCTCACTGACCACGGTGCAGTTTTGTCTTCAGATTTGTGTGCTGGATGTCATAACAGTCCTGTACAACAATCACTTAAATTCGTTCAGATTATAGGTCCCATTTGGCAATTTGCTCAATCGTAGTTAACGGTCTATCAATTCTTGTATATCTACAATCTGGTCACCCAACTTCGATTTTCGTGTAGATATAACGCTGAAAGAGGTATCGGAACTATTTCAATCTTAATATCTAGTGATCCATGAACTCCGGCTACAGGCAAGGACACTTTCCGTTCTTGTAGCTGAAGTCTAGACACAATTGATTTGTCTACAAATGAGATTAAGGATCACGAATTACATATTGCAAGCACAATTAGGCTTATGTCTGTTTGTCAGTTAAATACTCACAACAGGGAATTCACCTTATGTAATTTTGGTTGCTACTGCAGTTATCTGCGACACCCGTTGTAGACTCTTTCTTTCAGCAGTCACCGTGTAGAAGTTTGTTGTTGTTTGCCATAATTTAGCACACCCCGCACACTGCAAGCTCTTACTTTGCGATCTCTTGACCACTGACCAGGTCTCAGGCAGCTGAAACACAATCGCAACTTCTGCGCAAGTTCTCGTTTTTCATTTGGCTTTACTGCCTTCAATTCCAGATGGCGTGCTATCCATCTTTGAATGGACATTACAGATTTTTTGATATTGCAGGATCTTCAGGAACTGATGCAAAGTATTTGTTCTCGGTTTTATCGGGTTTGAAAGTTTGTTTGTGCTAAAGACTTCGTATATAAAATTGTATTTTCTAGCCAGTGTATATTCGTGCTTATTAAAGCCAGCCTTTGAACACGATCAGGTCTGCTACTAGTAGTCAGTGATCCTGCAGATGTAGCGATTGTTCTTTTAGCTGAGAAAGCTTTTTCTAATAGCTGAACTCAGATCTCCCTCTCCAGGTCAGATTTTTATCTCAGCCGGGTTAGAAAATTTTAGGAAATATGTTAAACATTTATAAAGCAAAAATAAAATACTGAATAATCACTTAAAATAGCGTCAAATGAAACCTGAACAAAACAAATAATTCGCACTTCACTCGAAACAACTCGGGACCATTAGCTATTAACTGCAACTGCTAAACAGGTTCATAGATTCCTCCAAAGATAGTCATTGAGATCTTTCATTATTCAAAATCTCTCAAAGTTTTACAAAAAGGACATAGACAAAATCAGAAATTGAACTTATTTATTGCAAAAAATCAAAGATGTCGGAGCCGTTTAAAATAGAACTCAGTGCAAAAAACCATTAGATATTTTCAATTATGTCTTTCTTCAGCAGCAACAATGTGACAAAGACCTGTAATTAATGAGGCTAGGTAGCCAGTAGACAAAAAGAACAGGGAAGTGCAAAAATGAAAAATGTCAATTTTTAAAAACAATTGATTTGAATTGGAGTCAAACATAACCGACCAACGTCGAACGAATTGCTTTGAAACGATCGGCGAGCAGTTGGCTTCTTCAGTAGCTAACCACTGTTTAGTGACGCTAGATTAATTGAAGGGGCGTACGCTGAGCGCAGCGGGGGTGCAAAAATGGATTGAGCGGACTGATGTGGTGGCGGTGGGTGTGTGGGATCAATTTCAAAGAACCGCACTTCACACCATAAGTACAAGTCTTCAAAACAGCTTTTGAACGGCTCTAGGACAAAATTATGCAAACTGTGTGCTACATCTTTATCCCATTTCTGAAGACGAAAGTCAAATGGGTCAGACAAGAAATCTACCAGGCGAAAAATTGTATAAAATACAAGGAGGATTAATATATTAGCTACAAATATCCTTTGAGAGCAATTAACAATGATTTCCTATAAAAACTGCCTGTTATGTCATTTATGATAAAAACATTTCTACTCTAACTCAATATTCATGAGGATCAGAGACGATGACATTACGGCACATAACAGCAGCTGCAGTGCGGCATCAACAAAGAGAGAGAAAGAGAGAGAGAGATGTGATGTAAAACGTGAGCGACAAAGAGGAGGAAAAAACCCTAACCGACAGAGGCAAAGAGAGACGGAATATTTTCCATGATGGGATTCGACTCTTCAACTTCTAGTTTTCTAGCCTTGTGAGAAAATAAATCATAAAAAAAAGGCAAAATTAAAAAAGTTTTCAGCTTCGCAGTAAAAGGTCGAAACCATTTTTGTCTCGAAAGTTCTGTCAAGTATCTCCGAGACTTAAAAAGTTTCGTGGGACAGTTATTGTCGTCAAAATCAGAAAAGGACAAAAAATGTTGAATAATTTTGGAAACATTGCAAATTTTTTACGAAATCTTGATAAAAATCAAGACATTAATATCTCAAGAACCATTTCATTGTCTCAAGAGACTATCAGTATCCCTGTTTCAAGCCTGAATAGTTTCACTGGCCCATAAAGATCCATACACTTGTATCATGATGAAAATTTTCCAAAATTTGCAATTTTATCCAAAAATTACTAAAACATGAGCCATAAAAAATATTGATCACCATCCCATTACCTCTAGAAACTACGCAGCAGCTTATTTTCACACCTTGGAGGAGGTCCCAGGGCCACTGGTGCTGGAAAAAAATCAACAAGAGAAAATTGCAAATACTTTAAAAAAACTGCTTAAATTCGTGGTGTTAAATTATACAGTAACCTATTTTCAAACCCCAGAGGAGGTTCCTTGGCACTTGAGGCTGAAACAACCCTTCACTATTCCATGGCCAATAAAATTTGTCACTATTTTATTATCAAACCCCGTAGGATGTTTCCTGGACCCTGGGTCGGGAAAGACCTGACTAAGGAAAAATAAAAGTCAAAAACATTTGAAATTGCGTGTTTTCTAATAAAAAATGGTAAATTCCTGATGTTGAAATGTTGAAACCATTCTACTACCACTAGAAACAATGGAGGAAATTACTATTAAAACCTAGCGGAGGCTGCTTGATACCTAGGGCTGACAAAAATAGGGCTTACAAAATAGTATAAATTTGCGTGTTTTTAGCAAGCTGTTGATCGTTAGTAGCTAGAAACGGTGGAGGGGGGTGCACCGAGGGCTGATGGGGATAGGCAACTTTGGGGTGGGGGTAACAGCGCGCGGGGGGCAATAGTTGGGGGGATCAACAGTGGAGGGGTCTTCAACCTCTAAAAACCGCCCTTCACACCATAAGCACAAGTCTCAAAAACAGTTTGAGCTGAAGCAGAGATGAAAGTCTCCAAGAGCACTTAACGCCCGCTGGGCGCTACCGGTTTATCTCATTTTTGAGGACGAAAAGTCAAAAGCGCAAGACGAAAAATCGCATTTAAAAAGACCAACAGGACGAATATAATTGCTACAAACTTTGTTTGAGAGCAATTAAAAACCATTAGCTAACAACTGAAATCAGTAAATAGCTTTCATTGCTCATCCAAAGGAAGCCGCCAAGACCTGCAATTATGCAAGAATTTTCATCACTACAAAAAGAACAAAAAATGAAGACAAAAAAAATCTCACTAAAATCTGCTAACAGACGGTGTCAGAGCTGTTAAAATTTCAAATGTGTCCTCTTCAAAAACGCCAATCGAGTGCAATATGTGACCTGTCAAGAAAAAACTTTAAAGAAGGGAAAGAATCAGAAAAAAAAAGAAGAAAGTGGCAAAGCTCAGTAATCCATTCTTTATTCTGAAAACGAGTGATTAAAAGTCAAAACGACCATAAGCTTTCGACTAAAAAACCTCGAAGCGAATTGGACCTCTCATTAAAAACCCTTGGTTTGAATTGTTCGGTTCTGTAATTACCATCAAAAAACTAAAAAAGTGCGAAACAATACATTATATTTTAAATCTCGATTTAATTGAGCGAAAAACCGGCGACATTTTATTTCAAAAACACTTTCAAATAAAGCGCAAGTAAAACTAGCACTCTCTGGATTTGATAAAGATCGTTTCAGCAGTTTTCAGGTGTATAAATTGGGCAATATTAAACAAAGGGACTAAAAACCTTAATTCGTGCCATTTTTGATGAAAAAGGATGTAGTGTAAAAATTTTTGCAAAAATTTACGCCAAAAAATGTGATCAAACAGCTCAACAACACTCTTCTCTGTTTAGAAGTAAATGATACCACTCACAACCCTCTACGATAAATATATCGATCCGCCATAATTGACTGAACAAACAAACCGACTAATGTCGGAAGAATTGCTCTCGAACGACAGGCGGGTGGAAAACTATTTGACCCCACCACGATTCGAACCATTGACCTCCCGCTTCAAAAACATATGCAAAACCAACTTTGATATTTGGCCCTTAATTTTGCTATTCTGCAACCAAGATTATTTTAGCAACAAGAGTGAGAGCAGTAGAGATCACTCAAAAATGAAGAACAAAAGCGTCAAAAATTTAATTGAGAAGTCAAAGAATGTTCTAGAAGAGAAGCGCAAAATTGTCAAGCGAAAAATTTGCATAAAAAGACCAACACGTTTACAATAATTGCTATGAACTTAGTTCAAGAGCAATTAAAAACCCATTTGAGTATATGGGTCGGAACAACACGCAATTAACACGTCTTGATTAGCACATAAAAGCGTTGCTTATAAGTCTAACTTTAAGGTTAACACTATCTTTTTGAAATCTTATATCTTTTTATTATCTTTTTTCAATTGCAGTTAAGTTGTTCTCTTACGTTCAACCTAACTTAAAATTGTTATTTTTTATTGTTAAATCTGTAAACCAAGTCATATCACAACAGATACAACGTAAACGGAGAATCTGAATCTCTTTAATTCAAAGATTTCTTTAATTTCATAACTCTTTAATTTCAGAACAATGACTATGTTATAACGAGAGTTACTTTACCGTTACGTGGTAACTCAAATTGAGATATTTGTCACAAATACTTATATTGTGCTATACTTCCTCCGAGAAATAGCAATAGAACTAGAAGGGAACGATCCGCCACAAGAATTGGTTCTACTTTAATAAATAGGGGTCATTTAAAATAGTTCAGGTCAATCGAGGGGTGGAGCAACTGGTACTATTTGTGTTTGTATAAGTGGGAACAAACGCAATAAAATTTACATGATCCTATAGCAAGACAGCTCAGTATTATGATTTGTGTCCGCCTTGAAGCTAAGCAAATTGTAAAAACTGGTTTGAAGCTTTTATATCCAAACTCTCATACAATTGCTAAATTCAAATGCGTGAGCGTTTAAAAAAACCTAAACAACTAACGCCTGATCAATTTCTTTCGCAGACAACTTAAAATCTATCTGGATTGAAGTCGAAAACCAACAAACATATTGAACAGCTGAAATACTTTATCCCGTTTCCAAGACAAAAAGTCAAATGTTCCAACAAAAAAAATTGCAGATAAAAAAAAGCTCGTTCAAAATCTTTTTGAAAAAAAAACAGAAAAGTAGTAATAGTTAAGCAGACCGGGGTGGTAGGGGGGGGGGGTAAAAGGATGTACCTATGTATCAACATTAGGTATAGCCCATATTCACTCAAATTCCAAAGATGTACCTCACGCAATGATACTGAAGCTGTCAACACGAAAGGTATTAACAAGATAATCCTTTGATAATAATTTAGGATGACTCACTTACAGTTACGTACGACTTACATGATTTGCAAAAATGTACCTCACAGCATGATACCCAACCTGTACACACGAAAGGGATTAGCAAGATAAGGTTTTAACAATAAATTAGATAGGTTGACTCAATGACAGTTACGTACGACCTTACGTGATTTTCAAAGTGTATATAGTGAAAACTTTTTATATACTCTTGCTTTTACATAAAAATGCCCAATTATTGCCAAAAATTACCCAATTATTGCCAAAAAATACCCAATTTCTGCCAAAAATACACAATTCTTGGCAAAAATTACCCAATTCTTGTCAAAGAATACACTATTCCTGCCAAAAAATACCCATTTCTTGGCAAAAATTATCCACTTGGCAAAAATTCCAAATTAAAGCCCAAAATACCCAAATATTGCCAAAAATACCCAATTCTAACCAAAAAATACACAATTTCCTTAAAAATTACCCAATTCTTTCCAAAAATACCCAATTGTTGCCAAAAATTATTCAATTATTGCCAAAATACCCAATTGGCAAAAAAATTGACAATTCTAACCAAACATACCCGTTCTTGCCAAAAAACAACCAATTATTGTCGAAAAAAACCCAATTCTTGGCAAAATGATACCCAGTTCTCGGCAAAAAATACCCAGTTCCTGCCAACAAATACCCAATTCCTGCTAAAAAAACCCAATTATTGCCAAAAAAACCCAATTAATACCAAAAACAACCAATAATTGCTTAAAAATACCCAATTCATAGCAAAAACATTTTCCAATGTCACACATTAATGTCAATTTCCAAAGATGTACCTCACAGCATGATACCCAAGCTGCTCACACGATGGGATTAGCAAGATAATCTCATACTAACAAATTAGTTAGGTCATTTACTCTTTCCCATATTACACTATACTAATGCCAATTGCCGAAGACCTGCCTCACAGCATGATACCCAAGGTGTTCACACGAAGGGGATTAGTAAGATAATCTCTTACTAACAAATTAGTTAGGTCATTCACCCTTTCCCATATTACACTTTACTGTCAATTTTCAAAGACATAATTCACAGCATGATACCCAAGCTGTTCACACGATTGGTAATAGCAAGATAATCCCTCAATAACAAATTAGTTTGGATTACTCCCCAGAAATACACAATTTTTCAAAAAAAAACGAAATTCTGACCAAAAAAAACCCAATTCTATCTAAAAAATACCCGATACCAGCCCAGAAACACACAAATTTTACCAAAAATTTCAAAACATTGACCAAAAACACCCAATTATTGCCAAAGTTAACAGATTCTTGAAAAAAAAATACACAACTCTGTCCAAAAAATACCCAATTCTTGGCAAAAAAACTTCCAATATACCCAAAAATAGCCCATTTGTGAACCAAAATCCAGCCAAAAAAATCATTTCTTGTCTAAAAATATCCGATTCTAGTCCAGCAATACACAATTTACTGCAAAATACTCAATTCTGACAAAAAGTTTCCAGAAACTTGCAAAAAATTTCCCAACTCTAGTTAAAATTACAAAATTCTAGCCAAAAAATACTACAGTTTTGCCAAAATTACCTCTAAAACCTGCCAAAAAACCCAATTTTAGCAAAAACTGCTCAGTTCATGCCACCCGAATACACCAAAATTTGCAAAAATACCCACTTTTACCACAAAGTAGCTAAAATTTGTCAAAAGAACCCAAAGACTAACCAATTTTCTTCAGCTTGATCTTGCAATCAAACTTTTGACATCTTCTTTTCGTAAAGACGAACTTCTCAGGTGATCGATACAGGCTTTATGGGTACCAATTCGTCACGAATTGTTCACTATTGTCAAAATTCAGTCATAAAAACGTCTGTTAAATCATAGTACCCTAACAATAACGTCGTATCTTCAGAATTAGGGACAATTATGTGATCTAATCCTTTTAGGAGGGCCACTGACCTCTTTGGAACAAAGTCTAGTCCAACTACCTCATATGATTGTCACAATTACGGTTGCCTAGACATTATATGGGGTCATTGAACTATGTGAACAGTTTAATCCACACCACTTACGATATTATTATGCATACCTCATCAAAGCATGGACAGCTGACGTGATTGAAGTCTCACTCAAAAAATTGTATTAATTACGTCACGTTTGAGTCTTAATGATGTCATTTTTTATCATAGTCTACAAACAAAAGTCCAATTCATTGTTCCTTATTTCCTTCTCTTCAACGACTCAACTATAGCTGGCTTTTAATTTTTTCCTGAGACAATTTAAATCTCCTCTTACGACAAACCTAAATTGTCAATTACAAATCTTTCAGTGAAGATTCTTTGTCTCCAAGACCTCTTCCTTTTTCCAATTCCACGTAAGTCAATTCTGTTACAAAATATGAAGTCAAATCAGAAAAAAAACGAATAAATGACTATTATAGTCATCGTACTGAAATGCAAATAGCATATGAATTCTTCAGAGACAAAGATTTTGCAATATGTTTAAAGGGGGCAATTTTACTTTAACTTTCGTTCATGTTGGATTTCAACCGTGCTCAACCAAGAAAATGCTGGACTAATGAATATCAAATCTTGAATTGCAATCAACGAAAATCTCAAAATCCACGTCTTCTTCCCCGACTTCAATGATGTAGCAATTATAAAGGAGAGAAAAACGTGCTTCCGCTGGGTAGCTCATACTCTATTCTCAATTCCGAGGCAGCTTCTGGTCTTCATTATTGCTATCCAGAATTTTCCTGAAGTCTCTGTAATATACAAACAGAAAATTGTAGACTTCTACAAAACCCACAGAGAAGACAATTTTACAAGTCTCAGACACTATGGGACTAAGCAGATCGCTCCGTGCAAAATTTTGTGATTATGAGTTGTCTCATACACCAATGTATGAAAATCAACTGAGATTTTTTTTGAGGATGAGAGGGAATTTAATTTTCTCTGGTGCGTGACTGACGAATTTGACCATTTGTAGGAGCAGAAACCTGACCATTTGTAGGAGCAGAAACCTGATTAGATCACAATTATGTGATCTAATCCTTTTAGGAGGGCCACTGACTTCTTTGGAACAAAGTCTAGTCCAACGTCATATGATTGCCACAATTACGGTTGCCTAGACATTATATGGGGTCATTGAACTATGTGAACAGTTTAATCCACACCACTTACGATATTATTATGCATACCTCATCAAAGCATGGACAGCTGACGTGATTGAAGTCTCATTCATAATATTGTATTTATTACGTCACGTTTGAGTCTTAATGATGACATTTTTTATCATAGTCTACAAACAAAAGTCCAATTCATTGTTCCTTATTTCCTTCTCTTCAACGACAACTACAGCTGGCTTTTATTTTTTTCCTGAGACAATTTAAATCTCCTCTTACGACAAACCTAAATAGTCAATTACAAATCTTTCAGTGAAGATTCTTTGTCTCCAGGACCTCTTCCTTTTTCCAATTCCACGTAGGTCATTTCTGTTAAAAATGAAATCAAATCAGAAAAAAAACGAATAAATGACTATTAGAGTCATCGTACTGAAATGCAAATAGCATATGAATTCTTCAGAAACAAAGAATTTGCAATATGTTTAAAGGGGGCAATTTTACTTTAACTTTCGTTCATGTTGGATTTCAACCGTGCTCAACCAAGAAAATGCTGGACTAATGAATATCAAATCTTGAATTGTAATCAACGAAAATCTCAAAAATCCACGTCTTCTTCCCCGACTTCAATGATTTAGCAATTATAAAGGAGAGAAAAACGTGCTTCGGCTGGGTAGCTCATACTCTATTCTCAATTCCGAGGCAGCTTCTGGTCTTCATTATTGCTATCAAGAATTTTCCTGAAGTCTCTGTACCATACAAACAGAAAATTGTAGACTTCTACAAAACCCACAGAGAAGACAATTTTACAAGTCTCAGACACTATGGAACTAAGCAGATCGGTCCGTGCAAAATTTTGTGATTATGAGTTGTCTCATACACCAATGTATGAAAATCAATGTATGAAAATCTGACAAGTTTGACAATTTGCAGGAGCAGATACCTGATCAGGGTTGTGACGAGTGGGAAAATGGGTTATTGACAGAGAGTATTATCGCAAGTATAGAAGAACAGAACGCATTTAACCGCAAGTTCGGCAGCAAATAATTTGACAAGACAGTCCCCTTTTCGTGTTTTTCTACAGAAACTGGGCAAGATAAATTGAAAGAGGTACAGGGAGCGTTGGCTGTTCAGATTACTTTACTGAAGTCTGCCAGATCCAACCTTAGTACAATAGTCGATGGAGATGAAGATAATTCAGATTCTATTATTTCGAATGAGGCAAGTGAAGCAATATTTGCAAAAACTTACGTCAAGTCTTAGCAACCAGCTTATTGTACACAAAAGGCGTTCAAGAGAAGAGGTTCTGCTGGGAAAAACCCTGGGTGTGGAAAGTAAAAAGCCAGAAAGTGATGAAAACGACGCGCAAATGCGTCCTCCATCGGGCAAATTGAGGCGAGCTGCTGAGTTATATAGAAACTAAAACTAGCCAGCTGAAGTTATTCCTTAGACTTATTATTTGGTATTTCCTGCATAATTTCAGATCAAAAACTAGTAGAAAAAAAAAGAATTTTTGTATGCTGTTGAATGGATACTTTGATACTAATTTTAGCATAAATCTCTTTAATTTTTCACTTTAAATTATTGTTTTAAAAATGCATTTTTCTTAACATCTTTTTTATAAAAGTTAAACTTCGAGCTTACATTTACGTCGGAAAAATGCTTGTTTTTGTTATATCTATTTTTCAGAAAAAACGCTTTGGTAATTTTGAATTAAAAATTCATTTCGAAAATATTTTTACATAGTTTTATGAGTGTGGGGGATAATATGATGTACCATGTATTAACGTAGCCTCTTCATCCAATTTACATAGATGAACCTTAAAGAGAGGAACAACAGTAGACCTGTCAAACTTTTATAATTACAACAGGAGTAATTATCTTAATTACCCCAGGTGAAATCCGTCGAGCTGAGAAAACTGATTTTCCGCTCTAATGCACTCCTGCTAATCTTAAATACTTAGGGAAATATATCTGCAGAACTTTTGCTTTCATTCATATATAAGGCTTTTAACGAGGCTTATTTTGAAATGTTACCTTTGTATTTTTCCAATTGTCAAGTTTTGAAGTTCTTTTTATGAACTGCTGTTTTTTCTAAAGGTCGTCTTCAAATTTTTTTTCTTCAAAAACGTCGTTTTTTGCAGAAGATACTCATCAAAAAAGCACATTTTGACATTTTTTATTTTTCTGTTTGTCAATTTTTTGTTCAATTTTTAATTTATTTTTTGAAACATAATGTTGCTTTACTAAAACAATTTTTCAAAACAGTCGTTTTTTACAAAAGGTTTTTAACAAAAAATGCAAATTTTAATGTTTTTTATTTTTCTATTTTTCAGTTTTTGAAGTTTTTTATGTATAACTTTTGTAATTATTTTTTTGAAAAAAAATAAATTTTTCTTTCCAAAAAATTTCGTTTTTTACAAAGTTTTAAACAAAAAAATGTAAATTTTGATGTTTTTATTTACCTTTGTTACCAATTTTTAGTTTTTGAAGTTATTTTCAACAAACTTTTCGTTCAATTAAATTTTATTTAAAAAAAAAGTTGCTTTACTTAATATTTTTCCAAGTATCGCAAAAGAAGTGTTTATCAGAATAACATAAAATATCATTTTACAAAAACTTCATTGACCATTGAAAACAAAAACAATATTGGTAATTGAAAAGTTTTGCGTAAAGGAAGCGTATGAATGTAAAAGTTCTGCAGATATAATATATTAGGTAGATACGATTATCTGAAGTGCATTAGTGGAAAATCAATTATCTCAGCTGGTAGACTTCACCTGGGTAAATAAGATAATCACCCCTGGGGTAGTCAATATAATATTACCGCTCTATTGTCCTCGCTCTATTTTAAGATACCTCTTTGGAAAATGTATCGAAAGAGGCTATACCCAATGTTAGTACATAGCTACATCCTATTACATACCTACTATCTTTACCGAGCCTCTACTACTATGGGCTTGGTAAAAAACATATTTTTCTCTTTAAAATAGTAAGATAATCACCCCTGGGGTAAATAAGATAATCACCCCTGGGGTAGTCAATATAATATCACCGCTCTATTGTCCTCGCTCTATTTTAAAATACCTCTTTGGAAAATGTATCGAAAGAGGCTATACCCAATGTTAGTACATAGCTACATCCTATTACATCCCTACTATCTTTACCGAGCCTCTACTACATTGGGCTTGGTAAAAAACATATCTTTCTCTTTAAAATAGTAACAGGACCTTTTTCCAAAAAAAGAAACAAACAAAGAACTTTAAAAACTTAGAAATTGAAAAATAAAAAACAAATACAATTTTTGCTGATAAGCTTACTTTAAAAACACGGTAATTGAAAAGATATATTTAAGTAAAGCAACATTCTTTTTCAATAAAACTTAATTGAACGAAAAATTTACTGAAAACAACTTCAAAAACTGAAAAAATGGAAACATAGATAAATAAAAACATCAAAATATACCTTTCTTGTAAAAAACTTGATGTAAAAAAACGAAATTTTTGAAAAAAATTATAAAAACATTTTTTCTAAAACAATTTTAAAAGTTTAAAAAAAACTGAAAAATGGAAAAGTAGAAAAGTAAAAAAAACATAAAAATTTACATTTTTTTGTTAAAAACCTTTCGAAAAACGACATTTTTGAGAAAAACTTATTTTAGCAGAACTACTTTTTCAAGAAAATGATTACATCAAAAGATTTGACATTAAAAACTTCAAAAACTGAAAACAGGAAAAATAGAAAAAAGTCAATACTTGCAGTTTTTAAAAAACCTTATGTAAAAAACGATACAGTTGAAAAAAATTAGTCAATCTTTCAAAAAAAAATCACAAAAAACTTCAAAAACTGACAAATGGAAAAATAGAAAACTATCATTTCAAAATAAGCATTGTTAAAAACCTTACATATGAACGAAAGCAAAACTTCTGCAGATAAATTTCCTGAAGTAAAGATTAGCAGAAGTGCATTAGAGCGGAAAATCAATTATCTCAGCTCAACTTATTACACCTGGGGTAGTTAAGATAATTACCTCTGGCATAATTATAAAAAATTGACATGTCTATTGTTGTCCCTTTCTGTTTTAGGTACATCTATGGAAATTGGATGAAGATGATTGGATGTAAAAAGTTTTTAAAAAAATGAATTTTTAAATCAAAATTACATAATAAACAGTATTTTTGAAAAACTAGATAAAACAAAAACAATCATTTTTCCGACGTAAATTCAATTTCAATGTTGAACTTTTATAAAAAAATATGCTTAGAAAAAACATTTTTAAACCTCAATTTTTTTAAATAAAAATCTTAAAAGCATACAAAAAGCATCCATTCAAAAGCATACAAAAAATCAGCTTTTTCTGAGTGTATAAGCAGAAAATTGCAAATTAAACAGTCAATGAGTCATCTCAGAAATTACTAGTTTTCTACTAGTTTTAGATCTGAAATTATGCAGGAAATATGAGCAAACAATCAGTCAAAGGAATAACTTCAGCTGGCTAGTTTTAGTTACTATATAACTCAGCAGCTCGCCTCAATTTGCCCGATGGAGGACGCATTTGCGCGTCGTTTTCATCACTTTCTGGCTTTTCTTTCCACAGTCTCAGGGTTTTTCCCAGCAGAAGCTCTTCTCTTGACCGCCTTTTGTGTACAATAAGCTGGTTGCTCAGACTTGACGTAAGTTTTTGCAAATACTGCTTCACTTGCCTCATTCGAAATAATAGGATCTGAGTTATCTTCATCTCCATCGACTATTGTACTAAGGTTGGATCTGGCAGACTTCAGTAAAGTAATCTGAACAGCCAACGCTCCCTGTACCTCTTTCAATTTATCTTGCCCAGTTTCTGTAGAAAAACACGAAAAAGGGACTGTCTTGTCAAATTATTTGCTGCCAAACTTGCGGTTAAATGCGTTCTGTTCTTCTATACTTGCGATAATACTCTCTGTCAAAAACCCATTTTCCCACTCGTCACAACCCTGATCAGGTATCTGCTCCTGCAAATCAGACACATCAGAGGAAATGGCCACACCGTCAGACACACCAGTTTCCTCTCATCCTCAAAAAATCACAATTGATTTTCATACATTGGTCTGTGAGACAACTCATAATCACAAAATTGTGCACGGACCGATCTGCGTAGCTCCATCGTGTCTGAGACTTGTAAAATTGTCTTCTCGATGTGGTTTTTGTCTACATTTGTCTGTTTGTATGGTACAGACTTCAGGCAAATTCTCGATAGAAACAATGAAGACCAGAAGCTGCCTCGGAGTTGAGAATGGAGGATCAGCTACCCAGCCAAAGCACGTTTTTCTCTCTTTTATAATTGCTACATCACCATTGAGGTCGGACAAGACGCGGACCTTGAGATTTTCGTTGATTATAATTCCACAGATTTGATATTCATCAGTCCAGCATTTTCTTGGTTGAGCACGGCTGAAATCCAACATGAACGAAAGTTAAAGTAAAATTGCCCCCTTTAAACATATTGCAAAATCTTTGTCTCTGAAGAATTCATATGCTATTTGCATTTCAGTACGATGACTATAATAGTCATTTATTTGTTTTTTTTTCTGATTTGATTTCATATTTTGTAACAGAAATGACCTACTGGGAATTGGAAAAAAGAAGAGGTCCTAGAGACAAAGAATTTTCACTGAAAGATTTATAGTTGACAATTTAGGTTTGTCGTAAGAGATTTAAATTGTCTCAGGAAAAAAATAAAAGCTAGCTATAGTTGAGTCGTTGAAGAGAAGGAAATAAGGAACAATGAATTGGACTTTTGTTTGTAGACTATGATAAAAAATGACATCATTAAGACTCAAACGTGACGTAATTAAAAAAATATTATGAGTGAGACTTCAATCACGTCAGCTGTCCATGCTTTGATGAGGTATGCATAATAATATCGTAAGTGGTGTGGATTAAACTTTCACATAGTTCAATGACCCCATATAATGTCTAGGCAACCGTAATTGTGGCAATCATATGACGTAGTTGGACTAGACTTTGTTCCAAAGAAGTCAGTGGCCCTCCTAAAAGGATTAGGATTAGATCACATAATTGTCCATAATTCTGAAGATAGGATGTTATTGTTAGGGTACTATGATTTAACAGAAGTTTTTATGACTGAATTTTTACGATAGTGAACAATTCGTGACGAATTTGTACTCATAAAACCTGTATCGATCACCTGAGAAGTTCGTCTTTACGAAAAGAAGATGTCAAAAGTTTGTTTGCAAGATCACTAAATAATTGGATTCTCAGAAAGAATTTAGATAAATACAGATGATGTCAACATCCCGTAAGGTTTGATGTATTTTAGATAATTATTTGATAAAATTTTGTTATATTGCGTAGAATTTGGGAACTTTTTTTAAAGCTGAAGAAAATTGGTTAGTCTTTGGGTTCTTTTGACAAATTTTAGCTACTTGTGGTAAAAGAGGGTATTTCTATGCAAGTTTTGGGTGTATTCGGGTGGCAAGAATTGAGCAGTTTTTACTAGAATTGGGTTTTCAGACAGGTATTAAGTATTTTTTGGCAAAACTGTAGTACTTTTGGCTAGAATTGGGTATTTTTAAGAAGTGTTGGGAAATTTTTGGCAAAGTTCTGGAAAATTTTTGTCCGAATATAGTGTTTTTTGCTGCGAATTGTCAATTTCTGGACTAGAATCGGACATTTTTGGGCAAGAGTTGATTTTTTGGCAAGAATTAGGTAATTTTATTACAAATGGGCCATTTTTGGTAAATATTGGGTGTTTCTTAGGCAAGAATTAGGTTTTATGACAGAATTCTGTAACTTTTCCAAGAATCGGTGAATTTTGGCAATAACTGGGTATTTTTTGGCAAAAATTTTGTATTTCTTGGTAAAATTTTGAATTTCTGGGCTAGAATCGGGTAATTCATCGACCGAATTGGGATTTTTTGGGTCAGAATTTTGTATTTTTTTTGGTAATATTGTGTTTTTCTGGGGAGTAATCCAAACTCATTTGTTATTGAGGGATTATCTTGCTAATCCCTTTCGTGTGAACAGCTTGGGTATCATGCTGTGAGGCAGGTCTTTGGCAATTGGCATTAGTATAGTGTAATATGGGAAAGAGTAAATGACCTAACTAATTTGTTAGTATGAGATTATCTTGCTAATCCCATCGTGTGAGCAGCTTGGGTATCATGCTGTGAGGAACATCTTTGGAAATTGACATTAGTAAAGTGTAATATGTGATAGGGTAAATAACCTATTTAATTTCTTAGTATGAGATTATCTTGCTCATCCCTTCGTGTGAACAGCTTGGGTATCATGCTGTGCGGTACATCTTAGAAAATTGACATTCAAGAGTGTAACATTGGAAAGGGTTTTTGCCAAGAATTGGGCATTTTTAAGCAATTATTGCTTAGTGTTTTTTTGCTAAGAATTGCGTATTTTTTTGCCATTAACTGGGTATTTTTTGCCAAGAATTGGGTATTTTCGACAATAATATGGTGTTTTTTTTTAGCAAAGACGAGGTATTTTTTGGTTAGAATTGCCATAATTTTTTTGCCAAGAATTGGGTAATTTTTGGCAATAATTGGGTAATTTTTGGCAACAATTGGGTATTTTTTGGCAAGAATTGGGAAATTTTTATGCAAAATGGGGTATTTTTGGTTAGAATTGGGTATGTGTTGGCAATATTTGGGTATTTGGGGCAATAATTCTATATTGTTTGCCAAAAATTGGGTATTTCTGGTAAGAAAGAGGTATTTTTGGCAAGAAATGGGTAATTTTTGGCAATAATTAGGTATTTTTGCCACAAAGAGGGCAATTTTTGCCAAAAAATGGGTATTTTTTGGCAAGAATTGGGTATTCTTTGACAAGAATTGGATATTTTTTGCCAGGATTTGGGTATTTTTTTGCAGGAATTGGGTATTTTTCGGCAACGATTGGGTATTTTGGCAAGAATTGGGTAATTTTAATGCAATATGGGGAAATTTTGGTTAGAATAGGGTATTTGTTGGCAATATTTGGGGCAATAATTGTGTGTTTTTTGCCAAAAATTGGGTATTTTTTGTACGAATGAGGTATTTTTGGCAAGAAATGGGTAATTTTTGGCAATAATTAGGTATTTTTGCCACAAAGAGGGTAATTTTTGCCAAGAAATGGGTATTTTTTGGAAAGAATTGGGTATTCTTTGACAAGAATTGAGTATTTTTTGCCAAGATTTCGGTATTATTTGCCAGGAATTGGGTATCTTTGGCAATAATTGAGCAGTTTTTGCAAGAAATGGGTAATTTTTATATAAAAGCAAGAGTATATAAAAAGTTTTCACTATATACACTTTGAAAATCACGTAAGTCGTACGTAACTGTCAATGAGTTATCCTCTCTAATTTATTATTAAAACATTATCTTGCTAATCCCTTTCGTGTGAACAGCTTGGTTATCATGCTGTGAGGTATCATGCTGGGGAAGAGCGTGTGAGAGGGAAACGGAAATCTATAAAAGAGCACACCTTACAGCACATATTTTATTCGTTAAGCGTTACCCTCCGGGACTGGTAAACCTCTACTGGTCTCCACGTGGTCCGCTCTAAATTACTGAGAACTTCTGGTGTTTATCGAGAACCGCGTAGCGTTCAACATGTTCAGCCACAAATTTCAAGACGAATTCTCAAGATTCGCGTAGCGTTGCTCAAAACGTAACTTTCGCGTTTTAAAACAACCAAAGTCAATGGAAGTCAACGGCTGTATGCAACAACTTTAGGCATCTTTGAATTGTAGCACTAGACTTTTGGCATTTTATAATGTGACGGGCTTGTTTAAAATGTCTGAAAGCTTTGCCGCTGTATCAGTTTCGACGAAAAGAAAAAACAGAACAAATTTTGCTTGCAAGCTGCAAATTACGACAGCTGCTCAAGTTCTGAGCGAGTGCAATCCAGATCACGCAAAGATCAAGAAGTTGAGCGTGAAAGTCACTCCAAAAAGTCAAATCGCCCAGAACAGAAAACTTGCATGAAAAGTGCTATCAGAACCATTGCTACAAACTTCGTTTGCTACAAACTTCGTTTGCTACAAACTTCGTTACAAAACAACTAATTACTGGTTTCGCTTGATACGCTATATGCCATGCGATAGAAATTCTAAGATGAACTTACTTCATCAAATGACAAGGCCTCCTTGATGGAAGATGAAGCATACAAAATGCGTCCTTGTTCGCAGTCTACTTTTAACACAAAGTTGCGCAGAGTAGTGGCAGATTGAGGAGAGTGAAGCACTGACCCATTACTACCATAGGGGACCATTGTCATTTCTCCCCTCTGATTCAAACGCTATCGAATTATCTCAGCAGACAGCTTATACCGATCTTGTAGTTCATCAGTCTCCATTTAAGGATACAGAGGCCAGTTCCTTGGAGTCTTAAAGACTGCTGCGATAAATTTTCGGCTGCAATTTCAAAATTTCAGTGAGTTACTAACGTAAATTCGTTCGCTTGCTTCACCAATTGTTTTTTGAGATGAGTAATAGCATGGTCATGACCTAAAATGAGCACTATGGGCAGCATTTTGAGTTGCTTCAAATCAAACTCCCATGCGATTTTCCGGTCTAGTGTAAATCTCCACTTAAGCGGTTGTATCTAATCTCAGAGATGGGTAGTCTGTTTCTGTATTACTTATCTCCGATTGTAGTGATATTTCTCCTGGCGAGTGAATGTATATTGCATTTAACAAATGCAGTACGAATAGTAGATATGGTTGGCGAAATAAAATAATGGCTTTTGTCAAGCTATACTTTTCGATCACCAACTGATTTTCTCTTTACAGTTCACACTCGTCTGCACTCAACACATTATGAGCAACAACAACTACCTGCCATTGACAGGCGTGAAATTGAGCAGCATCTCCAAATGGAGCTTAACAAATATGTACATTGCGCTAACTATATAACATAAGAATTTTAAGAATAAGTTTATAAGAATACATTTATCCACTCTAAAAATCTCTCGTGTGAAATCACACAATTTTTTATCGTGTGATGAAAAATCACACGATTTTTCGTGTGAAAAATGCGTCTCGTGTGATTTCACACGAGAAAAGTTTCCTCGTGTGATGAAAAATTACACGATTTTTCATGTGAATGAATGTATGAGGAAATGAAGCAATTTTTATAGAAAATTCAGATTTTTCCTCGTCCTAATTTTCTTTAGAACAGACGGCTGATCTATCCATGATAGTTTAATGCTACATTGGGGTCTTTTTAGTGATTAAAAAAAAAAAAAACATTGTTAATTTCCTCTGGTACACATAAGTATAAAAAGCAAATGGTAAAAGAGGCAATGTAAAGTTAAGAATATAACATTATGTAAAATTATAAAATCATTAAATTACTTAACTAAAAATTTCACCTTACATTATTAAAAAATGGCCTAAAATGCGAACATAAAATGTTCTCACAATTTTATATGTACATCGTGAAGATTAAAAATTAAAATTAAAATCTAATGCTCTCAATATCATCTTTAATATCAGTTACTTTTGGGTCCTTCAAAAATTCTTTCCAAAAATATTCTTTCAGTTGTTTTTTTAAGGAAGCTTTCGATGTTGTTTTCAGTCTAATATTAGAAGGCAGACTATTATAAATTGGAATGGCTTGTGCAATAAAAGAATCAGTTAAAAACTTATTGTTCTTTCTTATATCGAAAGTTACTTTTTTTGACCTGTCATGTTGTTTTATTCTCATGGTAGAGAGAGGTTCAATTTTATACGCTGGAAGATCGTTGCTGAGTAAGCGAATAAAATATTTTGAGCAACGATATTTCAAGAGAAAAGAAACTGGTAGTATTTTGTTGCGAAGTTTGAGATCTGTAGACCGATCGTATTTTCTCCTATTAAAAATGGATTTTATTCCCCAATTCAATTGTTTTTCTAAAGTTGGGAGTAATGACTTTTGCAACCCTATCAGAATTAGAGCGGAATAATGTAGATGACTTATTACTATTGCATTAAGTAATAAAACTTTCGTTTTCTGTGGTAAACTTTTACTTAGTGTATTCAAAACTTTTATTCCACAAGCCATTCTCTGAAGAATCTTTTTCACTTCTCCATCAAATTTTAGTTTGCTGTCTATAATTACGCCAAGATACTTCACACTATTTGATTCTGCTATTCTTTCATTGTCAACATTCAGAACAGTATTTGTTAACCTCTTCTTGGTGCTGAACACAATATATTCTGTTTTTTGTTTGTTCACTACTAACTGGGACTTTGCAAAAAAATCAATAATTTTTGAGATGTTATGTTCAAGTTTTGTTCTTGCCAATATTTCATCAGCGTCGGATGTAAAAAGAAAAGTGTCGTCTGCGTACTGTACAACCGTGCAATCCTCTTCAACAATCTTTGCTAAATCGTTGACGTAAATGTTAAATAATAGAGGTCCTAAAATAGTACCTTGTGGAACTCCTCTCTTCAAATTTATCCAGTCCGATTCAATTCCATTCAGAACAACTCTTTGCGTTCTTTTACTCAAATAATTCTCTACTAAATTGGTAGCATGTTCGTCGAAACCTATATTTTCTAGTCTCCGTAACAGTATTTTGTGGTTTATAGAATCAAAAGCCTTTGAAAGATCTAAAAACGCCCCTGTAACATTTTTTTTCTTGTTGAGTTCTAATCTTATTTGTTCTGTCGATTTCAGGATAGCATCAATTGTTGAAATTTGTTTTCTATAACCAAATTGACTAGCCGACAATAATTGCTCCCTTTCGAGGAAACTTGTGATTTGTGAACTGAACGCCTTTTCAAAAATTTTTGACAAAGCAGAAGTGACAAAAATAGGTCTATAATTGAGTGGGTCTTCGGGATTCCCTTTTTTGAAGAGTGGAGTTACACAAGCTTTTTTAAGATCTTCTGGAAATTTTCCTTCTGTAATGAATTGATTAATGAGATAACATAGTGGTTCCGCTAGCGCTGCTTTAGCATCTTTTATTGCCCAAGCTGGTATTTTTGAAGGACCGACTGGTTTACTTGTATTCAAAGAATCTATGAGCACATTTGTTTCCTTGGTTGTTATATATCGGAAATTGAAACACTTTCTCGGAGCAGTTTTAGGAGGAATGTTGTTTGTTTGTTGCAAGCCAATAAACTCTCCTAGAGTCGAAAATCTGTAATTTAGAAGATTTGCGATTTCCATGGGCTTTGTTATCTTATCACCAAAACTGTTTAATAAAGATTGAATTCTTGCTTGAGTCTTTTCTTTATTACGAAGATCTTGAATGAATTTCCATCTGGCTTTTTCACTGTTTAACTCCATAAAACTTGAAAGAAGTTGTTTTTCTTTTTGACGGATTAAATCATTTTTAGTTTCATCATCGCTAATTCTTGAAAACTGTCTTTTTGTTTCCTCACATAACCATTTTTCTTGAAGCAAGAATTTTGGTTTATCTGTTCTAATATAACAGGTTTTAATTGGAGCATGTAGTGCTAATGCTCTTTCAATAATTCTTTGAAATTCTAATAACATCATATCTCCTGTCACTGCACCGTAAAAGTGTCTCCAGTCTGAATTTTTAATAAAATTTTGGAATGCTATGGCTGAATATTTTTTTTTGTCAAAAAACTTTTTTTTTGTAGTTTTTGATTTTAGCATCACAGATTTAGGAACTGTGATTGTTGCAAATTGATCAGTTTTCAAAATCGTATCCGCTACTATGCCAGTTTCGAAATCGTCTGTTATGATATAATCGATAAGTGTTGAAGAAGAGTTAATCATTCTTGTAGCTGTGTCATTATTCGTTGGTTTAAGGTCATATGGAGAAATTACAGATTGCAGCAGACTTCTGTCGCGCTTTGCAAAATAGTTTAAATTGTAGTCTCCAGCAAGTATGACAGATTTTCCTTCAGCCATAGCAAGATCAATTCCCAGGACCAATTTTTCCAAAAACATCTTAACAAGTTTTTTTTCCGGACAGTATGATAAATTCAAAACGCATTTCTTTTTTTGTATGCTCAACTCAACCCATAAACTTTCAAAAATTGTATCCGGAAAGCAGTTGAGATCATCGCGGAGACGAGCTTTTAATAATTTTGGAATGTACATGATAATACCACCACCTTTTGTTTTTGTTGTTTGGATGCGATCTTTTCGAAAACAGTCAAAGTTTTGCTTATCTATATGCCAAAATTCTTCCGGATGGTTTTGTGACAACCATGTTTCACTAAACGCATATATGCAGTTGTAACCAATGTCTTGAATGAGTTCTTTCAACAGCAGATGTTGTCCTGCTAAACTTCTGGCGTTTTGATGTAGAATTTTTATTCTGGAATCAAATAATTTTAACTTTTTCATCATAAGTGCATATGGCAGAACTGGTCCAGGGTTTATTTCGATATCACCTTTTTTAGTAGAAGATACCATATAACAACCAAGAAAAAGGAAAAGTTGAATTTGGATGGTGGAGCACATTGTTTGCTGTTACAGATTCCTTTGAATGAAGGCATTCGAGATGCATAAGGAAGACTGTAAAAACATTCTGAAACACTATCGGAAGATGTGAGTAGTACACATAGTATAACTATGAGTCGAATACCTGCCATTTTTGGTTATATCTGATTATAAATCATTACACGTTGCAAAATAGCTTAAAAACAACAGAAACTGCAGCTAAAATCCATTTGTATAACGATATGTTTGTCTCCATGGTTTGTAAGTGTTAGCCCTACTCACGTATGCACTTTGAGAATATTGCAAAGGTTGTAATCGAACAAGATTACAAGAAGTTAAAAGAAAATGACTTAAAACTGCGTTTTTAATAAACGGAATTCCCTGCTGAAAATTAAAATGTATGTCATCATAAAAGAGAGCGTTGTAATTTGCCATTTGACTCAACATGTTGCACACAGGAAGTATTTTGATTTTTTCAGTGTTTTCTTGTGTAATATACTCTCGCAGTTTTTCATTGAATTCATAAATTTTGTTGTTTGTCTGTTCGTTTTTCGGCAATTTTTTTAAAGGAGGCACTTCCATCAATACCAATGATTCTGGGCTGAACTTTTCCTGTATTGCAGAGACAAGATCTTTGTAATCTGAGAATAATGTTTCTAAATGATCACTTTTTTGTTTTAGAATAGCATTGGTCCCATCCTGTAAAATAACTGTTTTCATCTTTTTTTGATCGTAACCCTGTAATAATTGCAATTTCTCCTTTGTTGTCGAGCCTGGGTAAGCATGTATACTGCAGTCCTGAGGAAATGTCCGATCTCTTGCCAGGTGTTTGATTATACTACTACCAATTAACAAATTTTCTGTTTTCTCCTCGATCTCTAATGTTTCAAACTTTCGAATAAAAACGTCATTTTTTGCACTCGTGTTAATCGTTGGTGTTATAATAGCTGAATTAGTTGTTACCTGTGTCGATTTTTTAAGGAATTCACTCACGGTTACCACATGCTCGGCGATGAGACTGTCCTTCTCCTCTAATTTTTGATAAAGTTCGCAATAAATTTTATAAAGATCCGCTTTTGAATAACTATTAAACTTTTCTGCAGTCATCATCATGATTGGAATATATTACAGGAGGATATTTACAGGAGTAATTTACAATTATTGATATTTACAATTAGAACTATGTTACAGAATCTGTTGCTTAAAAAGAACTATTGTGCTAACGTTTAAAACTAGCAATGCATAAGAAAGTGTTTAAAAAATGAAGGTCAAGAAGCAACTGTACAGAATGAAAGAATTGTGTGTTGTGATTAAAACCAAAGATAATACTTTAAATTGAAAAAGTTGGGTATAAAGTGCATTTTTTTCTTTGTTTTGTCATTTAAGAAGAGAATCTGGTGATTTCAATGTAGTATACGTGAAATCAATGGTGATTTCAATGGACTAAACACCCAACAAAAAGAGCCAATTAAAAAGAGTTTAAAAATTCAATGATAATGTGTTCAATGTAGATGTAGCGCACTCGAGAGTTATATGTTCAAAAAGTTTCTTGAACAGTGCAACCTCTGTGGGTCTTTTACTCATCCCAATTTCTTTTAGAACACAAGAATGTTCTGTCAATTGTATTCTCATGCTATTTCGGGCTGTTTTTAAGTGATTAAGATAGAACTTTAAAATGAAAAAACTGGGGTAAAGTGGGCCACCTAAAACATCCTCTCATAAAAAAAGTTTTTATCTTCATGTGTTGACTGTAGGTTGTCAGTCAAACTGAAACTTAGAAGTTAATGGCCTTTGAGCCTTATATTTATGAATAACTCTGACCGGAGCCACGACCTGACGTTTTTATTTGATAAAGAGGAATCACTTCTTTCTGTTTTGACTATAGTAATTATTTTTGAGTTTCATAACCGGAAAAGCAAGGAAAAAGTTCTTTTAGCGTTTTGAATTGCTTCTCCTAAGTGAATTCACACAAATGTACGGATAAAATGAATAAAATTTTTTCTTGACAAGTTTTTGATAGAGTTTTTAAGGGGAACCTGCTAAAACATATTGAACTACAACACAGACTGAAAAGCCGAAATAGCCACATCAGCAAATGTTGCTCTAAGATGACTTTCAACGGCTAACTCTTTAGCTGTGATTCATAACGAGCTGCCTTTCTTGATTTGGTCATTTTTTAACACTTTTTCAAGGAATAGTTGTAGAGAAAACACAATGAATCGCAAAAAGTGGGGTAAAGTGGGCCAACTAAAACATCCTCTCAGAAAAACTGTTTTTATCTTCATGTGTTGACTGTAGGTTGTCAGTCAAACTGAAAATTAGCAGTTAATGGCCTTTGAGCCTTATATTTATCAATAACTCTGACCGGAGCCACGACCTGACGTTTTTATTTGATAAAGAGGAATCACTTCTTTCTGTTTTGACTATAGTAATTATTTTTGAGTTTCATAACCGGAAAAGCAAGGAAAAAGTTCTTTTAGCGTTTTGAATTGCTTCTCCTAAGTGAATTCACACAAATGTACGGATAAATGAATAAAATTTTTTCTTGACAAGTTTTTGATAGAATTTTTAAGGAGAACCTGCTAAAACATATTGAACTACAACACAGACTGAAAAGCCGAAAGAGCCACATCAGCAAATGTTGCTCTAAGATGATTTACAACGGCTAAGTCTTTAGCTGTGATTCATAACGAGCTGCCATTCTTGATTTGGTCATTTTTTAACACTTTTTCAAGGAATAGTTGTAGAGAAAACACAATGAATCGCAAGAAGTGGGGTAAAGTGGGCCACCTAAAACATCCTCTCACAAAAACTGTTTTTATCTTCATGTGTTGACTGTAGGTTGTCAGTCAAACTATAAATTAGGAGTTAATGGGCTTTGGAGATTATATTTATGAATAACACCGATCGGAGCCACGACCTGAAGTTTTTATTTGATAAAGAGAAATCACTTCGTTCTTTTTTGACAATAGTACTTATTCTTGAGTTTCATAACCGCACAAGCAATGAAAAAGTTCTTCTAGCGTTTTGACTTGCTTCTCCTAAGTGAATTCGCACAAATGTACAAATGAATTGAATGAAAGCTTTTTTGACAAGTTTTTGATAGAATTTTTAAGGAGAACCTGCTAAAACATATTGAACTACAACCCAGACTGAAAAGCCGAAATAGCCACATCAGCAAATGTTGCTCTAAGATGACTTACAACGGCTAACTCTTTAGTTGTGATTCATAACGAGCTGCCTTTCTTGATTTGGTTATCTTTTAACCCTTTTTCAAGGCATAGTTGTAGAGAAAACACAATGAATCGCAAAAAGTGGGGTAAAGTGGGCCACCTAAAACATCCTCTCACAAAAACTGTTTTTATATTCATGTGTTGACTGTAGGTTGTCAGTCAAACTATAAATTAGCAGTTAATGGGCTTTGAACCCTATATTTATGAATAACACCGTTCGGAGCCACGACCTGAAGTTTTTATTTGATAAAGAGGAATCACTTCTTTCTGTTTTGACAATAGTATTTATTTTTGAGTTTCATAACCGGAAAAGCAAGGAAAAAGTTCTTCTAGCGTTTTGACTTGCTTCTCCTAAGTGAGTTCACACAAATGTACGGATAAATTGATTGAAATATTTTTTGACAAGTTTTTGACAGAATTTTTATGGAGAACCAGCTAAAACATATTGAACTACAACCCAGACTGAAAAGACGAAATAGCCACATCAGCAAATGTTGCTCTAAGATGACTTACAACGGCTAACTGTTTAGCTGCGATTCATAACGAGCTGCCATTCTTGAATTGGTCATCTTTTAACCCTTTTTCAAGGCATAGTTGTAGAGAAAACACAATGAATCGCAAAAAGTGGGGTAAAGTGGGCCACCTAAAAGATCCTCTCACAAAAACTGTTTTTATCCTTATGTATTGACTGTATTTTGTCAGTCAAGCTGGATATTAGCAGTTAATGGCCTTTGAGCCCTATAATTATGAATAACTCTGACAGGAGCCACGACCTGAAGTTTTTATTTGATAAAGAGGAATCACTTCTTTCTGTTTTGACAATAGTATTTATTTTTGAGTTTCATAACCGGAAAAGCAAGTAAAAAGTTCTTCTAGCGTTTTGACTTGCTTCTCCTAGGTGATTTCACACAAATGTCGAGTTAAACTGAATAAAATCTTTTTTTGACAAGTTTTTGACAGATTTTTTACGGAGAACCTGCTAAAACATATTGAACTACAACCCAGACTGAAAAGCCGAAATAGCCACATCAGCAAATGTTGCTCCAAGATGACTTACAACGGCTAAGTCTTTAGCTGTGATTCATAACGAGCTGCCATTTTTGAATTGGTCATCTTTTAACCCTTTTTCAAGGCATAGTTGTAGAGAAAACACAATGAATCGCAAAAAGTGGGGTAAAGTGGGCCACCTAAAAGATCCTCTCACGAAAACTGTTTTTAACCTTATTTATTGACTGTAGTTTGTCAGTCAAGCTGAATATTAGCAGTTAATGGCCTTTGAGCCCTATAATTATGAATAACTCTGACAGGAGCCACGACCTGAAGTTTTTATTTGATAAAGAGGAATCACTTCTTTCTGTTTTGACAATAGTATTTATTTTTGAGTTTCATAACCGGAAAAGCAAGTAAAAAGTTCTTCTAGCGTTTTGACTTGCTTCTCCTAGGTGATTTCACACAAATGTCGAGTTAAACTGAATAAAATCTTTTTTTGACAAGTTTTTGACAGATTTTTTACGGAGAACCTGCTAAAACATATTGAACTACAACCCAGTCTGAAAAGCCGAAATAGCCACATCAGCAAATGTTGCTCTAAGATGACTTACAACGGCTAAGTCTTTAGCTGTGCTTCATAACGAGCTGCCATTCTTGTTTTGGTCAACTTTTAACACTTTTTCAAGGCATAGTTGTAGAGAAAACACAATGAATCGCAAAAAGTGGGGTAAAGTGGGCCACCTAAAACATCCTCTCAGAAAAACTGTTTTTATCTTCATGTGTTGACTGTAGGTTGTCAGTCAAACTGAAAATTAGCAGTTAATGGCCTTTGATCCTTATATTTATGAATAACTCTGACCGGAGCCACGACCTGACGTTTTTATTTGATAAAGAGGAATCACTTGTTTCTGTTTTAACTATAGTAATTATTTTTGAGTTTCATAACCGGAAAAGCAAGGAAAAGGTTCTTTTAGCGTTTTGAATTGCTTCTCCTAAGTGAATTCACACAAATGTACGGATAAAATGAATAAAATTTTTTCTTGACAAGTTCTTGACAGATTTTTTACGGAGAACCTGCTAAAACATATTGAACTACAACCCAGTCTGAAAAGCCGAAATAGCCACATCAGCAAATGTTGCTCTAAGATGACTTACAACGGCTAACTCTTTAGTTGTGATTCATAACGAGCTGCCTTTCTTGATTTGGTTATCTTTTAACCCTTTTTCAAGGCATAGTTGTAGAGAAAACACAATGAATCGCAAAAAGTGGGGTAAAGTGGGCCACCTAAAACATCCTCTCACAAAAACTGTTTTTATATTCATGTGTTGTTGACTGTAGGTTGTCAGTCAAACTATAAATTAGCAGTTAATGGGCTTTGAACCTTATATTTATGAATAACACCGTTCGGAGCCACGACCTGAAGTTTTTATTTGATAAAGAGGAATCACTTCTTTCTGTTTTGACAATAGTATTTATTTTTGAGTTTCATAACCGGAAAAGCAAGGAAAAAGTTCTTCTAGCGTTTTGACTTGCTTCTCCTAAGTGAGTTCACACAAATGTACGGATAAATTGATTGAAATATTTTTTGACAAGTTTTTGACAGAATTTTTATGGAGAACCAGCTAAAACATATTGAACTACAACCCAGACTGAAAAGACGAAATAGCCACATCAGCAAATGTTGCTCTAAGATGACTTACAACGGCTAACTGTTTAGCTGCGATTCATAACGAGCTGCCATTCTTGAATTGGTCATCTTTTAACCCTTTTTCAAGGCATAGTTGTAGAGAAAACACAATGAATCGCAAAAAGTGGGGTAAAGTGGGCCACCTAAAAGATCCTCTCACAAAAACTGTTTTTATCCTTATGTATTGACTGTATTTTGTCAGTCAAGCTGGATATTAGCAGTTAATGGCCTTTGAGCCCTATAATTATGAATAACTCTGACAGGAGCCACGACCTGAAGTTTTTATTTGATAAAGAGGAATCACTTCTTTCTGTTTTGACAATAGTATTTATTTTTGAGTTTCATAACCGGAAAAGCAAGTAAAAAGTTCTTCTAGCGTTTTGACTTGCTTCTCCTAGGTGATTTCACACAAATGTCGAGTTAAACTGAATAAAATCTTTTTTTGACAAGTTTTTGACAGATTTTTTACGGAGAACCTGCTAAAACATATTGAACTACAACCCAGACTGAAAAGCCGAAATAGCCACATCAGCAAATGTTGCTCTAAGATGACTTACAACGGCTAAGTCTTTAGCTGTGATTCATAACGAGCTGCCATTTTTGAGTTGGTCATCTTTTAACCCTTTTTCAAGGCATAGTTGTAGAGAAAACACAATGAATCGCAAAAAGTGGGGTAAAGTGGGCCACCTAAAAGATCCTCTCACGAAAACTGTTTTTAACCTTATTTATTGACTGTAGTTTGTCAGTCAAGCTGAATATTAGCAGTTAATGGCCTTTGAGCCCTATAATTATGAATAACTCTGACAGGAGCCACGACCTGAAGTTTTTATTTGATAAAGAGGAATCACTTCTTTCTGTTTTGACAATAGTATTTATTTTTGAGTTTCATAACCGGAAAAGCAAGTAAAAAGTTCTTCTAGCGTTTTGACTTGCTTCTCCTAGGTGATTTCACACAAATGTCGAGTTAAACTGAATAAAATCTTTTTTTGACAAGTTTTTGACAGATTTTTTACGGAGAACCTGCTAAAACATATTGAACTACAACCCAGTCTGAAAAGCCGAAATAGCCACATCAGCAAATGTTGCTCTAAGATGACTTACAACGGCTAAGTCTTTAGCTGTGCTTCATAACGAGCTGCCATTCTTGTTTTGGTCAACTTTTAACACTTTTTCAAGTCATAGTTGTAGAGAAAACACAATGAATCGCAAAAAGTGGGGTAAAGTGGGCCACCTAAAACATCCTCTCAGAAAAACTGTTTTTATCTTCATGTGTTGACTGTAGGTTGTCAGTCAAACTGAAAATTAGCAGTTAATGGCCTTTGATCCTTATATTTATGAATAACTCTGACCGGAGCCACGACCTGACGTTTTTATTTGATAAAGAGGAATCACTTGTTTCTGTTTTAACTATAGTAATTATTTTCGAGTTTCATAACCGGAAAAGCAAGGAAAAGGTTCTTTTAGCGTTTTGAATTGCTTCTCCTAAGTGAATTCACACAAATGTACGGATAAAATGAATAAAATTTTTTCTTGACAAGTTCTTGACAGATTTTTTACGGAGAACCTGCTAAAACATATTGAACTACAACCAAGACTGAAAAGCCGAAATAGCCACATCAGCAAATGTTGCTCTAAGATGACTTACAACGGCTAAGTCTTTAGCTGTGATTCATAACGAGCTGCCATTCTTGAATTGGTCATCTTTTAACCCCTTTTCAAGGCATAGTTGTAGAGAAAACACAAGGAATCGCAAAAAGTGGGGTAAAGTGGGCCACCTAAAAGATCCTCTCACAAAAACTGTTTTTAACCTTATGTATTGACTGTAGTTTGTCAGTCAAGCTGAATATTAGCAGTTAATGGCCTTTGAGCCTTATATGAAGTTTTTATTTGATAAAGAGGAATCACTTCTTTCTGTTTTGACAATAGTATTTATTTTTGAGTTTCATAACCGAAAAAAAGCAAGGAAAAAGTTCTTCTAGCGTTTTGACTTGCTTCTCCTAGGTGAATTCACACAAATGGCGAGATAAATTGAATAAAATCTTTTTTTGACAAGTTTTTGACAGAATTTTTACGGAGAACCTGCTAAAACATATTGAACTACAACCCAGACTGAAAAGCCGAAATAGCCACATCAGCAAATGTTGCTCTAAGATGACTTACAACGGCGAAGTCTTTAGCTGTAATTCATAACGAGCTGTCTTTCTTGATTTGGTTATCTTTTAACCCTTTTTCAAGGCATAGTTGTAGAGAAAACTCAATGAATCGCAAAAAGTGGGGTAAAGTGGGCCACCTAAAAGATCCTCTCACAAAAACTGTTTTTATCTTTATGTGTTGACTGTAGTTTGTCAGTCAAGCTGAATATTAGCAGTTAATGGCCTTTGAGACTTATATTTATGAATAACTCTGACCGGAGCCAGGACCTGACGTTTTCATTTGATTAAGAGGAATCACTTCTTTCTGTTTTGACTATAGTATTTATTTTTGAGTTTCATAACCGGAAAAGCAAGGAAAAAGTTCTTATAGCGTTTTGACTTGCTTCTCCTAAGTGAATTCACACAAATGTACGGATAAAATGAATAAAATTTTTTCTTGACAAGTTTTTGACGGAATTTTTACGGAGAACCTGCTAAAACATATTGAACTACAACCCAGACTGAAAAGCCGAAATAGCCACATCAGCAAATGTTGCTCTAAGATGACTTACAACGGCGAAGTCTTTAGCTGTAATTCATAACGAGCTGCCATTCTTGATTTGGTCATCTTTTAACACTTTTTCAAGGAATAGTTGTAGAGAAAACACAATGAATCGCAAAAAGTGGGGTAAAGTGGGCCACCTAAAAGATCCTCTCACAAAAACTGTTTTTATCTTTATGTGTTGACTGTAGTTTGTAAGTCAAGCTGAATATTAGCAGTTAATGGCCTTTGAGACTTATATTTATGAATAACTCTGACCGGAGCCAGGACCTGACGTTTTTATTTGATTAAGAGGAATCACTTCTTTCTGTTTTGACTATAGTATTTATTTTTGAGTTTCATAACCGGAAAAGCAAGGAAAAAGTTCTTATAGCGTTTTGAATTGCTTCTCCTAAGTGAATTCACACAAATGTACGGATAAAATGAATAAAATTTTTTCTTGACAAGTTTTTGACGAAATTTTTACGGAGAACCTGCTAAAACATATTGAACTACAACCCAAACTGAAAAGCCGAAATAGCCAGATCAGCAAATGTTGCTCTAAGATGACTTACAACGGCTAAGTCTTTAGCTGTGACTCATAACGAGCTGCCATTCTTGATTTGGTCATCTTTTAACAATTTTTCAAGGAATAGTTGTAGAGAAAACACAATGAATCGCAAAAAGTGGGGTAAAGTGGGCCACATAAAAGATCCTCTCACAAAAACTGTTTTTATCTTTATGTGTTGATTGTAGTTTGTCAGTCAAGCTGAATATTAGCAGTTAATGGCCTTTGAGACTTATATTTATGAATAACTCTGACCGGAGCCAGGACCTGACGTTTTTATTTGATTAAGAGGAATCACTTCTTTCTGTTTTGACTATAGTATTTATTTTTGAGTTTCATAACCGGAAAAGCAAGGAAAAAGTTCTTTTAGCGTTTTGACTTGCTTCTCCTAAGTTAATTCACACAAATGTACGGATAAAATGAATAAAATATTTTTTTGACAAGTTTTTGACAGATTTTTTACGGAGAACCTGCAAAACATATTGAACTACAACCCAGACTAAAAAGCCGAAATAGCCACATCAGCAAATGTTGCTCTAAGATGACTTACAACGGCTAAGTCTTTAGCTGTGATTCATAACGAGCTGCCATTCTTAATTTGGTGATCTTTTAACACTTTTTCAAGGAATAGTTGTAGAGAAAACACAATGAATCGCAAAAAGTGGGTTAAAGTGGGCCACCTAAAAGAACCTCTTAAAAAAACTGTTTTTATCCTTATGTGTTCAATGTAGTTTGTCAGTCAAGCTGAATATTACCAGTTAATGGCCTTTTAGCCTTATGTTTATGAATAACTTTGACCGGAGCCACGACTTGAAGTTTTTATTTGATAAAGAGTAATCAATTCGTTCTGTTTTGTCTATAGTATCTTTTCTTGGGTTTCATAACTGCAAAAGCAAGGAAAAAGTTTTTCTAGCGCTGTGATTTGCTGTTCCTAAGGGAAGTTACGCAAACGTACGGATGAATTGAATAAAATCTTTTTTGACAATTTTTTAATAGAGTTTTTATGGAGAACCTGCTAAAACATATTAAACTACAATCCAGACTAAAAAGACGAAATAGCCACATCAGCAACTGATGCTCTAAGATGACCTATAACGGCCAACTCTTTAGCTGTGATCCATATGGAAATTCGGTCGTTGATTTGGTCATCTTTTAACCCTTTTTCAAGGCATAGTTGTAGGGAAAAACAATGAATCGCGAAAAATGGGGTAAAGTGGGCCACCTAAAAGATCCTCTCATAAAAACTGTCTTTAG
This sequence comes from Convolutriloba macropyga, assembly GCF_964194025.1. NCBI lineage: Eukaryota > Metazoa > Xenacoelomorpha > Acoela > Convolutidae > Convolutriloba > Convolutriloba macropyga. The sequence continues at coordinate 33,826,973 of NC_134478.1, read as the reverse complement.
CCTTATGCGTTGACTGTAAATTGTCAGTCAATCTGAATATTAGCAGTTAATGGCCTTTGAGACTTATATTTATGAATAACTCTGACCGGAGCCAGGACCTGACGTTTTTATTTGATTAAGAGGAATCACTTCTTTCTGTTTTGACTATAGTACTTATTTTTGAGTTTCATAACCGGAAAAGCAAGGAAAAAGTTCTTTTAGCGTTTTGACTTGCTTCTCCTAAGTTAATTCACACAAATGTACGGATAAAATGAATAAAATATTTTTTTGACAAGTTTTTGACAGATTTTTTACGGAGAACCTGCAAAACATATTGAACTACATCCCAGACTAAAAAGCCGAAATAGCCACATCAGCAAATGTTGCTCTAAGATGACTTACAACGGCTAAGTCTTTAGCTGTGATTCATAACGAGCTGCCATTCTTAATTTGGTGATCTTTTAACACTTTTTCAAGGAATAGTTGTAGAGAAAACACAATGAATCGCAAAAAGTGGGTTAAAGTGGGCCACCTAAAAGAACCTCTTAAAAAAACTGTTTTTATCCTTATGTGTTCAATGTAGTTTGTCAGTCAAGCTGAATATTACCAGTTAATGGCCTTTTAGCCTTATGTTTATGAATAACTTTGACCGGAGCCACGACTTGAAGTTTTTTTTTTGATAAAGAGTAATCAATTCGTTCTGTTTTGTCTATAGTATCTTTTCTTGGGTTTCATAACTGCAAAAGCAAGGAAAAAGTTTTTCTAGCGCTGTGATTTGCTGTTCCTAAGGGAAGTTACGCAAACGTACGGATGAATTGAATAAAATCTTTTTTTGACAATTTTTTAATAGAGTTTTTATGGAGAACCTGCTAAAACATATTAAACTACAATCCAGACTAAAAAGACGAAATAGCCACATCAGCAACTGATGCTCTAAGATGACCTATAACGGCCAACTCTTTAGCTGTGATCCATATGGAAATTCGGTCGTTGATTTGGTCATCTTTTAACCCTTTTTCAAGGCATAGTTGTAGGGAAAAACAATGAATCGCGAAAAATGGGGTAAAGTGGGCCACCTAAAAGATCCTCTCATAAAAACTGTCTTTAGCCTTATGCGTTGACTGTAAATTGTCAGTCAATCTGAATATTAACAGTTTATGGCTTTTGAGCTTTATATTAATGAATAACTCTGACCAGAGCCAAGACCTGATGTTTTTATTTGATGAAGAGAAATCACTTCGTTCTGTTTTGTCTAAAGTATTTATTCTTGAGTTTCCTAACCGCAAAAGAGCAAAAAAGTTCTTCTAGCGTTTCGACTTGCTTTTTTTAAGTGCAAGTACTCAAACGTACTGATGAATTGATTAATATGTGTTTTTGACAAGTTTTTGTTAGAATTTTTACGGAGAACCTGCTAAAACATTATGAACTACAATCCAGAATGAAAAGCCGAAAAATTCACCTCAGCAATTGGTGCTTTAAGACAACTTACAACGATTTATTCTTTAGTTCAAATCTATACTGAATTTCCACTGCTGTATCAGTAATCTCTTAACCCTTTTTCAGGGCATAGTTGTACAGCAAACACAATAAGTCACAGAAAGTTGGCCAATTAAAAAATCCTCTCTCAAAAACTGTTTTTATCACTATGTGTTGACTGTAGGTTGTCAGGCAAGCTGATTATAAGCAGTGAATGGACTATTGTAGAATAGTTTTAGATCAGTTTCATAGTCAATCATCTAAATGAGTTTTCGGACTCTTTTGAGCTGCTGACTTTTTTTTAATCAAAAATACACAAAAGACACCGGCCTTTATGAGGAGGCTGATATTTTCCCCTTTCCTGACAGAAATTTTTGGTGTCTAACAATAGTCAGTGGATCAAGTAGGTGGTGGAAAACGTCTTGGAAGTGCTTTTTGAAACCGTTTTGCTTGTTTTTACGACAACTCTGACTTCAGTCAAACCAATAAACTTTGGATAAGTTTCGGTTCTTTGCTGATTACTCAAACATTACTTTAGGGACTTGAACGCTTATAGGCGCGTTTTGTTGCGACTAACCCAGTCGTGATTTCCATTTGCAGTTGATAATCTGATTTGCCTTGCAAAAAAGTTATTAGAGCTCAAAATTGCAATTTTTCGTAATTGAACAAGTTGTGATGCAAAGGTGACAGTTTCTTCAATGTACTGGTTTAATATCCATGCATATTGCGTTATTTGGTCGTGTTTGAAGGCCATGAACCTATTTGATGCGTCCAGAAACACTCGGCAAGTGATGTTTCAAGCCATTTTGCGCGTTTTCATCAAGAACTCGGGTTTAGCTTATAACGAAAAAATTGGGTTCATTTAAGTGCTTTGCTGATTTCTCAAAAACTAAAGTACCAAAAAAAAACGGGCATGGGCGCGTTTTGTTGCTACTGAACTATTCTTGATTGCTGTATTCGGTTGTCTTTCTGAATCATTAACCGCAAAAGGTTATTAATTTCCAAACTTTGAGAAAATTTGCAATTTTTGGTCAATTTGGGTCATTTTTGGTTATTTTCAAATTTCTCATTCAATTTTTGACCCAAACGAGTGATTATTGGCCAAATCTGTTGCTATTTAGACGTTATTCACTTGAATGACTGATCACTGTCCTGGAAATTTTCTTTAGAACTGTTATTCAATGATGAAAGCGGATAAACGAATCTCTTCTCAAACTTTATGGCTGATTGGTGTTTTGCGCAATTGAACAAGTCTTTCGGCGTGCGTTTTAGGTTTTCTAGACACTATTTAGGTTGTTGAAGCTAAATATGTCAAACAATGGGATTAATTCAACTATTTTTCTTTTTTCACGATTTCATCAAATTTCTGTGGATGTTGTTTTATGTCAAAACACACAAAACATCATAACCTTCATGGTGAGGTGGGAAATTTTTTCCCACCTCACCATGAAGGTTTGCCGTGACCTAGAACGTGGAAGTGGACCAGAATTACACCCACAAATACGCCGGGAACGCTGTTTCACGTTGTTTTACGTCGGATCCGGAGATCTTGGGCTTCGATTTTAGCCCATAAAATGGGGTACAGAACAGTATTTTGTTAATATCTCCTAAAGTACTGGACCAAATTAAACGGGAGTAGTCGCATTTTGTTAGCACTGAACCCCTCTTGCTTGCAGTATTTGGTTGGTTTCCCAAATCGGCCTAATCAAAAAGTTATTAATGTTCAAAGTTGAAATAGGCCGAATTTTCGGGCTATTCTGGGTGACCCAAATTTCGGTACAACAAAACGCGCGATTTACCCAACAAGTGTTAGTGTTTTAGAATCCTCAGTTAGTGGGGAGTATGCCCATATATATTTCCCATAGCGTTTTACGGAATTGAGATGGTCAAATTTGGCTCTGAAGCTAGGTCACAATGCTTTTTTGGTGATTTGGTACCGTACTTTATAATTGCTATAACTCCTCGAGGAATGTAGCGATTGGGCTCATTTTTTAATATGATGCGTATCTCAAGCAGTGCTACCAACTGTACTAAGGGGGTTCATTTTTGTTCCGCCGTTTTAGAGAAATTGTCCAGTAAACTTGACCTCAGTTTTAGCCCCAGAAGCGGTTGACACCATCCGGCACCACTTTTGAACCTTTGAACTTTGCCACTTCGGGTGACAAAATTAGTGTTCTGAACAGCCCGTCTAATGTAGATTCCGAATATGTATACTTCGTATAGCGTTTTCAGAGGTTTAGGTGTTCAATTTTAGCTCTGCAGTCAGGTCACCTCGCTTTTTGGTCATTTGGTACGGTACCTTATAATTGCTATAACTCCTCGAAGAGTGTACCGATTGGGTTCATTTTTTAATATGATGCGTATCTCAAGCAGTGCTACAAACTGTACTGTACGTTTATTTTGGTTCAGCCGTTTTAGAGAAATTGGCCAGTAATCTTGCCCTTGATTTTAGCCCCAGAAGCGGTTGACACCCCGTTGACACCATTGACACGTACCTTGAAACTTTGAACTATGTTACAAATCTTAGTGTTTTAGAATCCCCAGTTAGTGGGTATTCTCGCCATATATATTTTGTATGCAGTTTTATGTAGTCCAGATGGTCAATTTTAGCGTTACATGGGCAGTACCTGTCCTATTTGCTCATTTGGTACGGCACGTTTATGTTGGAATATCTCCTCGTAGAGTGAACCGATTTTTGATCTGTTTGTTGATTTTAACTCAACTTGAGCCGTACTTGAATCCCTGCAAATAGCGTTTTGTTTCTTTCAGCCGTTTTCGAGAAATTGGCCAGGACACATACCTCCATTTTGGCCTATTCGTGTCCGGTACTTTTGCTGTACCTACATGTTAGACCACTAAAACTAGCTCATTTAGACTCGATAATTAGTTCGTTAGACTCGTTTGATAATGCTGATTGTTGCCATATATATTTTACACCCCATTTTATGTAGTTCAGAAGGTCAATTTTAGCTCTGAACATAGCGTATCCCTCCTCTGGGGCCAGTTGGTACGGTACCTTAATTTTGCTATAACTCCTCGAAGAATGCACCGATTGGGCTCATTTTTTAATATGATGCGTATCTCAAGCAGTGCTACAAACGGTACTAAGGGCGTTTGTTTTTGTTCTGCCGTTTCCGAGAAATTGGACAGGAAAATTGGCCTCAGTTTGACCTCCTGTGGAGAGAAACACCACCTGAAGTACCATATTGAACCTTGTTGTGGGTTCAATCCACGGTGAAATTTAGTGTGATAGATTCCCCTGTTAGTGTGGAGTCTCCCCATATATATTTTACAGGTGGTTATAATGAGTGGTTATGTTATAGTACAGAAACAGGACCCCAAAATTGGTCATTTTGGTCATTTGGTACGGTACCTTTATGCTGAAATATCTCCTCGTAGAGTGAACCGATTTTTGATCTGTCTTTTGATTTGAACTCAGATTGAGCAGTACTTGAGGCCCTGTAAATGGCGTTTTGTTTCTTTCAGCCGTTTTTGAGAAATTGGCCTCGACACATACGGTCATTTTGACCATTTAGTGACTGGTACGTTTCACGTTTCTACATGTGAAATGTTGAAATTAATGACTTTGAGTGCACGAATAGGCTCGTTGAACTCCATTTGTAATGGGGAATCTCCCCATATATATTTTGTATACAGTTTTCCGAGATCTAGCGGTTCAATTTTGACTCTGCAGATGAATGCCGTGAATGGCTATATTTTGTTTCCTTTAATACTATTATTTTTTACTCGTGGTAGCCTGTTAATATAGGGCATGAATAGCTTGTACACAGATTTCGTGTACAGTTAGTTCACCTAACTCACGGTGAACTCGGTTTCCTTCGTGACAATACTTATTATATATTACTACTATACTAAGGTGAGGGCGTTTCGCCCCATGAGGTGCACACCCCCCCTGCCCCGTAGTTGACGCCTCTGGCACCCCCCCGCTTTGGTATTGTTTGTGCACCTCATGCTGGGGATGTGGTCCGGTCGTTGCGTTTCGTTTCGAGTTTTTGCTATTGCTTGCCTTGAACAAAAGTTGATATCTCATACGGAAGTTTGCTATTTATTTGAAGTTTTTCCCATATGATCAATGGGAACCGAGCCAGCGGTAAAACTGGGTGCACCCATCCCCGGGTATCAGGGGACGCCACCAAGTGTGAACTGGGACCACCCACCACGGGTCAAAGTGGGACCACCCAGCACCGGGTATCAGGGGAACTACTCTCTAGGGGTTAATTAATGTTGAATTTTATATATATATATATATATATATATATAACATTGTATACATTCATTTATAATGTTTAGAGCGGTTAAAATATGTTTGAATAGTATTTTGAGATGCATTGTGTACTGATAGTTGAGAGTGTACAAAAATCAGAAAGAAAACTTGTTTTTTTGACAGGTTTTATTTCTAGTTTGATTTCAGATTTGAAAATCAATCGTACTGAGGCCACAATAGTGACTCAGTTTTCTCTGCTGTCTTTAGCTTTGTCTTTGTTTTTAGCTTTGTCATGTTAAAAATGCCTGAGCAACGCTTATATTAATTGTATATTAAAATCAGAAAGCAAATTTCAAGACTATTATCACTTGTGTTTTGCAATTGAGGCCACAAAAGTGACTCAAATGCTTTGCGCCAGTGATTAAATTCGAATTGCTTTGTCGGTTTTCAAATTTGTGACGCTCCGAACCTGTTAGTTTTTACTAATAGACATGACTAATTTGAATAAAAACTAATTTAGGTATAGTAACTTGTAGTAACAGAAATGCTTTCTCTACGAGTCAAAAAAGAGTTCTCGAAATTCCAACCTCTATTACAGATCATGTCCATGTTTACTGAAAGACCTGCCCCCATTAGCTTCAAGCTAAATGGCCCGAAGAAACGCAATAATGGCGTTCTAGTTGTTGGGGATTCGCATGTTGTGCGTATGGGGAAGGAGAATCTTGAACCCAACTTTTCGTTCCACGGTATTGGTGGCGCTCAGGCGCACGACTGGGTGCGTCATTTCCGGGATGTCATCGAGAGATCACCTGCAAATGTTATAATGATCCAGCTGGGAGGCAATGACGTGAGCCAAAATCCTCGTCGGGTAGTGCCAGACCAGTTACCAATAGGCCGTACGGCACAATCCATCATGGAAATTATGAAATTTTGTCGAGTCGTAGGAAAAGAAGCCTACATCATTCAAACTGTAAGCAGAAATAATTCTCGAGTGCATGAAGAAGCTATTGGTCTGCTCAACAAAAAGTTGCGTGAGCAGCGCAAGAATTATTTCGTTTCTCATGATATCGAATATGAGTTCTTGAAAGACCAGGTGCATCTGACCCCAAAAAAATATGCTGAACTTTTGTGTACTGTTCATGATTTTGTGTTTGATATGTACTACTTCTAGTTTTCTTCTAGATTTAATAAATAATATACTGAGGCCACAATAGTGACTCAGTTTCCCCCTGTTTTCTCTGCTGTCTTGCAAATTCAACTTCTTGTAAAAACGCATGAAAACGCAATAATCGTATATCAGCAGAATGTAATCTGAAAAATTTTCATATAACTTGTGCTTTGCAATTGAGGCCACAAAAGTGACTCAAATGCTAGGTACCAGTTATTGAAAATCATGTCTACTGTTTGTTGATTTTAAAATAGTATTGTATCTCTTTTTCTTGGTTTCCAGGTGAGCTTTATTATGTGTACTGACTCCTCTAAAATATAGCCTCTTTTTTCGCAAATATCTCTCTAAGTTCGGTTTATTTCGCGCTTTTGACGTTCGGGACCTGTTGTTTATCATGTGTAGACGTGTCTAAGCCGAAAAAGTACCATACTTCAGGAAGAAAAGGCTCCAAGAAAAGAAAGGCTTTCTCTATGATTCAAAAAAGTCTTCTCTCGTAATTCTTCTAAATTTAGAGATCTCTTGAATCTGAGATATTTTATCTATTTTGGTCAAATATGTTGTTCCTTCATCTCTACCCACTATTTGCACTGCAAATAACGTAAAAATTCCGCAGAATTGCAAAATTTCTGTAAAATGTTAGGATTTTTGAAGAAAAGTCGGTTTTCGAAAACAATTAGGGTCATTTTTTTCTTTTTCTCGGCTCCCTATAGCCAAATTGTGGAATATAAATCAGTAGGTGGTTTGTCTACTCGTTCTTAAAACTTATGGACACGGCAGAAATTGATTTTCAAATAATATTATATCTTTTTTCTTGGTTTCCATGTTAGCTTTATTAGGTGTATTGACTCCTCTAAAATATAGCCTCTTTTTTCGCAAATATCTCTCTAAGTTGGGTTTATTTCGCGCTTTTGACGTTCGGGACCTGTTGTTTATCATGAGTAGACGTGTCTAAGCCGAAAAAGTACCATACTTTAGGCAGAAAAGGCTCCAAGAAAAGAAAGGCTTTCTCTATGATTCAAAAAAGTCTTCTCTCGAAACTCTTCTAAATTTAGAGATCTCTTGAATCTGAGATATTTTAGTTTTTTTGTTCAAATATGTTGTTCTTTCATCTGTACCCACTATTTGCACTGCAAATGACGTAAAAATTCCGCAGAATTTCAAAATTTCTGTAAAATGATAGGATTTTTGAAGAAAAGTCAGTTTTCGAAAAAAATTGTGGTCATTTTTACTTTTTCTCGGCTCCCTATAGCCAAATTGTGGAATGTAAATCAGTAGATGGTTGGTCTACTCGTTCATTAATCTTATGGGCACGACGGATTTCGATTTTAAAGTAGTATTGTATCTTTTTTCTGGGTTTCCTTTTTTGCTTTATTAGGTGTACTGACTCCTCTAAAATATAGCCTCTTTTTTCGCAAATATCTCTCTAAGTTGGGTTTATTTCGCGCTTTTGACGTTCGGGACCTGTTGTTTATCATGAGTAGACGTGTCTAAGCCAAAAAGTACCATACTTTAGGCAGAAAAGACTCCAAGAAAAGAAAGGCTTTCTCTATGATTCAAAAAAGTCTTCTCTCGAAATTCTTCTAAATATAGAGATCTCTTGAATCTGAGATATTTTATCTATTTTGGTCAAATATGTTGTTCTTTCATCTGTACCCACTATTTGCACTGCAAATAACGTAAAAATTCCGCAGAATTGCAAAATTTCTATAAAATGTTAGGATTTTTGAAGAAAAGTCGGTTTTCGAAAAAAATCGTGGTCTTTTTTACTTTTTCTCGACTCCCAATAGCCAAATTGGGGAATGTAAATCAGTAGGTGGTTTGTCTACTCGTTCTTAAAACTTATGGACACGGCAGAAATTGATTTTCAAATAGTATTATATCTTTTTTCTGGGTTTCCATGTTAGCTTTATTAGGTGTACTGACTCCTCTAAAATATAGCCTCTTTTTTCGCAAATATCTCTCTAAGTTGGGTTTATTTCGCGCTTTTGACGTTCGGGACCTGTTGTTTATCATGAGTAGACGTGACTAAGCCGAAAAAGTACCATACTTTAGGCAGAAAAGGCTCCAAGAAAAGAAAGGCTTTCTCTATGATTCAAAAAAGTCTTCTCTCGAAATTCTTCTAAATTTAGAGATCTCTTGAATCTAAGATATTTTATCTATTTTGGTCAAATATGTTGTTCGTTCATCTGTACCCACTATTTGCACTGCAAATAACGTAAAAATTCCGCAGAATTGCAAAATTTCTATAAAATGTTAGGACTTTTGAAGAAAAGTCGGTTTTCGAAAAAAAATAGTGGACTTTTTTACTTTTTCTCGACTCCCTATAGCCAAATTGGGGAATGTAAATCAGTAGATGGTTGGTCTACTCGTTCTTTAATCTTATGGGCACGACGGATTTTGATTTTAAAGTAGTATTGTATCTTTTTTCTGGGTTTCCTTTTTTGCTTTATTAGGTGTACTGACTCCTCTAAAATATAGCCTCTTTTTTCGCAAATATCTCTCTAAGTTGGGTTTTTTTCGCGCTTTTGACGTTCGGGACCTGTTGTTTATCATGAGCAGACGTGTCTAAGCCGAAAAATACCATACTTTAGGCAGAAAAGGCTCCAAGAAAAGAAAGGCTTTCTCTATGATTCAAAAAAGTCTTCTCTCGAAATTCTTCTAAATTTAGAGATCTCTTGAATCTGAGATATTTTATCTATTTTGGTCAAATATGTTGTTCCTTCATCTGTGCCCACTATTTGCACTGCAAATAACGTAAAAATTCCGCAGAATTGCAAAATTTCTATAAAATGTTAGGACTTTTGAAGAAAAGTCGGTTTTCGAAAAAAAAATAGTGGTCTTTTTTACTTTTTCTCGACTCCCTATAGCCAAATTGGGGAATGTAAATCAGTAGGTGGTTTGTCTACTCGTTCTTAAAACTTATGGACACGGCAGAAATTGATTTTCAAATAGTATTATATCTTTTTTCTGGGTTTCCATGTTAGCTTTATTAGGTGTATTGACTCCTCTAAAATATAGCCTCTTTTTTCGCAAATATCTCTCTAAGTTGGGTTTATTTCGCGCTTTTGACGTTCGGGACCTGTTGTTTATCATGAGTAGACGTGTCTAAGCCGAAAAAGTACCATACTTTAGGCAGAAAAGGCTCCAAGAAAAGAAAGGCTTTCTCTATGATTCAAAAAAGTCTTCTCTCGAAATTCTTCTAAATTTAGAGATCTCTTGAATCTGAGATATTTTATCTATTTTGGTCAAATATGTTGTTCTTTCATCTGTACCCACTATTTGCACTGCAAATAACGTAAAAATTCCGCAGAATTGCAAAATTTCTATAAAATGTTAGGACTTTTGAAGAAAAGTCGGTTTTCGAAAAAAAATAGTGGTCTTTTTTACTTTTTCTCGACTCCCTATAGCCAAATTGGGGAATGTAAATCAGTAGGTGGTTTGTCTACTCGTTCTTAAAACTTATGGACACGGCAGAAATTGATTTTCAAATAGTATTATATCTTTTTTCTGGGTTTCCATGTTAGCTTTATTAGGTGTATTGACTCCTCTAAAATATAGCCTCTTTTTTCGCAAATATCTCTCTAAGTTGGGTTTATTTCGCGCTTTTGACGTTCGGGACCTGTTGTTTATCATGAGTAGACGTGTCTAAGCCGAAAAAGTACCATACTTCAGGAAGAAAAGGCTCCAAGAAAAGAAAGGCTTTCTCTATGATTCAAAAAAGTCTTCTCTCGAAATTCTTCTAAATTTAGAGATCTCTTGAATCTGAGATATTTTATCTATTTTGGTCAAATATGTTGTTCTTTCATCTGTACCCACTATTTGCACTGCAAATAACGTAAAAATTCCGCAGAATTGCAAAATTTCTATAAAATATTAGGACTTTTGAAGAAAAGTCGGTTTTCGAAAAAAAACAGTGGTCTTTTTTACTTTTTCTCGACTCCCTATAGCCAAATTGGGGAATGTAAATCAGTAGGTGGTTTGTCTACTCGTTCTTAAAACTTATGGACACGGCAGAAATTGATTTTCAAATAGTATTATATCTTTTTTCTGGGTTTCCATGTTAGCTTTATTAGGTGTATTGACTCCTCTAAAATATAGCCTCTTTTTTCGCAAATATCTCTCTAAGTTCGGTTTATTTCGCGCTTTTGACGTTCGGGACCTGTTGTTTATCATGAGTAGACGTGTGTAAGCCGAAAAAGTACCATACTTTAGGCAGAAAAGGCTCCAAGAAAAGAAAGGCTTTCTCTATGATTCAAAAAAGTCATCTCTCGAAATTCTTCTAAATTTAGAGATCTCTTGAATCTGAGATATTTTAGTTGTTTTGGTCAAATATGTTGTTCTTTCATCTGTACCCACTATTTGCACTGCAAATGACGTAAAAATTCCGCAGAATTTCAAAATTTCTGTAAAAAGTTAGGATTTTTGAAGAAAAGTCAGTTTTCGAAAAAAATTGTGGTCATTTTTACTTTTTCTCGGCTCCCTATAGCCAAATTGTGGAATGTAAATCAGTAGATGGTTGGTCTACTCGTTCTTTAATCTTATGGGCACGACGGATTTTGATTTTAAAGTAGTATTGTATCTTTTTTCTGGGTTTCCTTTTTTGCTTTATTAGGTGTACTGACTCCTCTAAAATATAGCCTCTTTTTTCGCAAATATCTCTCTAAGTTGGGTTTATTTCGCGCTTTTGACGTTCGGGACCTGTTGTTTATCATGAGTAGACGTGTCTAAGCCGAAAAAGTGCCATACTTTAGGAAGAAAAGGCTCCAAGAAAAGAAAGGCTTTCTTTATGGTTAAAAAAAGTCTTCTCTCGAAATTCTTCTAAATTTAGAGATCTCTTGAATCTGAGATATTTTATCTATTTTGGTTAAATATGTTGTTCTTTCATCTGTACCCACTATTTGCACTGCAAATAACGTAAAAATTCCGCAGAATTGCAAAATTTCTATAAAATGTTAGGATTTTTGAAGAAAAGTCGGTTTTCGAAAAAAATCGTGGTCTTTTTTACTTCTTCTCTACTCCCTATAGCCAAATTGGGGAATGTAAATCAGTAGGTGGTTTGTCTACTCGTTCTTAAAACTTATGGACACGGCAGAAATTGATTTTCAAATAGTATTATATCTTTTTTCTGGGTTTCCATGTTAGCTTTATTAGGTGTATTGACTCCTCTAAAATATAGCCTCTTTTTACGCAAATATCTCTCTAAGTTGGGTTTATTTCGCGCTTTTGACGTTCGGGACATGTTGTTTATCATGAGTAGACGTGTCTAAGCCGAAAAAGTACCATACTTTAGGCAGAAAAGGCTCCAATAAAAGAAAGGCTTTCTCTATGATTAAAAAAAGTCTTCTCTCGAAATCCTTCTAAGTTTAGAGATCTCTTGAATCTGAGATATTTTATCTATTTTGGTCAAATATGTTGTTCTTTCATCTGTACCCACTATTTGCACTGCAAATAACGTAAAAATTCCGCAGAATTGCAAAATTTCTATAAAATGTTAGGATTTTTGAAGAAAAGTCGGTTTTCGAAAAAAATCGTGGTCTTTTTTACTTTTTCTCGACTCCCTATAGCCAAATTGGGGAATGTAAATCAGTAGGTGGTTTGTCTACTCGTTCTTAAAACTTATGGACACGGCAGAAATTGATTCTCAAATAGTATTTTATCTTTTTTCTGGGTTTCCATGTTAGCTTTATTAGATGTATTGACTCCTCTAAAATATAGCCTTTTTTCGCAAATATCTCTCTAAGTTGGGTTTATTTCGCGCTTTTGACGTTCGGGACCTGTTAATTATCATGAGAAGACGTGTCTAAGCCGAAAAAGTACCATACTTTAGGCAGAAAAGGCTCCAATAAAAGAAAGGCTTTCTCTATGATTAAAAAAAGTCTTCTCTCGAAATTCTTCTAAATTTAGAGATCTCTTGAATCTGAGATATTTTATCTATTTTGGTCAAATATGTTGTTCTTTCATCTGTACCCACTATTTGCACTGCAAATAACGTAAAAATTCCGCAGAATTGCAAAATTTCTATAAAATGTTAGGATATTTGAAGAAAAGTCGGTTTTCGAAAAAAATTGTGGTCTTTTTTACTTTTTCTCGACTCCCTATAGCCAAATTGGGGAATGTAAATCAGTAGGTGGTTTGTCTACTCGTTCTTAAAACTTATGGACACCGCAGAAATTGATTTTCAAATAGTATTATATCTTTTTTCTGGGTTTCCATGTTAGCTTTATTAGGTGTATTGACTCCTCTAAAATATAGCCTCTTTTTACGCAAATATCTCTCTAAGTTGGGTTTATTTCGCGCTTTTGACGTACGGGACCTGTTGTTTATCATGAGTGAACGTGTCTAAGCCGAAAAAGTACCATACTTTAGGCAGAAAAGGCTCCAATAAAAGAAAGGCTTTCTCTATGATTAAAAAAAGTCTTCTCTCGAAATTCTTCTAAATTTAGAGATCTCTTGAATCTGAGATATTTTATCTATTTTGGTCAAATATGTTGTTCTTTCATCTGTACCCACTATTTGCACTGCAAATAACGTAAAAATTCCGCAGAATTTTAAAATTTCTTTAAAATGTAAGGATTTTTGAAGAAAAGTCGGTTTTCGAAAAAAATAGTGGTCTTTTTTACTTCTTCTCGACTCCCTATAGCCATATTGGGGAATGTAAATCAGTAGGTGATTTGTCTACTCGTTCTTAAAACTTATGGACACGGCAGAAATTGATTTTCAAATAGTATTATAGTTTTTTTCTGGGTTTCCATGTTAGCTTTATTAGGTGTAGTGACTCCTCTAAAATATAGCCTCTTTTTTCGCAAATATCTCTCTAAGTTGGGTTTATTTCGCGCTTTTGACGTTCGGGACCTGTTGTTTATCATGAGTAGACGTGTTTAAGCCGAAAAAGTACCATACTTTAGGCAGAAAAGGCTCCAATAAAAGAAAGGCTTTCTCTATGATTAAAAAAAGTCTTCTCTCGATATTCTTCTAAGTTTAGAGATCTCTTGAATCTGAGATATTTTATCTATTTTGGTCAAATATGTTGTTCTTTCATCTGTACCCACTATTTGCACTGCAAATAACGTAAAAAATCCGCAGAATTGCAAAATTTCTTTAAAATGTTAGGATTTTTGAAGAAAAGTCGGTTTTTGAAAAAATAAGTGGTCATTTTTACTTTTTCTCGGCCACCTAGAGCCAAATTGGGGAATGTAAATCCGTGGATAGTTTGTCTACTCGTTCTTAAAACTTATGGACACGGAAGAACTTGATTTTCAAATAGTATTATAGTTTTTTTCTGGGTTTCCATGTTAGCTTTATTAGGTGTAGTGACTCCTCTAAAATATAGCCTCTTTTTTCGCAAATATCTCTCTAAGTTGGGTTTATTTCGCGCTTTTGACGTTCGGGATCTGTTGTTTATCATGAGTAGACGTGTCTAAGCCGAAAAAGTACCATACTTTAGGCAGAAAAGGCTCCAAGAAAAGAAAGGCTTTCTGTATGATTCAAAAAAGTCTTCTCTCGAAATTCTTCTAAATTTAGAGATCGCTTGAATCTGAGATATTTTATCTATTTTGGTCAAATAAGTTGTTTCTTCATCTGTACCCACTGTTTGCATTGCAAATAACGTAAAAATTCCGCAGAATTGCAAAATTTCTATAAAATGTTAGGATTTTTGAAGAAGAGTCGGTTTTTGAAAAAATAAGTGGTCATTTTTACTTTTTCTCGGCCACCTAGAGCCAAATTGGGGAATGTAAATCCGTGGATAGTTTATCTACTCGTTCTTAAAACTTATGGACACGGAAGAACTTGATTTTCAAATAGTATTATATCATTTTTCTGGGTTTCCGTGTTCTCTTTATTTGGTGTACTGACTCCTCTAAAATATAGCCTCTTTTTTTCGCAAATATCTCTCTAAGTTGGGTTTATTTCGCGCTTTTGACGTTCGGGATCTGTTGTTTATCATGAGTAGACGTGTCTAAGCCGAAAAAGTGCCATACTTTAGGAAGAAAAGGCTCCAAGAAAAGAAAGGCTTTCTTTATGGTTAAAAAAAGTCTTCTCTCGAAATTCTTCTAAATTTAGAGATCTCTTGAATCTGAGATATTTTATCTATTTTGGTTAAATATGTTGTTCTTTCATCTGTACCCACTATTTGCACTGCAAATAACGTAAAAATTCCGCAGAATTGCAAAATTTCTATAAAATGTTAGGATTTTTGAAGAAAAGTCGGTTTTCGAAAAAAAATAGTGGTCATTTTTACATTTTCTCGGCCCCTATAGCCAAATGGCGGAATGTAAATCAGTAGATGGTTAGTCTACTCGTTCTTAAAACTTATGGGCACGATGGATTTTGATTTTAAAATAGCATTGTATCTTTTTTTCTGGGTTTCGGTGTTTGCTTTATTAGGTGTACTGAATCTTCTAAAATATAGCCTCTTTTTCGCAATTATCTCTCTAAGTTCGTTTTTTTTTTGGGCTTTTGACTTTCGGAACCTGTTGTTTGGCACTATTAGACGTTTCTAAGCTGAAAAAGTACCATACTTTAAGCAGAAAAGGCTCCAGTAAAAGAAAGACTTTCTATATTTCAAAAAAGTCTTCTCTCGAATTTCTTCTAAATTTTGAGATCTCTTGAATCTGAGATATTTTAGTTTTTTGGTCAAATATGTTGTTCCTTCATCTGTACCCGCTATTTACACTGCAAATGACGCAAAAATTCCACAGAATTTCAAAATTTCTAGAAAATGTTAGGATTTTTGAAGAAAAGTCGGTTTTCGAAAAAAATAGTGGCCTGTTTTACTTTTTCTCGACTCCATATAGCCAAATTGGGGAATGTAAATCAGTAGGTGTTTTGTCTACTCGTTCTTAAAACTTATGGACTTGGCAGAAATTGATTTTCAAATATTATTATATCTTTTTTCTGGGTTTCCATGTTAGCTTTATTAGGTGAATTGACTCCTCTAAAATATAGCCTCTTTTTTCGCAAGTATCTCTCTAAGTTGGGTTTATTTCGCGCTTTTGACGTTCGGGATCTGTTGTTTATCATGAGTAGACGTGTCTTAGCCGAAAAAGTACCATACTTTAGGCAGAAAAGGCTCCAAGAAAAGAAAGGCTTTCTCTATATTTCAAAAAAGTCTTCTCTCGAGTTTCTTCTAAATCTTGAGATCTCTTGAATCTGAGATATTTTAATTTTTTGGTCAAATATGTTGTTCCTTCATCTGTACCCGCTATTTACACTGCAAATGACGCAAAAATTACACAGAATTTCAAAATTTCTATAAAATGTTAGGATTTTTGAAGAAAAGTCGGTTTTCGAAAAAAATAGTGGCCTTTTTTACTTTTTCTCGACTCCATATAGCCAAATTGGAAAATGTAAATCAGTAGATGGTTAGTCTACTCGTTGTTAAAACTTATGGGCACGATGGATTTTGATTTTAAAATAGTATTGTATCTTTTTTTCTGGGTTTCCGTGTTTGCTTTATTAGGTGTACTGACTCTTCTAATATATAGCCTCTTTTTTGGCAGTTATCTCTCTAAGTTCGGTTTATTTTGGGCTTTTGACGTTCGGAATCTGTGGTTTGACACTAGTAGACGTTCCTAGGGTGAAAAAGTACCATGATTTAAGCAGAAAAGGCTCCAGTAAAAGAAAGACTTTCTCTATGTTTCAAAAAGTCTTCTCTCAAATTTCTTCTAAATTTTGAGATCTCTTGAATCTGAGATATTTTAGTTTTTTTGGTCAAATATGTTGTTCCTTCATCTGTACCCGCTATTTGCACTGCAAATGACGCAAAAATTCCGCAGATTTTCAAAATTTCTATAAAATGTTAGGATTTTTGAAGAAGAGTCGGTTTTTGAAAAAATAAGTGGTCCTTTTTACTTTTTCTCGGCCACCTAGAGCCAAATTGGGGAATGTAAATCCGTGGATAGTTTGTCTACTCGTTCTTAAAACTTATGGACACGGAAGAACTTGATTTTCAAATAGTATTATATCATTTTTCAGGGTTTCCGTGTTTGCTTTATTAGGTGTACTGACTCTTCTAAAATATAGCCTCTTTTTTGGCAATTATCTCTCTAAGTTCGGTTTATTTTGGGCTTTTGACGTTCGGAACCTGTTGTTTGACACTAGTAGACGTTTCTAAGGTGAAAAAGTACCATACTTTAAGCAGAAAAGGCTCCAGTAAAAGAAAGACTTTCTCTATGTTTCAAAAAAGTCTTCTCTCGAATTTCTTCTAAATTTTGAGATCTCTTGAATCTGAGATATTTTTGTTTTTTGGTCAAATGTGTTGTTCCTTCATCTGTACCCGCTATTTACACTGCAAATGACGCAAAAATTCCACAGAATTTCAAAATTTCTATAAAATGTTAGGATTTTTGAAGAAAAGTCGGTTTTCGAAAAAAAATAGTGGTCTTTTTTACTTTTTCTCGACTCCCTATAGCCAAATTGGGGAATGTAAATCAGTAGGTGGTTTGTCTACTCGTTCTTAAAACTTATGGACACGGAAGAACTTGATTTTCAAATAGTATTATATCATTTTTCTGGGTTTCCGTGTTCTCTTTATTTGGTGTACTGACTCCTCTAAAATATAGCCTCTTTTTTTCGCAATTATCTCTCTAAGTTCGGTTTATTTTGGGCTTTTGACGTTCGGAACCGGTTGTTTGGCACTAGTAGACGTTTCTAAGGTGAAAAAGTACCATACTTTAAGCAGAAAAGGCTCCAGTAAAAGAAAGACTTTCTCTATGTTTCAAAAAAGTCTTCTCTCGAATTTCTTCTAAATTTTGAGATCTCTTGAATCTGAGATATTTTTGTTTTTTGGTCAAATGTGTTGTTCCTTCATCTGTACCCGCTATTTACACTGCAAATGACGCAAAAATTCCACAGAATTTCAAAATTTCTATAAAATGTTAGGATTTTTGAAGAAAAGTCGGTTTTCGAAAAAAAATAGTGGTCTTTTTTACTTTTTCTCGACTCCCTATAGCCAAATTGGGGAATGTAAATCAGTAGGTGGTTTGTCTACTCGTTCTTAAAACTTATGGACACGGCAGAAATTGATTTTCAAATAGTATTATATCTTTTTTCTGGGTTTCCATGTTAGCTTTATTAGGTGTACTGACTCCTCTAAAATATAGCCTCTTTTTTCGCAAATATCTCTCTAAGTTGGGTTTATTTCGCGCTTTTGACGTTCGGGACCTGTTGTTTATCATGAGTAGACGTGTCTAAGCCGAAAAAGTGCCATACTTTAGGAAGAAAAGGCTCCAAGAAAAGAAAGGCTTTCTTTATGGTTAAAAAAAGTCTTCTCTCGAAATTCTTCTAAATTTAGAGATCTCTTGAATCTGAGATATTTTATCTATTTTGGTTAAATATGTTGTTCTTTCATCTGTACCCACTATTTGCACTGCAAATAACGTAAAAATTCCGCAGAATTGCAAAATTTCTATAAAATGTTAGGATTTTTGAAGAAAAGTCGGTTTTCGAAAAAAAATAGTGGTCATTTTTACATTTTCTCGGCCCCTATAGCCAAATGGCGGAATGTAAATCAGTAGATGGTTAGTCTACTTGTTCTTAAAACTTATGGGCACGATGGATTTTGATTTTAAAATAGCATTGTATCTTTTTTTCTGGGTTTCGGTGTTTGCTTTATTAGGTGTACTGAATCTTCTAAAATATAGCCTCTTTTTTCGCAATTATCTCTCTAAGTTCGTTTTTTTTTGGGCTTTTGACTTTCGGAACCTGTTGTTTGGCACTATTAGACGTTTCTAAGCTGAAAAAGTACCATACTTTAAGCAGAAAAGGCTCCAGTAAAAGAAAGACTTTCTATATTTCAAAAAAGTCTTCTCTCGAATTTCTTCTAAATTTTGAGATCTCTTGAATCTGAGATATTTTAGTTTTTTGGTCAAATATGTTGTTCCTTCATCTGTACCCGCTATTTACACTGCAAATGACGCAAAAATTCCACAGAATTTCAAAATTTCTAGAAAATGTTAGGATTTTTGAAGAAAAGTCGGTTTTCGAAAAAAATAGTGGCCTGTTTTACTTTTTCTCGACTCCATATAGCCAAATTGGGGAATGTAAATCAGTAGGTGTTTTGTCTACTCGTTCTTAAAACTTATGGACTTGGCAGAAATTGATTTTCAAATTTTATTATATCTTTTTTCTGGGTTTCCATTTTAGCTTTATTAGGTGTATTGACTCCTCTAAAATATAGCCACTTTTTTCGCAAGTATCTCTCTAAGTTGGGTTTATTTCGCGCTTTTGACATTCGGGATCTGTTGTTTATCATGAGTAGACGTGTCTTAGCCGAAAAAGTACCATACTTTAGGCAGAAAAGGCTCCAAGAAAAGAAAGGCTTTCTCTATATTTCAAAAAAGTCTTCTCTCGAATTTCTTCTAAACTTTGAGATCTCTTGAATCTGAGATATTATATTTTTTTGGTCAAATATGTTGTTCCTTCATCTGTACCCGCTATTTACACTGCAAATGACGCAAAAATTACACAGAATTTCAAAATTTCTATAAAATGTTAGGATTTTTGAAGAAAAGTCGGTTTTCGAAAAAAAAAGTGGCCTTTTTTACTTTTTCTCGACTCCATATAGCCAAATTGGAAAATGTAAATCAGTAGATGGTTAGTCTACTCGTTGTTAAAATTTATGGGCACGATGGATTTTGATTTTAAAATAGTATTGTATCTTTTTTTCTGGGTTTCCGTGTTTGCTTTATTAGGTGTACTGACTCTTCTAATATATAGCCTCTTTTTTGGCAGTTATCTCTCTAAGTTCGGTTTATTTTGGGCTTTTGACGTTCGGAACCTGTGGTTTGACACTAGTAGACGTTCCTAGGGTGAAAAAGTACCATGATTTAAGCAGAAAAGGCTCCAGTAAAAGAAAGACTTTCTGTATGTTTCAAAAAGTCTTCTCTCGAATTTCTTCTAAATTTTGAGATCTCTTGAATCTGAGATATTTTAGTTTTTTTGGTCAAATATGTTGTTCCTTCATCTGTACCCGCTATTTGCACTGCAAATGACGCAAAAATTCCGCAGATTTTCAAAATTTCTATAAAATGTTAGGATTTTTGAAGAAGAGTCGGTTTTTGAAAAAATAAGTGGTCCTTTTTACTTTTTCTCGGCCACCTAGAGCCAAATTGGGGAATGCAAGTCCGTGGATAGTTTGTCTACTCGTTCTTAAAACTTATGGACACGGAAGAACTTGATTTTCAAATAGTATTATATCATTTTTCTGGGTTTCCGTGTTTGCTTTATTAGGTGTACTGACTCTTCTAAAATATAGCCTCTTTTTTGGCAATTATCTCTCTAAGTTCGGTTTATTTTGGGCTTTTGACGTTCGGAACCTGTTGTTTGACACTAGTAGCCGTTTCTAAGGTGAAAAAGTACCATACTTTAAGCAGAAAAGGCTCCAGTAAAAGAAAGACTTTCTCTATGTTTCAAAAAAGTCTTCTCTCGAATTTCTTCTAAATTTTGAGATCTCTTGAATCTGAGATATTTTTGTTTTTTGGTCAAATGTGTTGTTCCCTAATCTGTACCCGCTATTTACACTGCAAATGACGCAAAAATTCCACAGAATTTCAAAATTTCTATAAAATGTTAGGATTTTTGAAGAAAAGTCGGTTTTCGAAAAAAATAGTGGTCTTTTTTACTTTTTCTCGACTCCCTATAGCCAAATTGGGGAATGTAAATCAGTAGGTGGTTTGTCTACTCGTTCTTAAAACTTATGGATACGGCAGAAATTGATTTTCAAATAGTATTATATCTTTTTTCTGGGTTTCCATGTTAGCTTTATTAGGTGTATTGACTCCTCTAAAATATAGCCTCTTTTTTCGCAAATATCTCTCTAAGTTGGGTTTTTTTTTGCGCTTTTGACGTTCGGGACCTGTTGTTTATCATAAGTAGACGTGTCTAAGCCAAAAAAGTACCATACTTTAGGCAGAAAAAGCTCCAAGAAAAGAAAGGCTTTCTGTATGATTCAAAAAAGTCTTCTCTCGAAATTCTTCTAAATTTAGAGATCGCTTGAATCTGAGATATTTTATCTATTTTGGTCAAATATGTTGTTCTTTCATCTGTACCCACTGTTTGCACTGCAAATAACGTAAAACTTCCGCAGAATTGCAAAATTTCTATAAAATGTTAGGATTTTTGAAGAAGAGTCTGTTTTTGAAAAAATAAGTGGTCATTTTTACTTTTTCTCGGCCACCTAGAGCCAAATTGGGGAATGTAAATCCGTGGATAGTTTGTCTACTCGTTCTTAAAACTTATGGACACGGAAGAACTTGATTTTCAAATAGTATTATATCATTTTTCTGGGTTTCCGTGTTCTCTTTATTTGGTGTACTGACTCCTCTAAAATAATAGCCTCTTTTTTCGCAATTATCTCTCTAAGTTCGGTTTATTTTGGGCTTTCGACGTTCGGAACCTGTTGTTTATCATGAGTAGAGGTGTCTAAGCCGAAAAAGTACCATACTTTAGGCAGAAAAGGCTCAAAGAAAAGAAAGGCTTTCTCTATGATTCAAAAAAGTCTTCTCTCGAAATTCTTCTAAAATTAGAGATCTCTTGAATCTGAGATATTTTATCTATTTTGGTCAAATATGTTCTTCTTTCATCTGTACCCACTATTTGCACTGCAAATAACGTAAAAATTCCGCAGAATCGCAAAATTTCTGTAAAATGTTAGGATTTTTGAAGAAAAGTCGGTTTTCGAAAACAATTAGGGTCAATTTTTCTTTTTCTCGGCTCCCTATAGCCAAATTGTGGAATATAAATCAGTAGGTGGTTTGTCTACTCGTTCATAAAACTTATGGACACGGCAGAAATTGATTTTCAAATAGTATTATATCTTTTTTCTGGGTTTCCATGTTAGCTTTATTAGGTGTATTGACTCCTCTAAAATATAGCCTCTTTTTTCGCAAATATCTCTCTAAGTTGGGTTTATTTCGCGCTTTTGACGTTCGGGACCTGTTGTTTATCATGAGTAGACGTGTCTAAGCCGAAAAAGTACCATACTTCAGGAAGAAAAGGCTCCGAGAAAAGAAAGGCTTTCTCTATGATTCAAAAAAGTCTTCTCTCGAAATTCTTCTAAATTTAGAGAGCTCTTGAATCTGAGATATTTTAGTTTTTTTGGTCAAATATGTTGTTCTTTCATCTGTACCCACTATTTGCACTGCAAAAGACGTAAAAATTCCGCAGAATTTCAAAATTTCTGTAAAATGTTTGGATTTTTGAAGAAAAGACGGTTTTCGAAAAAAATAGTGGCCTTTTTTACTTTTTCTCGACTCCATATAGCCAAATTGGGGAATGTAAATCAGTAGATGGTTAGTCTACTCGTGCTTAAAACTTATGGGCACGATGGATTTTGATTTTAAAATAGTATTGTATCTTTTTTTGTGGGTTTCCGTGTTTGCTTTATTAGGTGTACTGACTCTTCTAAAATATAGCCTCTTTTTTCGCAATTATCTCTCTAAATTCGGTTTATTTTGGGCTTTTGACGTTCGGAATCTGTTGTTTGGCACAAGTAGACGTGTTTAAGCTGAAAAAGTACTATACTTTAAGCAGAAAAAGTCTTCTAACAGGTCTGGTGAATTCGTGACATATCAGTTTTTTAGAGTTAAAAAGTCTTCTCACTAAACATTTGAAAAACTAATAATTTATCTGCAGATTGAGATGGCCCGGCTCTATGTACGCAAAAGGAAAAAGAAGTTTAGCCAGTTTTTGATGACCTCAGTGATTACTTATATACGAAAAACTGGCACCTCGCTAAGGGAAACTTCTAAAATGTTCTCCGTACCGCGCACTACAATCCAGAGACGGATTAAAAGAGACAAAGTTTTTCTTAGTAGGGGACGAAAACCCGTTCTGAAGGCAGCAGTGGCGCGGGAAGTCTTCCAAAAATCGAGGGAGGCAAAATCGCGTCAAGAAGTTCGGTAAATAGCTTACAAAACAGCCAAAGAACAAAATGTGAAGATGCCCAGATCCTGGATTCAAAATGAGTCAGCTGGTGTAGATTGGTGCTTAAACTTTCTGAAGAAGTATCCTTATCTGGATTTTTTGATAAAGAACAGTAAGAGGGTTGTGAAAAAAGAACGAAGGTTTGAATGTTGCGTTTGCGATGAGATTTTCTACGAGATATCCGAAATTGTCTTATGCGAAAGTTGCTGTCAAGTGAAATGTGTTCACTGTTACAACCCGTCGAAGTGTTTGCAGAGGAAATTGATGGACGAAGAGTAGATCCAAGTTAATTTGTTATTGTTTGCTTCTAGATGAACGCGTGAAAATTGACCTGATCTACTTCTAATTTTTTTATAAACAGAAGGGCCATAAAATTGACCTTCTTTAATATTTTAGATTTGTAGGCAGTAAACTTGCCTCTAGTTAGTTTGCTAGTCCGTAGCGATAACAAGGGCCTGAACAATGACCTTCGCAGTTTTGCGCATGGGGTTGTGACTACAAAAAGTAGGAAAAAGAGGGGCCATAAAAATGACCTTCTTTTTTGTGCCAGTAAGGGCCATAAAAATGACCTTGTTCTTTTGTGCTAGTGATTTTCATTTGAACTTAAATGAATTCTGTTTCCCGCTTCAAAAAGAACAATCCTATTATTTGCAGGAAATATTTTGGATGTTAATGGTGACAAATGAGGCTGAAATTTTGTGTTAGTTTTTGTCTATCGGGAAAATACAGAAGGGCCATAATATTGACCTTCTTATCTTAATTTTTCTTTGTTCAAACTGCTATCATGGGTTCGCATTTGTTTTTTAAGTTTCCTTGGATTTAAGATTTTGTTCCTAGATCATGTCCTTAACTGACGTTGTCAAGACTCTTGGTTATGATCCCGAACAGACGGGTCAGCTCTTGAACACTATCAGGCAAAATTTTCTGCAAATAGACTCCTTCCATCAATTGCCGGACGATAGGCTCGAGAAAATGGGGTTACCAATAGCGGTTATTTATGCCATAAGAAACAAGATACGCACAGAATCACCCGTTGGACCAGTGCAGACACCAAGCAAACAGAAACCAATGGTGAATTCTGCGGGAAGTACCCCGGTACATGTGCGAACTCCCGTTATTACGCCGGATTCAGTTAATGCTCGGGAACCGGCTTCCATTGAAGATCTCCGAGCTCTTCGTTGAGGGCCATAAAATGAAATTGGCGTCTATAGTTTGCGCAAAGATGGTGGAGGTAATTTTTTATGCTTTTTGAACAACCAAAATCTTGTGTACTTTTGGGTACTGCTATGATACTTTGTTCTTTAGCTACATGGAAGCAAGCCTAGTACGACAATTAAATGCCTCTACGCTCAAATGTGCATAGAGTTGTTCCCCGCCTATACAGTTGAAGGACAAAAGTATCCATATGTTAGTGTTCACAAATAACACTTGTTCGATAGGAATATTTGAATTCACTTTAAAATGATTTTAGGGCCTCTTTTTCCAGCCATCTCATAAACTCTTAGATGAGGTATCTGTGCCTCAATCGGGCATTTTTGAACATAAATTGCGCAACATCCGACAGAAAGAAAAGGAAAATTTGCCTCCTTCTGATGAGTCTAATGATGACATAGGTAACTATAGGATTTTTCCAAAATTTGGTTTATGAAAACGTGCATAAGAAATTTTTGCTTTGTAGTCGTTTTAGACAGCCAGTCCAAATCTCGTAAGAGAAAGTACGACACAAGCAGACGAGTGTTGAAAACGGCTGATCTTTCGGAGCTTAAAAGGCTTTTTTCCAGGACTGATCAGTCTAGTGAAAACATTAGAGCATCAACATTCCTTCAGCGAAAAGAAATCCTCCAAAGCACGAAAGAAGCAGTTGACATAACTGAGTACTGCTCACTTATTGGACTCTCCTTTAACGACGCACTTCACGTTGGTTGTTTAACTAATACTTTTCAATGCTAAAAGACTTCATTTTTCTTGTTGTTAGGTTGACCTTGAGTACAAGCGCTGGACAAAAAATGCTCACGAGGAACCATTTGAAGTCCTCTTTAAGGAAGAGCAGGAAAAGATTTTGTTTATGGCAAAAACATTTGAGGACCTGCCAGAGGAAGCTGAGTCTATTTTGAGAGGTATCAGAATTTCAAATGGTTCATACTAAATGCAGGGTTGCTTTATATTTTTTATATTTGTTCTAGACAATAATTCAAACAACAAAGCTCTTTTGCTATTGCCTCATCTTGTTCCCCAGAAACGGATCTTTGGAAATAGTCGTCTCAGTGATACTGAGTCAAGATGTCGAATGAAGTTGAACTTCATCAGCAAAACAACTGTAAGAAAGCTCTAATTAAACCAAAGTAATTATTGCGGCTAAGAAATGTTTTCCTAGGACCAAGACAATATTGATGAGTTTGCTGCTAAATGGAATCTTTGCAATGGAGCTATTGTTCAAAGCCCTAACAAGGTACCGTTTACCAAAATCAAAAATTCAGTTTTCACTAACATATGATGCAACCAAACTCCATTATAGGCTTATGTTGTGTGTGGACGGGAATTAGCTGAGTGCGCGACATTGACTGACGCAGTTGAATTGAGCCACAAATATTTCACTTGTCTGAATCTCAAATACCCAAACCAAATAGCTGTCATTTGGTCATATTTGGACAAGTATGTTTGGAAAAAGTCAGTGCCCAAATTAGTACCCGCAATGGAGGACTTCAACAGAAAATTGAACCTTACTTGGGCCAAAAAAGCCTTGGAAAGTGAAGGGCCATAATTTTGACCTTCTTAATGAGAACTGTAATGACTGTGCGCTTGCTTTTTTAAATGCATAGACACTGCAAAACTGCATTCGAACTTCAAACGCTTAATTTGTACTTTATAATCAGAAATTTCCTATTGCGCTCAGAATCAATCTTGAACTTAAATAAGAAGTCATTAATGGATTATCTGTTTGTTAATTTTTTTTGGCTTGTGATTCTTATATCAGATGCTAACTCAATTTGTAAAAGCTATTTCGTACTCTTTTGTTGCTCCGCTCATAGTTCTGTTATTGTATCCCTTCTCAATATGATATTTAGTCAGCTTTTATGAACTCCCATCATAAATTTTACTTAGTCACTCTTCTTGAACTGCTTGTAACACAGCTTTTGTTTTTCAGATTAATGCAGGTTTCAAAAGCAGGGCCATAATAATGACCTGCGCATTTGTTGACAGATTCTTCCTAAAAACTCAAAAGATTGCTGGGATTTCGTAATGTTGTCCTGACTCCAATGAAGACAAATTACTCAAATATTTACAGTTGTAATGACATAGAACCATCTAAATTGTTCATTTGACGATAAGTAAATTGGAAGTATTTTATGTATTGTATGCAGATTTAAAATTGTACTTTTTCGTTTTTGTTCTCAGAAAAAGAAAACAAGCCATGAGTTTTCTTGATTGTGCCTAAATTTCTGGTTACGGACAGGGCCAAAAAAATGACCTGTAGAACTTATATGGGTGTTTTTTTCTGGTTTCGCTGTTTATCGGTTTTAAGATTTGCACAAGAAACACATCGTTTTCTCAGTTTTAGAGGAAATTTTAAGTTCAGTTTTTAAATGGTAAAGAGAAACTTCTTAAATTCGTTCCAGAAAGGGCCATAATATTGACCTTCTGAGCAAACAACGAACTCCCGAAGTAATGTCCTCGGCAAAAGCGGCTGCGATGGTTGAGTCAACGGTGCATGACTACAAATTACTTGCTTCAATTGACTTTCGTTTGACCGAATCCCTTATTGACAATGACGGAATGAGAAGTCACAAAGCTGTTGCCCCAGAAAATGTTATCAGTTTCTCCGATCAAGATAACCTCTACCGTTTTCTTGAAGCGAATTATACAACTTCTTTCCAATCTGTTGATTATAAACCATATGTGGATGCCTTTTTAAGTGATACTGACCGCGGTTATTGCGGTTTCTCGGTTGTTGCCAACACCAAAATAAAAAAAAGGGTGTGGTTATACCTGGACTGGTAGGAGTTGTGGGGAATTTGACCGAAAGTTTGGACTTTGAATTTGATTTTTCAACTTTTGTTTGTCAGTATACGCATCAAAGTCGGATAATGCTGGGACCGATCTCGTTTGTCAACCACTCTTGTCGCCCCAATGTTGTCTACAAAATACAAAAATCAAAAATGGGAGTTGTGCGTCTGGTCACTCTCTTCGACATTGACCAAGGAGACGAAATCTGCGTTAACTACGGAGCGAAATATTTTCGGAACGGAGATCTAAACACATGTCAGTGTCCACACAGTGATCTTCATGCAGAAAAGAAGAGCCGCTCAACAAGAAACAGCAGTCGCACTTCAGACGCCAGTCATCATCATGCATTATGCTCCAATAAACAAAATTCAACATCAAATCAAGCCCTCATTGATGAAGAAACGCCACAAGATCATGTTTTGCCGGTTGTTGGCGAATCGGTTTCAGTCATGGAAGATATTCCTAGTCATCAAAATTTGGATGCCCTGACACAGCAACATAACAGACGCCCACAGCGTAAAACTGACAACTATAAAAATTTTTGGGGGAATGAAGAGAGGCAGGATTATGCCTTGAAATGTACTATTTGCGATGAGAACACTGACGTGGCTGAAATGATGTATCACATGAAACTTCATCATCGGTTCGAGGCTCAGATTCCCTGTCCTGTTTGTCAACATCTTTTTCGCTTCTGTCAGAGCTTTGAGCGTCATTTTGACAAACATCTACCAGATATTCAGAAAAGATTGACTGTTCCTTCATTCGATTATAGTTCTAATGTTCTTTGTGATTCACAAGCTCAATCAACAGCACCTTCTAGCCAGGAAAGTGTTCCTGGTGAGAGTCATTGTTCCCAATTTTACAACGAATCTGGTTCGGACAGTGAAACTGATGGAGTATTGGAACTTAAAAGCTCTTCCTTCTTAAACAAAATTCAGCCCACGATTGTGTCACAGTCGATAGATTCCAACAAAAGGATGAAATTTGAAACAGTAAAAACACTCTCTGAGAATCGGTACAGTCTGTGTAGACAAGAGAACTGTTTTGTTATCTCTAACAATTTGCGGCTGTATTTAGTACACCTTTCTCTAGACCACGGTTTTGATAAAAACTTTTTCTGTCTCTTCTGTCCTCGTTTCTATTCTACACTTGGGAGCCTTCGAAGACATATAGTTCGGAATCACGCAACAGAAACGAGTAATTCTAGCAATGAATTTGAGCAAAAGGGTAGTGATTCCGTGCTAGAGTCCGAAACTAACGATGAAAAAGCGGAGAATTTTGAAAGACAGTTCAAGCTCATTCAGAAGATTGTCCGTGGTGAAGCGGGTGATGAACTTTTATTACGTCTCCTGTCATCTTCCTCTGTTACATTAAGCAATGCTTTTAAATTCCTTGAACAAGTTGGTAGCTTTTTCAATCTTCTGACTGAGTCAATATATCAAATTCTTAAACATCCATTACAATATCCCTCTGAAAGTTGCCCGGAAAATATCGAAATTTTATGTAATTTCATTCGTAATAGTGAGATCAGTACTATAAAAAATAACAATGACCTTCGAAAATTTTTACAAAATCAAGACCGCTTTGTATCTGAAGAAGAAGTACTTTTGGGCACTAGGCAAGAAACAAGGTTAAAACTTGGTCGGCCGAGGCAAGTGTGCGTGAAACAAACTTGCTACTTTGTACCCATTTCAAAAGTGTTGAAAAACGTGCTCCTAAGGAAAAACGAAGTTGTGAACCAAATTTTTGAATACAACGAGATGTTGAGAAAATTAACTGATCATGGTCTTTTAGTTGACATTCAGCAGGCTAAATCGTTTGAACAAAATGGAACGCCGTTTAACATGCCTTTACCAATTAATGTTGAAATAACTTCTCAGTCTTTTAAGTTGTGCTTACAGCTGTACTCCGATGATTTTGATCCAGCTAACCCAATCGGTTCACGACGAACAATACACAAAATCACATGTTTTTATTGGATTCTTCGGAATCTGCCTCCGTGGTTGACATCTCAGTCGAGTGCAAAAAATGTTGCTGCAGTCTGCAACACCATAGATTTGTACCGGTATGGTTACAAGAAAATCTTATCTAGAATCAGTAAAGACCTGGAAAGTTTGGAACAACCGTTCAATGTGGTGACTGACACTGGAAGAAAGATAACTGTGACCAGTGCTCATTTTTCATTTGTAGCTGATAACGCTGAATATCAGTCAGCGCTTGGTTTTGTGAAAAACTTTTCTAAAAGCCTCTGCTGCGAGAGATGCCTCGTAACAGCTGATGAATTCAGTTGCCAATTTGACCAGTCAAACTCCCCGTTGCGCAGTCTCAAAAGTTTTACGAAAAACGCCGAGAAGGCCGAATTGACTTCCAAGCCTTCAAAAGGTGTTCGAACAAAGTCCTACCTAGAAACAAAGCATTTCAGTGCATATCGCAATTGAACCGCTGACATCCAGCATGACCTCTTTGAAGGGGGGACACAGTACACAATGAAATTGGTGCTTCATAACCTGGTTGTCAGCAGGAAAATTATCTCCATTGATGTGCTTAATTACAGGCTACATTCTTTTGCCTACGGTCGAGAGATTGACGGCAAACCAACGGAAATAGACATAAACAGGTCAAAAATTTACACATATATTTACTGCAGCTTCTCTTGAAACACCACTGCAATGTCTCGCAATAAGCAGTGGCATTTTTTTAAGTTTTGAAGAAAAAGAAATATTAATTGTTTCTACTATTTTTTTACTAAGTCCTTCTCTAAACGTTTAGATGAGTTAATAAAGGACTTTTTTTAGGCTCAGAGATACTAAAGATCACAGTGTACGGGGGAAAACAGATCAAATCTTCACCCTCTATAGGTTTCTGCCTATCATTTTGTGTGACCTTATCCCGCAGCAAGATGAGCACTGGCAGTTTTTATTGCACTACTTTGACTTGATTTCTCTACTTCTCTCCCCATCATTCGTGCAGGCGGATTTAGTGATTCTGTCATATGAGATTCGTAAGTAGCATTAGTTGTACAATAGCATCTACACCTTCATACCCAAAGTCTGAATAACTCTTTAGAAAATAATAATTCTGGTTTTCATAAAGTAATTTTTTTGGAATGTCTTTGACCAAAATGCCATGTTTTAACAGGCAAGCACCTGCAAAAGTTCAAAAAGCTGTTTGCTAACCAACCGGTCATCTTCAAACAACATCGGTTAATTCACTATCCAACTATCTTACAGCAGTCGGGACCATTTACCCATATGTGCGTTCTAAAATATGAAAGAAAACATCAGTTTTTCAAGCGTCTGGCTCACCAAGTGTGCAACTTCAAGAACATTTGCAAAACAATGATTAACAGACATCAGTTGGAGCATTTTGTTCACTGGTCTTCTTCGGATAATTCTTTGGCGACTGAGTTTGGTCCTGGAAAATGGGTTCCCTCTAATTACCTTTTCGCTATTGGCAATTTAAATTTATTTCAAGAAAATTTCAACCCTGAAGATGACAAAATATACGAATGCAAGAGAGCAAAAAAACGGGGAGTATGTTTTAAAGTTTGTGATGTCGTAATTATTAACTACAATGCCTGCACTGACATGCCAGTCTTTCTGAAAATCGAAAAATTACTGCGAGTACAGGACCAATTGGTTTTTTTTTGGTAATATACTTGAAGTTGTTAAATACTCCACTGCTTCCAGAAGTTATCTGACAACTGAAACAGCAGTCAGCAAGTTTGTTTCCTATGATACTCTGTTTGACTATCACTGTTTTTCTATACATCAGTGCTCTGATCAGACTTGTCGATATGGCCATATTGTTTTGCGCAATAAACTCCTCTTTAATAATTTTGCGAGCTTGCTGGCAAAACCATAACATTTTTCGGTATAAAGGTAGTTTTCAACCGAAATGCTTCTGCTTATTAAACTCTGTTTAGTATCGTCTATGCTTGAGTCAACATTTTTCTATACTGTCTATATATATACTGAAACTTTTGATTTGCATATTTGTTTGCGTTCAATAATCAAAGATGTTTTCAATGCCGTTTTTTCTTATCAATGTGAATTATTATGTTGAGCAATAATTAATTCAAAAATTCTTTTCAGATAATGCTAAAGAACACCGGAGTTAAAAGAGCTAGAACACAGTCCTCTTTGTTGCTTATTAATGGCCGATTGATGTACACAAGTGTGTCGAAAGAAAAGAAGGTGAGCTTTTTTTGTACGCGAATCCCATGATAGCTTTTTTAAGAACTGATAGTAAAGGCGTTTAGTCTATTGCAAAATAGGGCAATGGGCTTGAAACTAGAAGTGAGGTCATAGTTAGTTCATTGCTTTGACTCTTGTTGATCCCAAATTTTGGTAGCAAAACAGGGCTATAAAAATGACCAGTGGAAGGATTCTGTTTTTTACTTTAAGAAATCCTTATCGGGGTTGGGCCACAAATATGGCTATCTTTGGATGTGTGTTATTAGATAAAATTGACCCGAAGTAAATGCTTATAATATCTGCTCAAACTAACGTGAATCTTTCCTGTTTGAATTAAAACTATTGGCTCTCAAAATTCAGAAAAATTTTGTTTTTTTTCGAAATCAACACTTTGTTGCCATTCTGTGATGAAGCCGGTCTGTGATAATTTCAAGCTCTGATTCTTGTTACAAAAAGCTTTGTTAATTTTCCGGAGGACTTAAGAGCTCTGGCGGTAAAGTTGCTCTATGCTGGTGTCTGTAGATTTCCCTTTTTCTTTTTTGAGATACTCAGATGCAGCTGGGCCATAAAAATGACCAGCTTCGTTGAGTATTCGTTTCTTTTTGTGATTTTGATGGGTATGGGCAATAAAATTGACCAAATCCTGCATAGTTTTTAAAACCACATTTCTCAACTAATTCTCTTGTTCATCCCAAATTTTGGTAGCAAAACTGGGCCATAAAAATGACCAGTTGAAGGATACTGTTTTTTACTTTAAGAAATCCTCATCGGGGTTGAGCCACAAATATGTCTAACATTAGATGTTTGTTATTAGATGAAGGTGACGCGAAGTAAATGCTTATGAAATCTGCTCAAACTAACGTGAATTTTTCCCGTTTGAATTAAAATTATTCTTTCTCAAAATTCAGAAAAACCATTTTTTTCGAAATCAAAACTTTTTGTTGCCATTCTGTGAGGATGCTGGTCTGTGATAACTGCAAGCTCTGCTTCTTTTTAAATACAAGCTTTGTTAATTTTCCGGAAGACTTTAAAGCACTGGCGGTAAACTTGCCCTATGCTGGTGTCTGTAGATTTCCCTTTTTCTTTTTTGAGATACTTAGATGCAGCTGGGCCATAAAAATGACCAGCTTCTTATGATTTTGATGGGTTTGGGCCATAAAATTGACCAAATCTTGCATAGTTTTTAAAACCAAACTTCTTAACTAATTCTCTATAAAAATGATGCAACGAAACGCAGAGTGCCCGTTTTGTTTGGAGAAACCTGCAGACGATGCTTTGATTATCCACTCTGGTCAGTTCGGCGATCATGTGGCTTGCAAAGCGTGCTTGCGGCAATGGATGGAGGCCTTCTTCAGACAACATTGGTCCCTTGAAGAACCGAAGTGCCCTATTTGCAGGCGAAACGTGGATGAGGTTGTTCGGGACACTTGTTTCTTTTTATGCCCAAAATGCAAGGAACTTGAGCCTAGATTTTACCTGAGTGAAGACCTATCCTCTTGCGGTGATTGTGAACGTATTCAAATCGTAACCCATGAAAATTGAAAATAGTTTTCAACTGACTGCTGTGGTTATTTGTTGTTTTTGTTCGTCTGGTTGTCTTATTGGCATAATTGGTCAAAAGATTAGATTGAAAGCTTCCAGATTTGAATTGATTTGATGAGACAATAATTTTGACCAACAGCGAGAGACCAATAAATATTTGATGCACCTTTATAAGTTCGCTGTTATAACCAACCAGCGAGAACCCAACAAAATTTTGATGCAACTTTATTATTTCTGTTTTATGATACCTGAAATCATCGCTAATGCTAATCTAATTGACTGTCTTACTCCTTGCTTTTTTAGAATAAGAGAGGGCATGCTGCGTTAGCTCATTCCAGTTGTGATTCTTCCTATAATGCTTTTATTAACTTTCAAGCTTCCTTATTATTTGCCCAATTTTGGACAAGCTTTTTTGAAAAGCCTTAAAGAAAACTCAGAGCGAAAACAATTGACTGCGTAATTCCTGTTCTCAGAATCGATAGGGGTTGTTCGGCGTTTGCTTAGTCAAAATTCATTACGAAAAACCAGATTTTTAGTTGCAGAACTAAAAAAAAATATTTACACGAGAATTCAAGTAAAATCTCCTGAAAAGTCGTGTATTTTTACCCGATTTCTCGTGTGAAAACGGAGACACGATTTTAGGCTCATTTACACGAGAAATCGTTTATTTCCACACGATTTTCTCTGGCTTAACCATACGATTTTTCATATGAATCACACGATAAATCGTGTAAATTTCACGACGTTTTTCGTGTGAAGGTAACCAAAAAATCATGTGTTCTTACACGATTTTTCGTGTGATCTTTCACATGAAATTCTGACGGAAACACGTGAAAAATTGTGTGTTTTTTACACGATTTATCGTGTGATTCACTTGAAAAATCTTATGGTTAAGCCCAAGAAAATCGTGTGGAAATACACTATTTCTCGTGTAAATGAGCGCAAACTCGTGTGTCCGTTTTCACACGAGAAATTGGGTAAAAATACACGATTTTTTGTGTAATTCACACGAGAGAAATTTAGAGTGTCGCCTGGCAAAAAGAGGTTGATGTTCTTGTCAATAATCAAAGGCAAGTTTACTGCAAACTGAATGCTCTTTGCGATAATATGACAAGACAGCATACCCGCAGTGACTTCAAAATCGAAAAAAAGGTTGCGAACATCAGATGGCAACATTCTCTATTATTCAAAAAATTACTTCGTAACATCATAATTAAAAATCTGAAAGCTGGCGACGAACTGTGCAAAAGTACAATTTCAATATTTACTAGCACTATTTTGTAACTCTCTACTCACAAAAAGTCGAATTTTAGAAGTTTATAGCATAAAGGTTATAGCAGAGGTTGAAGTATCAGAACCTCTCGTAAATTTCATTACAATGAAACTGATCAAGGAGTTGTGCACCTTAACCTGCTTCAAAAGCACGATAATTTAGCTATGAAGAATCCTCGTGCAGAAAATGGCACAACTTTGACGTGGTATCGTTTGCAGAAAAAAAAATTATTGCTCCGATCGAAGATAATCCTGAAAATGTTTGCAACAGCGTTTTAATTAACGAAGTCAGTTATGTCGATAAGACCGATAAGAACCATCCTTTGAAAACTCAATATGCGCGGAACCTTTCGTGCACTTTCTTTGACGATGAGCCCAAAACGATAAAAAGATGAGAAAATTTGTACGAATGGTAATTCTGAAGCCAAAAGACGTTTCTGAATTCAGTTTTGGAGTACTTTGAGTTGACTACCAAAAAAATGAAAGCCACGAAAAATGTGTCGCTAGTGAAAATAAGCGTGTTAGATTTTCTATGCTGCATCAACTCTTAGAAAAAAATGTCTTCCTCATTACTAGACGAACCTGAATGTCTAGGAAAGAAAATCAATGTTTTCTTTGTTAAGAAAATAGAAACCGTATTAGTTTCAATACCTCTAACGAATGGTGTAAAGTTGAATGATTCACATACCACTAATCTGAACTTTTCAGTTTTTTGCATTGAGCGATTTGCAATTACTTCTATCAAAAATTTCGAACAGTACGGCACTGATTAATTTAATACCAGCAATATTATGTAAAATTTTTCGACAAATTCTCCGGAATACATCATTGCGTTAACAAATTTAACTCTCCAGACAAAATATTTTCCAAATTTTTTTCAAACAAGGCATCATGAGGCCGCTCGTAAAGAAGTCTAACCTCTGTCCTAAAGTGTTGTCGAGCCATCGCGCTGTGAGCAAATCTAAGATTCCTGTCAAAAACTGATGGAAATGTTGGTTTGGTAACAAGTTAATATCTATCATGTGTCTAATAATCTCACGATTAAGTATCAGAGAGCTTTTCGTTGCTGGCCTTTAACGGAAAGGGCTCTGCTGAATGTCCTAAAAGAAATTTTTTCTTATATGGACGAGTCGAGATCCGAGATGTAAAATGGATTAAATTTGTCCGCATTTTTGATAAAATTTATCATCAGTTTTTTTGAGATATTAGCAAAAAGTATTGGTTTGCAAGATGTTGTGTTACTGTTTTTTAAAAATCATCTTTCGATTCGTTCGCAACAGGGCATCATACATGGATCTTTTTCTCGTGATGTTAAAATTAGGATGGAAGTGGTACAAGGGTCGGTTCTTGGTCCTTTAATTTTTGCCTGTTACATGCTGCCTATAGAAAGTGAGTTAAAAGAATAGGAAATAAGCCATGGATTCTGCGCGGATATTACCGGTCTTTGTTCTGTATCTGGTTCGAATCACAATCAATGCATGTTTGATGATACCTTGACCTCGATTCAACGTTGGTTCAGCAAAGCAAAATTGAAATTTAATGCGAATAAGAGTGAGTTTATGATTGTTTGGAAAAATAAAATTGTTAAACATGACTTCTTTTATCTGACCGGAGATGGTGCTACACTGAACAGTTAAAAAAAACTAGGTTGTTATATTGATGGTCAACTTATTTTGCAACAACGGATCAACTTTGTTAGTTCGAATTCACTTTAATATCTCTGTAAAGTTGGTGAGTTCGAGATCAATTTGAAACATCGTTTCCTAATTGAGTTAAATAGAGTTTTGCTCTTATCTTGTGTTGGCTAGTGTAATTCGCTTTACCGTTGTCTGCAATTTTTTTGTTAGCAAAACTTCAGCGTATAATGAACTCTGCCGTGCGTTTTATTTTTCTATTGTCATCTACAACATCAACATCAACATCAACATCTACAACGTCGTAGATAAGGTTGCTACACTGGTTGTATATTAAGCAATTCATTGTTTCCAAAATTTTTTTTTGTATGCGCATTGCTTTATTCATCACCCCAGCAAAGCTCCACTATTTTTATCGGAATGAATGAAACAAAACAAAATGGATACAAGATCTCAAAATATTTACAGTTTACTTTTTCCCAAAATTTGCTCTATTTGTGGAAGATGTTCGTTCTCGTATGCCGTCGCTGTTAACTTAAAAAAATATTTTCTGATTTGATATTTATACAACCTGAAATTTTTTGAAGGCGAAAACTAAAATTTTTTGGGTTTTAGTTTTCCTGTACTGTTGAAATTCCAAATGGTGCTTAAACCAATATTAAAAAAAAATAATGATAATAATATTATTAATAATATTAATAATAATAATAATAATAATAATAATAATAATAATAATAATAATAATAATAATAATAATAATAATAATAATATTAACACTATTTAGTAACCGCCTTCTCACAAAAAAGTTGGAATACTTGAACAGTTTATAGCATAAGGACTATAGCAGAGGTTGAAGTATCAGAACCTCTATTTTCATTAAAATGAATCTGATCATGGAGTTGTGCACTTTTAACTTTTCCAAAAAGCACGAGAATTTAGCTATAAAGAATCCTTGTGCAAAAAATGGCAAAATTTAGACGTGGTAAAGTTTGCAGAAAAAAGTTAATGCTCCGATCGAAGGAGATAATCCTGAAGATGTCTGCAACGGCGTTTTAATTAACGAAGTCATTTATATCGATAGGAAACATCCTCTGAAAACTCAATATGCGCGGAACCATACGTGCCCCTTCTTTGACGACAAACCAAATTGATGGAAAGATGAGAAAATTTGAAAAAATGGTAATTTTGATGCCAAAAGCCGTTTCTGAATTCAGTTGTGGAGTACCAAAAAATTTCACTTTGAGTTAATTACCAAAAAATGAAAGCCGCGGAAATTGTTTTGCTAGTGAAAATAAGAGCGTTAGGTATTCCATGCTGCAGCAACTCTTAGAAAAAAATGTTGTCTGCTTCAGTCACTAGAGGAACCTGAATGTCTAGGAACGAAGTTCAATGTTTTCCTGGTTAAGAAAATAGCAACCGCATTAGCTTCAATACCTCTAACGAATGGTGTAAAATTTAATGAGTCATATACCTTTAAACTGAACTTTTCAGTTTTTTGCATTGAGCGATTTGCAATTACTTCGATCAAAAATTTCGAACAGTACGGCACTGAGTAGTTTAATATAAGCAAAATTGTAAAGTTGAATGAGTCATATACCTTTAAACTGAACTTTTCAGTTTTTTGCATTGAGCGATTTGCAATTACTTCGATCAAAAATTTCGAACAGTACGGCACTGAGTAGTTTAATATCAGCAAAATTATGCACAGTTTTTCGACAAATTCTCCGGACTACGTCATTGTGTTAATTATTTAATTCTCGGGACAAAATATTTTCCAAATCTATTCAAACAAGGCATCAAGAGGCCGCTCATAAAAAAGTCCCAAAACCTTTATCCTAAATTGTTGTCGAGTCATCGTTCGCTGACAATTCTAAGATACCTGTGAAAATTTGTTGAAAAAGCTGTTTTGGTAGCAAGTTAATATTTATCAGGTGTCTAATAATCTCACGACTAAGTATCAGAGTGCTTTTCGTTGTTCGCATTTAACGGAAAGGGCTCTATTGATTCTCCTTGACAAAATTTTTTGTTATATTGGTCGAATCACGATCCGAGATGTATATTGGGTTAAATTTTTCGGCAGCCTTTGAAACTATTTATCATCAGTTGTTTTGAGATATTAGCAAAAATTATTGGTTTGTAACAGGTTGTGTTTTTTAAAAATTTATCTTTCGATTGGTTCGCAACAAGTTATCAAACATGGATCTCTTTCTTGTGATGTTAAAGTTAGGATGGGTGTGCTAAAAGGATCGGTTTCTGGTCCTTTAATTTTTGCCTGCTACATGCTGCCTTAGAAAATGAGCTGAAAGACCAGGAAATAAGCCATTAACTCTGAGCGTATAATAACGTTCTTTGTTTGGTATTTGGTTTGACTCTCGTTTAATGCATGTTTGATGATAATTGGACCTCGATTCAACCTTGCTTCAGCAAAGCAAAATTGAAATTGAATACGAATAAGAGTGAGATTATGATTATTTGGAAATGTTAAATTGTTAAATAAGACCTCTTTTATCTGCCTCTTGATGATGGTACACTGAACAGTTAAAAGATCTAAGCTGTTGTTTTGATAGTCAACTTATTCTGCAACAACGGATCAACTTTGTTAGTTCGAATTCATTTTAATACCTCTGTAAAGTGTGGTCAGTTCGAGATTAATTTAAAACATCTGTCCTAATTGAGTTGATTTTTCTATTGTCATCTTCAACATCAACATCCTCGTACATGAGGTAGCTACACTGGTTGTATATTCGACAACGCATTGTTTCCAAAATTTTATTGTATGCGCATCGCTTTATACATCACCCAAGCAATGTTCTACTAAGTTTATCGGAACTAATGAAACAAAACAAAATGGACACAAGGTCTCAAAACATCTACAGTTTACTTTTTCCCAAAATTTGCTCTATTTTTGGAAGACGTTCGTTCTCGTATGCCGTCGCTCTTGACTGGAAAAAAATCTCTTTTGAGTTGACACTTATGCAATCTGAAATTTTGTTAAGGCGGAAAGTAAAATTTTACCGGTATTAATTTTCCTGCACTAATGAGATTGTAAATGGTGCTTAAACCAATGATTAATAATAATAATAATATTGATAATAATAATAATAATAATAATAATAATAATAATAATAATAATAATAATAATAATAATAATAATAATAATAATAATGATAATAATAATAACAATACTAATAATAATAATAATATTAATAATAATAATAATAATAATACTAATAATAGTAATAATAATAATAATAATAATAATAATAATAATATTAATAATAATACTAATACTAATAATAATAATAATAATAATAATAATAATAATAATAATAATAATAATAATAATAATAATATAATAGTAATAATAATAATAATAATAATAATAATAATAATAATAATAATAATAATAATAATAATAATAATAATAATAATAATAATAATAATAATAATAATAATAATAATAATAATAAAAATAATAATAATAATAATAATAATAATATGATAATAATAATAATAATAATAATAATAATAATAATAATAATAATATAATAATAATAATAATAATAATAATAATAATAATAATAATAATAATAATAATAATAATAATAATAATAATAATAATAATAATAATAATAATAATAATAATAATAATAAAAATAATAATAATAATAATAATAATATGATAATAATAATAATAATAATAATAATAATAATAATAATAATAATAATAAAAATAAAAATAATAATAATAATAATAATAATAATAATAATAATGATAATAATAATAATAATAATAATAATAATAATAATAATAATAATAATAATAACAATAATAATAATAATAATATTAATATAATAATAATAATAATAATAATAATAATAATAATAATAATAATAATAATAATAATAATAATAATAATAATAATAATAATAATAATAATAATAATAATAATAATAATAATAATAATACTATTAATAATAAAATGTCAATGACTATTGCACTTGGCGTTTGGTTTGTGGATTTGGAAATTACGCTCCTTTGTAAAAGTTAATGTGTATGGACTAGCGAACGAGGATGCAGACCACCCGTGGGTATAGATAATACTCAGAATAATCAACTACTACTACTGGAAGGTATCTTACTCCCCGCCCACTTAAAGTTCCGTTTTTACGGACTCTCCTCCAATGTTTTTAAGTCTTCTTCGTTCAGGTCGGAGACTGTGTCTTCCGGTGGCGACGACGGGGTTGTTTTACAAATAGTTGAGTTTGCCGGACTGTTTATATTCTCCATTTGGAACGGTTGATTCTAGGTTACAGTTTCGGACACATGTAGATTTGTTTTATTTGGGTGCACTGTTAGGCGAGATCAAAGAATCTAGATATATGACCTCCAACTTTGTGAGCTATTTTTTTTCATGGCATTGATTTTCAGTCTTGCTTCTGTAGAGGTATTTATAGTTACTGAACTTCTGTTTACCTGGATTTTATTCACAGTTTTTCCTATGCCTTTTGTGTTACTGAACTCTCTCGGCTCGTGAGTATTGTTAGGCGCCGAGTTTGGCGTAGAAATCTATTCTCCCTCGAGTTTGTCTAATAGTGGGCTTTCAGGGTTCGTCACCATAATACCCCGGGAGTTTGTCACTTGTGTAGATCGTATGTCTGCTTCGTTTAGAGAGTTTGGTTATATGCTGTGCATCAGGGTGGTGCTGGATTGTGTGTTAGCCTTATCACAGCTAAGGAAGGATTGACTTGACACTTCCGCGCAGGATATCATGGCTTGAGATTCGTTGGCCTTTATTTTGTTTAATTGATCGAGGGCCGCTTGCTTCGCTTTGTTGTTGAAGCTGACTTATGGCGCGCAGTGGCGGGCGTTTTACTTCTCTATACTCTTTAGACGCCTTCTTTTTGGGAATTTGTTGTCGTCTTTCATTTTGTGTTGCGATTTGTACAAGTCTGTCTTTTTAACGATTTTGTAACTGGTTAACCTTGGGAAGTGTGGGTGTGAAATCTGTGACAGTCCGGCTATGTTTGCGGCTTGGGCTTTGTGTAAACAGAGCTGGCGCATTTCTCTGAGTTCCTTTTGTATTCAGCTACCATCTTATATTGCACCACATGTATTAGGAGAGGTTTTATTTCAGTGGCTATAGTATCGTTTTTTTGAAGTTCCGTATTTTTTCTGTTAGGTGTATATAAGAATTGTGTGGGATGTATAGTCTGTTATCGTACCGTTCGGAACTATTTTTCATTGTGGTGCTGGAGCTGCTCTTGGTTCTTTCGTTTTCCGCGCTATAGAATTCCGTGCTAGGTTTTTATCTTTAAATTTTATTTTAGTTGTGTGATCTCCAACGAAAAAAAGTTTTTCCCTTCCCAAGTAAAGATCTATCTTAGGGATTTCGACACTAGTTGCATGTTTTCAGAGTCTTCGGTGTCCATTTGTGTGAATGTGTTGGGCGGAGGGTTGTCATTTCTATAATGAATATCCAGTTTGTCCTCTGTTGTCAGATCTCTTTTCTCCAACTCTTTTTGCGTCAGGTTTGCCGCGGTGACGGAGTAATTCTTTCTAGTTCAGCAAGGGCGAGCATTCCCATTTGTACGGGGAAATCTTGGTCTATGGAGTTCATTACTAGTTCTTTAAAATTGGTTAGATTTAACTAATTGGTTGACGTAAACAAAGATATTTGACGCGGTAACTGAAATCTCCTGGCGGATTTGAAAATATAAACGGTTTAAGTTTCAGTGCGCCCCAGTTTGTGTTTGAAACGAGATCGATAATTGGTTTTAACTCTCTATGGGAAGCTTCTGCAAGCAAACTTCTACTGAACACTTTATAGGCGTTTGCAAGACATAAAAGGTTGGGTGTGTTCATATCTTCTCCCAAAAATTTTGGGTGTTCTGTGGCGTCGAGGGGGTTTGAGACTTAAAGTCTAATTGGAGCATATTCCGCTTGAGTTTAGTTTTTGAGTTAATGAAATGTTTTTCTGTTGTGGCTAATGGCAACATTTGGGTTTTTTAATTTCTGTTAGGGAATTGGTGCTTTTTTAATATGGGACGTTGTAAGATTTTAGCGAACGTTTTTTGAGTAGTAACAAGTGTGTTATTGGAAGTGATAGAAAAGTCGACTGAATTTGATATGAGTTAAAACTAAAATCATAGTTCGCTTGACTTGAATTAATGATGTCTTTCTCTCTTGCTTTTTGTGTGCACTGTAATTTGTTGCCCCAAATGGATTGCGCGTTTGAGTAGAAAAGGACTTATTTCATCTATTTTTTTGATTATGAAGTTTATGGCTTCTTCAGATGAGTAATAGGTTTACCTTAGGTTTTGAAAGAGTGATAGTCAGCACCTCCAAGGTTTTTTTCCTCGAACGTAATCTAATGTGAAATGAAAGGAGAAAAAATGATCTACCCATCGAGTTAGCCGGCTTAAGAGAGTTTTATTTCTAGTTTTTTTTTCAACGTGGTAAATAGAGCATTGTGGTCCGCCTGGAGCAAAAATTTGGATCCGCATAAGTAATATTTAAAATATATTAGGAACCGAACCACTGCAATTTTGTTTGTACAATAGCCCGATTCTAAATTTTTCAGAACACGGCTACCGAATGCAACTGTCTTCAGTGTTACCTGCCTTTTGTTCAAGGCATGCGCGGAGTCTTTAATTAAATGCATTTCTTGAGACTCCTGTTTGTTTTGTTGTCTCAAAACATTTTTTATCTTTGGCATTTTGTTTTTTTTATTGATAGCTCTGGTATATTTTAATCTTTGTTCAATCTCCGTTCCAATCTAGTTGCTTTGTGCTTTCAAAATTAGCCTTAGATAAGAGTGGACTTAATGGCTCCAAAATTGAAGCAAAAACAGGAAGGACTTTGTGAGATGATGCATGCACCCAATAAAAGATCGTGATTGTTTTAATGTTATTGTGGTTTCTAAGTCTGCTTTTGCTTCGCATTTTTGTTTCGCAGAAGTAACTTCATATGGCGCGACAGTGAATCCTAACTTTGTAATTTGTTCTTTAGCAAAGTTATGTTTCTGTACAGATTCCATGTGTTAAGATTAGGCATAGATTCCATGTAGTAAGATTAGGCACACCTGCCCTGTTTTAAGATTATGTTAAGCTGTCATGTATTAGGCTTAGGTTCCAAGTATTAACATTAGCTATAGATCCCATGTATTAAGAATTGGCATAGCTCCCATGTATTAAGATTCGTTACAGACTAAATTCATCCGACTTACAAGGTTGTACATATGTATTGGTATTAAATATAGTTCCAATGAATTAAGATGAGTTATAAACTGTTCTCTTCAATTTTGCTAGAGTTGCATATGTATTAAGATAGAAAATATTTTTCACGTAATGGCACTAATTATGTCAAGTATAACTTATGTGCTGTTAAGTCTATGCCGACTCATATATGTAAAAGGCGACAATTTTTCAACAAATTGAAATGAGCCAGTACAAAAATACAGGCAAATTTTATCTTGAGCAAAAAACAATATAAGAATGACGTAAGAAGCGATCAAAAAAGTTGTTTTCAATGTATTAAGATTAGTTTTATCAGCCGCCAAATTTTGAGATTAGGCAAAATTTCCATGTATTAGGATTAGACATAGCTCCCATATATTAGGATTAGGTATAACTCCCACGTATGAAAATTAAGAATAGCTCCCATGTATTCACATCAGTTATAGTTCCCGAGTATTGAGGTTAGCTATAACACCCATGAATTAAGATTAGGCATAGGTTCCAACTATTGAGGTTAGGAA
The DNA here is from genome assembly GCF_964194025.1 of Convolutriloba macropyga. NCBI lineage: Eukaryota > Metazoa > Xenacoelomorpha > Acoela > Convolutidae > Convolutriloba > Convolutriloba macropyga. The sequence continues at coordinate 33,783,792 of NC_134478.1, read as the reverse complement.
TAAGCTCCATGTATTAGGATCAAGAATAGCTCACTCATGTTAAGATTAGTTATAGCTCCTATGTATGAAAATTCGTTACAGCTCCCATGTGTAACGGTTACTATTAACAGCGATGTATTAGGATTAGGCTTAGATTCCATGTACCAAGATCAGGCCTAAACTTCGTGTATTAGGATTATGCTTAGCTCCCATCTATTAAGATTAGGTATAGCTTCCACATAATAAGATTAGAAAGTGCTACCGCGTATTCAGATTAGTTATAGCTCCCTTTTAATACGGTTAGCTTTAACAGCCATGTATTAAGATTAGGCATACGTTCAATATATTGCGATTAGGCATAGCTTCCACTCATTAAGATTAGAACAAGCTCCAATGTTTTAAGAATAGTCATAGCTCCCATGTATTAAGACTAGATATAGGCTGCTTTCTTCCAGTATTTCTAAAGATACCTATGTTTTAATATAGAAAAAATCTTTCAACTCACCAATTGGTATTGGCTATGTCAAGTTTGACATATCAGCTGTTTACTCTATGCTGGCTCATAAATGTAAAAAACTTCAAAAATTGAAATGAGGCAGTGCAAAAATACAGACGGATTATAAATTGAGCAAAAAACGGTATAAAAAACAACAAGTTATGAATAGACTATTACTGTATAGCTTTTAATAAACTGAACAATTTATTATGTGTTGTAGGAGTCCGAAAATAATATACAAGGAGACTGCTCAGAAGCACGCAAGTTTGATATCAATTGATATAGGTTTTGCTAAAAACAATAGAGACTTAATGAAAATTTGCAAATTTTCACTGGAAAATAAAATAAAAAAATTGAAAAAGACAAATTTTTATGCTCAATATATTGTGATTTGTTTTATTCGACGCAGTGTATTGAAAATTGGCAAAAATTTTAATGTATTAAAGTTAAGCATAGCTCCCATATCACATTGTTAGGCGTAAACGCCATGTACTAAGATTAGATATAGCTTCCATGTATTAGGATTAGTTGAAGCTCCCGTGTATTAAAAATAGTCATAGCTCCAATGTATTAAGACTAGAAGTAGCCTGCATCCTTCCGTTTTTGCTAAAGATACCTATGTATGAAGATAATCTTCCTCCTATTGGTATTGGTTATGTCAAGTATGAATTAGGTGCTATTTAGTCTATACTTTCTCATAAATGTAAGAAAAAAGCAATGTTTTCAGAACATTGAATTGAGTCAGTACAAAAAAAACAGACAGAATATAAATCGACAACAAGTAGTCAACATGTTATGAATTGACTATTACTATATAACTTTAGTTAAAGTTAACATTTTGTTATGTGGTGTAGGAGAACGGATAAAATTTACAATAAGTATGCTGAAAAGCGCGCAAATTTGATATCAACTGGCAAAGGTTCTGCTAAGTGGAAAAGAAATTTTAATAAATTTTGCAAATTTTTACTGAAAAATGCAATAAAAAAATCAACAGAGACAAATTTTTAACACTCAATGTATTCTGATTAGTTTTATCTACCGCAATATATAAAGGTTAGGCGAACGTTTTTATGCATTAAAGTTAAGCATATGTTCAATATATCTTTTTTAGGTGTCACTTCCATGTATTAAGATCAGGTATTGCTCTCATGTATTAAGATTAGTTATAGCTCCCATGTAATGAGATTAGCTATAACAGCCATGTACTAAGATTCAGCATATTTTTCACCTATTAGGATTAGACACAGCTCCCACGTATTAAAATTAGGTGTAGTTCCCCTGCCTTAAGATTAGTTATAGCCTGTTTTTTTCGTTTTGCCAGAAGTACACATTAACTAAGATTGGGATGTCTTTCACGATATTGCTTATATCAGTATGGCTTATTTGCTATTTGGTCTATGCGTGCCCATAAATGTTTTAAAATAATAATTTTTTTATAGAAAAAAGAACAAAAACATTTCAAAATTACAAACTCAATATAAATTATTCACATCAAACTTCCAAATCAATGGGGCATTTATGTATTATAATAATCAAAATAATGGAAAAACGATACACATTTAGCGGAGCGGGTAAACAAAATTGACAAGGTGAAGAACTTGAGTAGCTAACGGAGTGTTTTGTGTCATTGTTGAAAACTAATATCGACTTTAATAGCAGTCAGGTTCTTTTTTTCTGCTTTTTGCACCCGATTTACGCCGCAACAGGGAGCATCAATGGACGCACTTAATGAAAGAGCTAGTTCTCAACAGCGCTTACTGAATCAGCTAAGTAGAATCCAGGCTAAACAATTTTAAATCTGTTAGTTTTAGAAATTCACTGTATTTTCTGACCTCATTGAGTGTTTCTTTCTATATTTTCAAGACTAGGTTAAAAATTTGATTCTGATTGATTGAAATTACAAATTATTATAAAACTAATAGATTAAAAGAGTATAATAACGGACATATTGAAAATTAGGGAAAATCCAATACTAATTTACGGCGTAACAATTGATCAACAAAATTTGCTATTTGGTTTAGATTTTCCGTATTAACAAACAGCGAAAGGTTAAAAATTACAAAAATATGACATCAGATAGCGTAAATTCTGCTACATCAAAGCAAACCTTACATTTACTGGAAAACAAAAATTAAAAATTGAAACAAAGCATTTTCACCCGTCAAATTTTAACAATTTTGTTGAAATTTATAGACAATCTACACAAAATGTCATACAAAAGGCCAAAACCACTCAATTATTACGTCAATTAGAATTAAATCAGTTAATTGAGAGCAAAAATTGCGGGAAAAATGAATTCCACTGGAATTTCCCCAGACAAGCAACGAAACAAAATAATTTTACCCATAGTAAACAAAAAATCGTTTATGTGATTTAGGTTATTCTAGACATCATACACACAAAACTGCAAAGTAATTCCTTTTTCAAATCATACACCTGTCAATCAAAAAATTTTTATGAAAAAAAATGTATTATGCATTCAAAATTTCTCAAGTTGGTGAATGAGAAGTTAGCACTTCGATCTCCAAACCCAACCAATCGTCCACGTGATACAGTTGAGCTGCAAAATTTACCAGTGGAAAAACAAAACCCTCCCAAATACCGTTGCATTTGGCTTATAAACTTGTTTATTCGATTCATAATATTTGTAAAATTTGGACACCGTTTTATAAAAAACTCATAGAAAAGTCAAGAAACTATTAAAATTTGCTTACCATGCTCAAAAATTTGGCAATAATATTGTCAACAAAATTAGTAAAATAGCTAAAACATCACTTATCAAATATCAAATAAAAAATTTTGAAGATAGTATATTGGTTGAAGATATTATATTGGACAGAGAGCGAAGATATTGAGCAATTTCTGTCATCAAGTACTTGAGTTCATGCCCAGCAAACTGACACTTTTTGTCTACTTGCTTCTGTGTTTAATCTGCAGTAAAAGTGAGAAATTTTTGGAACCAATCAGGTTTTTCGAGTGATTTCAAACGGTGAAACCATTATATAATGTCAACGTTCTTGAAAGAATCTCGAGTAGAACCATTTTACCTACCAAGAATTAACAATGTTCCAATTGAACAGTTTTCCCGCAAAAAAAGTAAATTTTTTAAAATTTTGTTCGGGATAGCTGAAAAACAGGTATATAAGAACATGTATATATATATATATATATATATATATATATATATATATATATATATGTATATATATATATAAAAAAATATATATACATATATATATATATATATATATATATATATATATAAATATATATACGTCAAAGTGTTAAATCTACTCCAAGACGAGCAATTGTTCAAAACCGTTTTTATCTCTTAATTCATGTTCAGCAAAATGCTAACAATTACTTTGCGGAGCAGTTAATTTCTCATTGAATACTGCCAATATTCTTCCTTAAGCTGTAATTTAATCTTAATTAAGACAAAATTGCTCAAAATTTTCCTTTCTCATTGTTAGGTAGCATAACAAAAAAAATTAGAGCACAAGATAACCAAAAGCAAAAAAAATATAGATAACATTTTCCTACCTTCAAAATGGGACCAATCGACTATATGATACTCATTTTTATTAGAGAAATTCTTAGAGAATTGTCGAAAGCAGTTAACACCTAATACTTTTAGTGTAAAAGACTTGTTGTCGAAAATTATTTTTTAAATAGGCAACAAAAAAAACAATTACAAGTTTTGAAAATAGTATTTTTCTCATCTTAGAATGTGCTGTGCTTTACAAAGTCAACAGCAAAATATTGTTATACTATCACATTGAAAAACTACGTTCATCTTCGAAATGAGAAAAAACATACCATTCTAATTAGCAACTGCTCATAGTCTAGACAGATTGAAAAGAACACCAATGCATGAAAGCTCTGATCAGCTTAGCTATGCTTTTCTACAGTTCTTGTGATTTGAAAACTTCATCCTGGAAAGAGAGTTCCGGTTGGGATTCTCAGACTCTTGAAATTTTTTGATCTCCTCAGTCTGTTCGTTATCAGTTTCTTCCATTGATCCATTCTCCTCCTTCAGAAGAGAAAAAGAATTGGGAAAATTTTCCACACCAAGAATAATGTGGGTAACGTTCTGTGTTGTATAAATCATTGAATCTTTACTCATTTTGGTAAAGAATTGAGAATATATGGCACAAGATAAAGCCCACTATTCAAGAGTATTTTAGCTAACCATGTCGTAGACACAGTTGTAATTCACATATCTTCAAGTAATCCTTCCTTTTTAATTGCATGTATTTATAAACCACCATAAAGCAACCCCTACAGATGGAATCTCCACACATTCCAGCGTTTTTTCACATCATGTGACAAACAATAAAAAATCTATGGAATGTCATTCAAAAATTGTTACAGGTGATATCATTTTTGTAAGCACCGACTGGGAAAAAATGCATTCAAGCGATGAGGATGAAAATGACTGTCTAAAATTCTCAGCTGATTTAAGCTTCAAAAATGTATTTAATTTCAGTGATTCAAAGGGTAATATTAATCAACTAGATATATTTTCGGTAAACGAGCCCCAGCTCCGGATAAGGTCTAACACTGATAACTTTCTAAGCAACCAAAATAAAGTGGGTAACGCTAAGTGCTCAGGCCACTATCCATTCCGAACAAAATTCTTTGTCTCTGTTGACAAATCAGAAACAAATAGACTGTCAGAATTTGCTCTAAACAAAGTCAATTGGCAAAACCAAACGAGATAATTTGAGAGATCCTTTCAACCGTACTGCTAGAGTAATATTGACAAGCTCTTGAATCAGTGGTACAGCTGGTTCAACAAACTATTGAATGAAAACGTCCCAAATCTGACAACTCACACAGCAAACATGCCTTCCTAGATCTCTAAAGAAACGTCACACCATATCATAAAGTCAGGCACAATGCAACGAAAAACGAACGAAACAACAACCAATAGACTCTATCCAAAATCATTTAATTGATACCTAAAAGAACGACAGAAGATAGGTTTTCTAAGATCAGTTAAAAAAGCACCATCGTATCCGAGCGACATGTTTGGTGTTCGAAACAGGGCAACAGACGACTTGAACAAAGCCGAACTTTTCAACTAGCTTTCCTATAACGTAATCAGTTCGAAAACCAAAAAAACCAACCAACAGTTCCCTATAATATTCATAACACAATACCAAGCACACAAGATCAGATTAGCCTTAAATTGCAGATATCAGACATCAGTAAAAGCAAAGGTCTGGACGGAATAGGAAACCTGGTCCTGAAACGGCTTTCAACCAGTCTGAGTGTCTCATTACATTCTATTTTTAAAACCTGACTCAATAAAAGAAACTATCCCTCCCAATAGAAGGAAAGTGTTATTACACCAACTTATAAGGAAGGGAAAACGACTGCCATCCATAACTACAGACAAATAAATTGTCTCTCACGCCCATCAAAGTTTTCTGAAAAAGTGTTTTCCGACCGCCTTTTTAATTGTATTAACTATCAGATTCACGGCTCACAATACGCTTTTCGGCCGATACGCTCAACCACTATCCAGCTTTTATGTTTCCTTCATGAATTCTACACTCTCATTGACCAAAAATTGACTGAGGAGATAGCGGTTTTCTACTTAGATTTCCAAAATACGTCAACAGAGTACCCCATCATAAATTATTTATACTGGGATTAAGCGACCAAGCATTAGAACTCATTGCAGTCTTCTACCTAGATATCCCAAAAGCGTTCAATAAGTTACCCCACGATGAACTTTTGGACAAACTATTTACCCTGGGATTAGGCGGCAAAGCATCAGACATCATTGCAGACTTTGTTACTGACAGATAACAACTAGTGAGAGTAAACCAAAATTTTTCTGGTTTTTCAAAAGTTAAGAGCGGAGTCCGTCAGGGGTCCCTAATTGGGCAACTAATGTTTCTTGTTTATATAAATGACCTCCAAGATTTGATAGATAATATGCGGACGACTAAAAACTGGTCAGTCAACTGTATTTTGCTCGAAAAAGATGTGAATAAACTACTTTTATGGTGCCTAGAAAACGAAATGCGTTTTCACGAAGACAAATGTAGCATAACATTTATCAAGAAAAGAGGACAAGTGAAAATGTGTGACCAAATCGTTAAAACCGTGAACAGGCAAAAAGATTTAGGTGTAGTTGTCACGGAAAATTTCAACTGAGCAGCCAATGCCATTAGACGTTTATTCAATCTATGCGAGCACTGTGGTACCTAAAAAGAAATATATCAAACAAAACGTCAGTCATTAAAAAACTTAACATGTATAAAGGCTATGTTGTCCCCATTATGTCATGCGCAAGCGAGGTATGGAACCCTAACAAAAAGCAACCAACAATTCCCCAAAAATTTTCATGATATAATAACAGGCACACGAGATCAATTTAGCCTTATTTTGCAGATATTAGACAACAGTAAAAGCACGGGTCTGGACAAAATAAGAAATCTGATCCTGAAACAACTTTCAAACAGTCTGAGTGTGTCATTACATTCTATTTTTAAAACCTGCCTCAATAAAAGAAAGTATCCCTCCCAATGGAAGGAAAGTGTTATTACACCAACTTACAATGACGGGAAAAATACTGCCATTAAAAACTACAGACCAATAAAGTGTCTCTCACGCCCATCAAAAATTTTGAAAAAAACAGTTTTTGACGGCCTTTTGAAATGTAGTAACGATCAGATTCACGATTCACAATACGTTTTCCGGCCTACACGCTCAACAACTATCCAAGTTTTATGTTTTCTTCATGAAATCTACACATTCAATGACCAAAAACTGACTGAGCAGTTAGCGGTCTTGTACCTAGTTTTCCAAGAAAGTTCAACAAAGTAACCCACAATAAACTTTTGGAGAAACTATTTACCCTGGCATTACGCGACAAAGCATTAGAGATCATTTCAGACTACCTTACTGACAGATAACAACAAGTCAGAATTAGCCAAAGTTTTTCTAGTTTTTAATAGCTACGAGCGGAGTCCCCCATACTAAAGTTTAACCAACCATTCCCTAAAATTCATAACATAATACCAAGCACACGCGATCAGATTAGTCTTATTTTGCAGATATTAGACATCAGTAAAAGCAAAGGTCTGGACGGAATAGAAAACCTGATCCTGAAACGGCTTTCAACCAGTCTGAGTGTCTCATTACATTCTATTTTTAAAACCTGACTCAATAAAAGAAAGTATCCCTCCCAATAGAAGGAAAGTGTTATTCCACCAACTTATAAGGACGGGAAAACGACTGCCATCCATAACTACAGACAAATAAATTGTCTCTCACGCCCATCAAAATTTTCTGAAAAAGTGTTTTCCGACCGCCTTTTTAATTGTATTAACGATCAGATTCACGGCTCACAATACGCTTTTTGGCCGATACGCTCAACCACTATCCAGTTTTTATGTTTCCTTCATGAATTCTACACTCTCATTGTCCAAAATTCGACTGAGGAGATAGCGGTCTTCTACTTAGATTTTCAAGAAACGTTCAACGAAGGTACCCCACGATAAACTTGTGGAGAATTTATTTACACTCGGATTAAGCGACAAAGCATTAGACATCATTGCAGACTATCGTACTGACAGAAAGCAATAAGTGAGAGTTAACTAAAGTTTTTCTAGTTTTCCTATTGTTGCGACCGAAGTCCGTCATACTAAAAAACTCAACCAACACCTCCCTAAAATTCATAATATTATGCCAAGCACACGAGTTCAGATTAGTCTTTATTGCGGATATTAGACATCAGCAAAAGCAAAGGTCTGGACGGAATAGGAAACCTGATCCTAAAACAATTTTCGACCAGTCTGAGTGTCTCATTACATTCTAATTTTAAAACCTGCCTCAATAAAAGAAAGTATCCCAATGGAAGGAAATTGTTATTACACCAACGGATAGACTTCCATCAATAACTACAGACCAATAAACTGTCTCTCGAGCCCATCAATAAATTTCAAAAATGTAAGTTTTGACGGCTTTATCAATTGTGTTATCGATCAGATTCACGACTCAGAATTCAGTTTCAATGCGACCGAAACGCTCAACCACTGTCCAACTTCTATGTTTCCTTCATGAAATCTACACTTTCAGTGACCAAAAATTGACTGAAGAATTAGCAGTCTTCTACCTTGATATCCGAAAAGCGTTCAACAAAGTACCCCACAATAAACTTTTGGAGAAACTATTTAACATGGGATTAGGCGGCAAAGCATCAGACAACACTGCAGACTTGGTTACTGACAGATAACAACTAGTGAGAGTAAACCAAAATTTTTCTGGTTTTTCGAAAGTTAAGAGCGGAGTCCGTCAAGGGTCCCTAATTGGGCCACTACTGTTTCTTAATTATATAAATGACCTCCAGGATTCAATAGATAATAGTCCTACATATGAAAATGCGGACGACTAGAAACTGGTCAGTAACAACTGTAAATCGCTAGAAAAAGATGTGAATAAACCAATTTTCTGATGCCTAGAAAACGAAATATGTTTTCACGAAGACCAATATAGCATAAATTTTATCAAGAAAAGTGGACAAGTGAAAGGGTGTGACCAAATCGTTAAACCCGTGAACAGGCAAAAAGACTTAGGTGTCGTTGTCACGGAAAATTTCTTCCGAGCAGCCAATGCAAATAGACGTTTTTTCAAACTAATGCGAGCACTCCGGTACCTAAAAAGAAATATATCACACAAAACGGCAGTCATTAACAAACTTAACATGTATAAAGGCTACGTTGTCCCCATTATATCATACGCAAGCGAAGTATGGCACCCTAACAAAAAGCAACCAATAATTCCTTAAAAACTTTCATAACATAATACCGAGCACATGAGATCAGATTAGCCCTATTTTGCAGATATTACACATCAGTAAAAGCAAAGGTCTGTACGGTATAAGAAACCTGATCCTAAAACAGCTTTCAACCAGTCTGAGTGTCTCATTCCATTCTAATTTTAAAACCTGCCTCAATAAAAGAAACCGACTGAGGAGTTGGCGGTCTTCTCCCTAGTTTTCCAAAAAAATTCAACAAAGTACCCCACAATAAACTTTTGGAGAAACTTTTTACCCTGGCGTAAAGCGACTATGCATTAGACATCATTGCAGCCTATCTTACTGACAGAAAAAAACAAGTGAGAATTAGCCAAAGTTTTCCTAGTTTTTAATAGCTGCGAGCGGAGTCCCCCATACTAAAAAATTTAACCAGCCATTCCCTAAAATTCATAACATAATACCAAGCACACGCGATCAGATTAGTCTTTTTTTGCGGATATTAGACATCAGTAAAGGCAAAAACTTGGACGAAATAGGAAACTTGATCCTAAAACAATTTTCGACCAGTCTGAGTGTCTTATTACACTCTAATTTTAAAACCTGCCTCAATATTAAAAAGTATCCCAATGGAAGGAAGGTTTTATTACACCAACTTATAAGGACGGGAACAAGGCTTCCATCAATTACTACAGACCAATAAACTGTCTCTCGAGCCCATCAATAAGTTTCAAAAATATAAGTTTTGACGGCTTTTTTAATTGTTTTAACGATCAGATTCACGACTCACAATTCGGTTTCAATACGGCCGAAACGCTCAACCACTGTCCAACTTCTTTGTTTCCTTTTGGAAATCTACACTTTCAATGACCAAAAGTTGACAGAAGAGTTAGCGGTCTTCTACCTAGATATCCAAAAGATTTCAACAAAGTACACCACGATGAACTTTTGGAGAAACTATTTACCATGGGATTAGGCGGCAAAGCATCAGACATCAATGCAGACTTCGTTACTGACCGAAACAACTGGTGAGTGTAAACCAAAGTTTTTCTAGTTTTTTAAAAGTTAAGGGCTGAGTCAGTTAAGGGTCCCTGCATTGGGCACTACTGTTTCTTGTCTATATAAATTACCTCCAAGATCTGATAGATAATAGTCCTACATATGAATATGCGGACGACTACAATCTGTTCAGTAACAACTGTAATTCGCTCTTAAAAACTTTGAATAAATTTTTTTTCTCGTGCCTAGAAAACGAAATGTTTTTTTGACGAAGACAATGGTAGCATAAATTTTATCAAAAAAAACTGGACAAGTGAAAATGTGTGACCAAATCGTTTAACCCTTGAATTGGCAAAAAGATTTAGGTGCCCTTGTCACGGAAAATTTCACCTGAGCAGCCAATGCAAATAGACGTTTTTTTTTCAAAACAATGCGAGCAATCTGGTACCTAAAAAGAAATATATCAAACAAAACGTCAGTCATTAACAAACTTAACGTGTATAAAGGCTACGTTGTCCCCTTTATATCATACGCAAGCGAGGTATGGCACCCTAACAAAAGGCTACCAATAATTTCCTAATAATTTTCATAACATAAAACCAAGCACATGAGATCAGATTGGCCCTATTTTGCAGATATTACACATCAGTAAAAGCAAAGTTCTGGACGGTATAAGAAACCTGATCCTAAAACAACTTTCAACCAGTCTGAGTGTGTCATTACATTCTATTTTTAAAACATTTCTCAATAAAAGAATGTATCCCTCCCAATGGAAGGAAAGTGTTATTACACCAACTTATAAGGACGGGAACAAGACTTCCATCAATAACTACAGACCCATAAACTGTCTCTCGAGCCCATCAATAAGTTTCGAAAATGTAAGATTTGACGGCTTTATCAATTGTATTAACGATCAGATTCACGACTCACAATTCAGTTTCAATACAGCCGAAATGCTCAACCACTGTTCAACTTCTCTGTTTCCTTCATTTAAACCTATGCTTTTCATTGACCAAAAGTTGACTGAGGAGTTAGCGGACTTCTTCCTAGTTTTCCAAAAAAGTTCAACAAAGTACCCCACAATAAATTTTTGGAGAAACTATTTACCCTGGCGTTAAGCGACACAGCATTAGACATCATTGCAGCCTATCTTACTTACAGAAAACAACAAGTGAGAATTAACCAAAAATTTTTCTAGTTTTCTAATAGTTACGAGCGGAGTCACTCATACCAAAAAACCAACCAACAATTCCCTAAAAATTCATAACCAAGCACACGAGACCAAATTAGTCTTATTTTGCAGATACTAGAAATCAATAGAGGCAAAGATCTGGACGGAATAGGAAACCTGATCTTAAAACAATTTTCAACCAGTCTGAGTATCTCATTACATTCTAATTTTAAAACTTGCCTCAATGAAAGAAAGTAACGTAATGGAAGGAAAGTGTTATTACACCAACTTATAAGGACAAGATTAAGACTTCCATCAATAACTACAGAACAAAAAAGTGTCTCTCATGCCCATTAAAAATTTTTGAAGATTTTAGTTTTGACGGCTTTCTCAGTTGTGTTACGATCAGATTCACGACTCACAATTCAGTTTCAATACGGCCAATACGCTCAACCACTGTCCAACTTCTATGTCTCCTTCATGAAATCTACACTTTCAATGGACCAAAAGGTGACTGAGGAGTTAGCGGTCTTGTACCTAGATATCCAAAAAATGTCAGTCATTAAAAAACTAAACATGTATAAAGGCTACCTTGTCTCCAATATATCATACGCGAGCAAGTTATGGTACCCTAACAAAGGAGATCTTTACTTGCTAGAGAAATTACAGAAAAAATGGAAGAATTTAGATCCTTGGAAACTCCATCGACTACAAAAGCAGGCTTCTAACGCTGAATCTGAGTAAGCTCCACAGTCTCTTATTTTACTGTAATATTGCCGACGTTGAATGCAACATAAATATAAATCACCTTATTAATTACAATACGAATCAAAGAACGAGACAAGGCAAACATGAAGTTTTTGTTGCAAAAATATGACTAAGTAAAATCGATGAAAAATTTTGGATAAGAACAGCGTTCTTTTACAACATTTTCCGAAGAATAACAGATGTAAAGAGCAATGCTAAAAGAAAAGAAAAGATAAGCAATATTTACACACTAATTTTTAGGAAGCGATTTGTGGAGAACGACATCTTTAGCTGGAGAGTTTGATGCTTCTGTACGAACTGTAACATCCACACAAAGCTCGTATAACTGACGAAGAAGTGTGTGGAGCACCCGTGGATGAATTTCAGAAGCCTTCTCGTTTACTACTACCACTAATATCCTTTTAGGGGAGGGTCTTTCCTAATTCACCTTTTTTCTTTTTGACAATGCTATGAGCAAGAAAATGAATTCTTCAATCCCCTGATCATTGTTTCTTAGTTTACTTTTTGCGTAGTAAAGTTCTGTTCATATTTTTTTGTATTTTGAGAATCATCTGGTCATTTGTTGTCTTTACCCGTTGCCTAGACTGCGTATTTGGTATTTGAATATATCAAATGCGTAATTTTGACCTAGAACTGATATGACTACGGACTCGTCCGCACCCGTTGTCGGAGGAAAACTTATCTACATGTTCTTATTTTGATTTTTATGAAAAGCAATGATCGAGCTAGCTGTTGGTGGCATCTGACTCAACATCTGAAGTATCGAATAGACAAACAGAGAATCCGGAAAAAATCAACTGCTATTCGTGGGCTGTCCGTGAACCCCAACACAAAGAAATTTGTCCAAAGCTTACTCAAGAACAACCTGGTAATTTGCTACAAGAACCGTCATGTGGCACCACGTATAAAACAATAGCATCTCTGAGCACAAAAGCAACTGGCGAGTGTTACAACCCCCTTAAAACACCGCAAATCATCGACAAAATTAAAAGCATCAATGAGTTCGGTCTAGTCGAAGCCATTGTATACAGGAGAAGGCAAGGCACTCCTGGCCTCTCACTCGAGTTACGGAAAACAGGGACTCTGAATCTTTAAGTTGAAAATAAACTTACACCGAAGCAGCTACAAGACAAGAGGGCTGCTGTACAAGTTATCGCAAGTTTATCCGGAGTTAGGCACAGAAAATCTTGATTCCAAATACTGTGTTGAGTAAGTCATAACCTGCTACGACTCGTCAAAAAGGTGCGCTCATAGAAAAAGAAGCTAAAAAAGGCAGAAGGACAGGATCAGGAAACGTCAACTTGCCGAATCGGAAGATCCGAAGGCTTGAAAACGCTAACTGTAAGGTTTCCTAAGCTTTTTCTATCAGTAAATCCGGAGGTTTATCTCGGAATTGCAATAGTATTCAGTTTTTTGGAAAAGTGTCTTCTGTTCTCTCACAAAGATTACTAATCTAGTGAACCCGGAGGCATCGCCTCGGAGTCGCAAAGAAGTGAACACACGTGAGTGACCAATTGTCCCGCTCCTCGTCAGCCTGTTTTGCATCAACTTACAAAAAGTCATCATCCGAGACTCTCTGCTCAGTCTGTGACCGCAAAATCAGCAACAGAAAAGTTATTTTCAATTGCATTGGGTGCAAAAACTTGATGCATGTGAAACCGTATTGCGTGGGGATCTCCGAAAAATCCATCTTTGCTTTAATGGAAATTAGTCAAAATCTTCTGACATTCTGCAACACCTGTGTCAAAAATAATCAAAAAGACAAGATCCTCTATAAAATTGCCAACAGCCAAGATTCCGTAGGAGCCAACACCTTCGCTGGAATTATGGAATTATGAAAAACCATTTATGGAGTCAGTCGACGGAAAACGCAAAGTTAAGCTCAGTTCTCAGCGTTGTTAATAAAATCAGGGAATAACTGACCGCCTTTGGATCAGAAATGAAAAAGCCCCCGTTTGCAGAAGAAGTCCTTCGAATGAAACAAAAAGAGGTTGTCAAAAAGCCAACCGCTAACAAATTGTTCGACCGCATTCGATTCCGTGGAATCCCGGAATTGAAATCAGAAAACTCAAAAGAGATTTGAGCACGACTCAAACGAAGTAAAAGCTCTCCTAAGTTTTCTTCAACTGGACTGCCCAATTACTGATCTGATGAGATTAGGCACTTTTGAAAAAGAGAAAACAAAAACCACTCTTATCAAACTGGCAAATGAACATTAGAAGAGACTTGTCTTACTTTCAGATCAAAAGCTAGGTAGCTACGAACACAAGGTCTATTTGAGCCGGGAGCTGAACCAGGAGGAACAACTTCTGGAGAACGCCGTATTGAAAATGAGACATCAGCTACTGGACAAAGGAAAAGAACCCAACGTGCTATGATTACGAAACTTGAAGCTGCAAGAGAAAAAGGAACTGAGTGGAGTGGACAAACATAGAAAGCGAGAAGGGCACCAGATCCCAATGGCTATGATCAACACAGACAGAAATCAAGCTACTCACGTTCAACGTCAAAAGCCTAGTTGACCTCAACAGACAATTCTGCTTTGCAGACGGCGTAGCAAGAACAAACTATGACGTTCTCTGTCTTACAGAGACGTGGCTGACCCGGATATACCTGATGATGCTCTTTTTCTTCCCAGTTTTGTGATCTACAGTAAAAACACAATAAACATGGTGGAGTCTTAATATTAGTAAAAAATCACATACACTGCAGTATTCTTAATTTGGAGTGAAACGCGCAAAATATTAATGTTAATCTCAACACCGTGATTGGGTCAGTCTTGATCAGCTGCATCTACAATCCCCACGAAAACAGTTCCTAGAGGTTACCGCTTAACTCCCTCAAAACATTCCTCGAAAAAATCAACGTGCAAAGTGTGACTGCTTCGGTAATTAACGGGGACATCAAATTCCAGCATGCAAATTGGGAAATTTTGACGTCAGAAAACACTTATGAAACAGCCATACTAGACCTCCGGGAACATTCCAACTTTAAACAAATCCTCCCCTGCCAGAATTCACGTAGTCACAATGTTCTACTAACGCAAGATGGGGAAAGGATAGAATACTTGGCTATCGACAAAAAATTGGAAGGATTCTACTCTCTGTCTGATCAACATACCTTCAAGACAATAATTGGGACTAACCTGCCTAAATGCATGACTACTGCTAAATCTTTTCTCGCCTTCAACAAAACAGACTGGATCACCATCAAAAAACTTTTTTCCGAAAATGACTTCAAACCCTACTGCTATAGTAATGTTGATGAGCTCGTGCGTCAGTGGTATGTCTGTATACGCGTCATAATCAACAAATGTGTCCTTCGCATAACCAATCATAGATCGAGTCTTCCCCCGTGGATCTCGCCAAGCACATATCATCTCATGACGACGGCTAAAAATTTGATTGATCTTTCTCCATTTCAATTGATATTTGTTTCGCAAGTTTCTTTAATTTGAGGGTCCTGTTCAGATTCATTGTCTGCCATCGTTTCTTTTTAGTTTCCAGTTTCTTGATTAGATAGGATGTTGATGGTGCTACCCACGGGGGAAGTGAGGCGCGATGTCACCTGACTTTAGGAATGTTTGCTTCGAGGATCTTGTCAGAGCAAGGTTTTTTGATTTGTGGGGTATTTAGAAAAAAGATTATCGTCCAGGTCGCAGCTTACATTTGGGTCGAGGGTGTTGACTAGAACTACATCAAATTGTCTCTTAGCAATGTTTGACAAATTTAATTCAAACAATTTTTCAATGAATGCGTTCTCATAATCATCACTTGAGCTCATTAATTCCCATTCAGTTTTGGAAAATTTATTTCTCCCGTCAGTATCATGTTTTCAAAGATCTGATTTGAGCGTATTAATTCAATTTCATCAAGTAGGTTTGATAGTTGTCCAGATGACCGCATGAATGGACTTCCAGTGGATGGATTGTAGACACAGCAGATTAGTATAGGTTTTGGTTTATTGTAGATTTTGATTGCCACATAATCGTCATGTACTATGCTTAGGTTTACTTGCTCATGTTCAATCTGATTTCAGATTCCTATTAGAACACCGCCATGTTTAGAAGTGAACATATCTGGGTCCATATTTTTTCGATATATGCTATAATTTGGCAAGAACAATGCAGTATTTGGCACATGTGGTGTGAGCCAAGTTTCTGTCAGACGAAGGAGATCGTATTTCAGAGTTGCGATTGCGTTTGAGAACACCACTCTTCTATCCAGGCTTAGAAGGTTTCTGACGTTAAACGTTAGCATTTTGATTGAGGTTAGTTAAGACCCATCTTCATCTTCTGAAGAAGAGTCTTCATTGTTTGCGTTGGAGTCGGTGTTGGTCACCCATGCAACATCTACCTTTACTTCCACTGTTACATTTCGAATACAAACTTCTTTGCGATCAAATTTATTTTCGTCTATGGTTTTCGGTGGGTTTTCAGATATTCGTTTTCATTCTTAGCATGGACTGGTGACAACTCAGGGCTCACGAAGACTTGCTTGTTGGAATCCCTTAAGCGATAAGCAGATATCAGTACTAGGTCTTTGCTGATTGGGTTTTCTAGATGTATCAGAAGCGTGCGTGGGACTGACTTTGTGGATTCGTATTATCCAAAGCGGTGAATTTTGCTAAGTTTCTTGACTTCAATGTTGAGAAAGTCCAGCATCTCTTCTACAGCCGCCACCTCAGCGTGAATTTGTTCACCGGCCAATTTTGACGTGAGCTCAGGTACTCCACGGACGCATATACCGAAACCGTCATTTAATTTTGTGCTATGAAATTCTGATTTAGTCGCAGCTTTTGTTACATTTCCAAGGGACTGGGCGTAACTTTTTGGTTTTTTCAGTTCACTGAGGTCAAGTTTTACGGTCTCTATCATTTGGTTTGATTTTTCGATACTTTGTGCAAACATTTTCATTTATTCCTTGATTTCAATGAGTTTTATGCTCTAGATTTGAACGACAAACTTAAATCCAGATCATTAGAAACGCGGCAAAACGAAATTTCGAGGTTCCTTCTAACAGGTTGAAGAAAACCGATACAAATTTTTGGACACGGACTGCGCGACTTATGAACATCTTAAACAAGCACATACCTGAGAATGAGCGAACAAAATCAAAATTGATAAAAGTTTATCACAAATTCAATGATAGGAGCTACAATTGATACCACGAGTGTTATAATATAAAAAGGACAGTGTACACCATCCGGCAACGATGGATGTAGGTCGGAACACAAGGAATGATGAGTAGCACTTAGCCGGATGCTGCACTCCAATCTGTTCCCCTCCAGACAGTGTAAAGACGGCCGATTCACAAAAATAATTAGCAAGTGGAGAGGAAAGCATCAATATACATAAATAGCACACACAAGGAACTGGTAAGGAAGGATTAAAATAAAAATAGGATATCAAGGAAGGAGCAAAGAAATAAGCTTAAGCAGCCATACACTCAGTGCACACTTCCTTCCTCCACGACGGCGCTAATCGAACTGTCACTGAGAACACGAGGCTTGAAAGCGCGACATCCCCTCAAGCAGAGAACACATTTCCTCAGAAGTGCGAAACTGATTTTTTTTCGGATGTAGCTTATAGTGTCGGCGTACGGCTCTCCGCGTTTTTGGCTGATTTTAGTTGCAAGTTGTTTCATAACGCGCGATGCTGACGGCCCAGCACCGCCCGAGCAAGCAAAAACCAGTGCGTTTAAGCTGCTGTGTTCGGTTTCGCGGATTCGCTCTTCGTATTTATTTCGCTTGATGCTCTCGTGATATTTGTGTGCATCTTGTATGGTCTTAGGGCAGCTCTTCGCGTGAGGGTTGAAAATCTTCACATCGAAGAAAATGCCATAAAAGCGGGAGCCCTAAAGTCCGTTTGCCTTGATGTCCAGTCGAGCGTCATCATCAGTAGTGGTGGAATTAATCGAGAAAATTTCTCCATCGAGCAACTGAAGTTTTGGCTCTATCTGGACATCGTGGCAAGCGTCATCCATCAGGTTTGAAAACACGTCTCTGATTTCGTTGTGACGGAGGTGCGTATACCCGCCTTTGGCGCAATGAAGGGCATGGGTGAGGCTAAATTCTTTCCCGTATGTGCATATTGCTGGCGTGTTCTTCGCTTCCCAGGTGTAGCGAAGTGCTATTCCATCACGGAACTCAGTCTTCGTGAGGTTGAAGCCGTGTTTTGATAACGGAAGCGCGTTAAGCCAGCTAGATGCTCCTTTCTCCAAGGCCAGCTGGATGGTATATTCATTTCTGGTAGATTGTTTTCGATTCTGGATTTTTTTGAGATGAGTTCACGTTGCATGTCTGCTTTCTTCATGAGACTGATCTTGGTTTGTTCTAATTCACATTGTTAAATTTCGAATGTATCATTATTAAATGACGCCAACGGAGTTGAGAGTTCAACTGACTTCTCAAGATTTTTATGAAGATGTTAAGCCCACCCATTCTGAGAGGGAGCTTAAAAAATTCTCTTTCCTCTTTGATTATTTCTTTGCCGACGATGTTCGGTATGACTCGGCCCAGCCGCCGCTCTACCTTGTCCAGGACCCCGTCCATAGAGGGGGTAGTACGCGAGAGGAAGCTCAACTTCTGTTGAACCTCCTTCGTCAAACATGCATAGGCATTCGGGGGAGAGGTGAGAGCAAATTGACCAAGTCTGTCCAAACTTTTTGTGTATTTAATTGCTGCATCTTTCAGGAAGTTTTTACTGGCATCAGAGCTACCGATTACTGATCCCAGAACTCGAGCGCCCTGCGGGATTTCCACATTTGTGCCTGCAAACTCAGTTGACGCTTGGCGCTCGCCTCCTAGCTTAATTATCAACTGACACTTCGGAGGATTGACAAGATATCCGTACTTGGGACCAAGCTGAGTGAGCTTGTCGAAGAGTGCCCTGATATCTTTCAACTTCCGACGACGCTACCATCATTAGCATACCTTTTTTGTGTCAAGGAGTCATTGTGAAGTCTTGGTATTAGGAGTACGACTCCGATTCCATACATTGCCATCGCAAGGGGATCACCTTGTGTCGTACCTTCCTGAGACAGAATGGTCAACTTACCGATGTAGAGATGAGACGGAGGGCTATAGAAATTCTGTAGGGCAACATGCAATGATGGGCATAAGGCTTTCACGTTCTCTAATGCTGTTTGTCTATTGAGCACATTAAATGCGTTTTTGGCATCAATTAGTAGAATTGCTTCGTTTTCGGGATCATCAAAGCAGAGGCGAAGCGAATGTATGGCGTGATCTATGCCGCATTTCCGGCCCAGGCACAGCTGCATGTTTCCCTTGAGGGATGTTAGATCTTGCCTGATGCAGTCGACGATTATGCGACCGGTGGTGCGACGCATTACTTCACCAATACCAATAGGTTTCACACCTGGACATTTGTCCAGAGCCACTAGTCGACCACCATTGTATGCAATCAAATCATCTGGTGGTATTACGGACGTGGCCAGCCTCTTAGCAAATTTGGCAACAAGCTTAAACAGGTTCGTGGATGTCTGCCCGAAAGCAGAAAGTAGTCTACGCCAGTCATCGGCATCGAGACTTGAAGGCCCGGCACTGCCATGAGTCTTCATTGCATGCTTTCGGACAAGCCTAGCACTGATTTTGTCGAAAACAGTGGGGTGGTAGGGAAGCGTGCGTGGATGTTGGCTCTGAATGCAGTTGGGCTCCAAGGGTTGCCCTTCAGGATGTTTGTCGCGTAAAATCTCGAGGACAGGTCTACCGTCTATGAGATCGGTAGATGCGAGTACGCCGCCTTTATGCTCATCCGAAAGAACGCGAATAGCATTACTGATCTTACCACGAGACATGAAATCGTTGAACATCTTGAGGTCAGAGTGTTGCTTTTTGTTCCTTGATTTATTTCTCATTTGGATTGCCTTCGCTTCACAGAACAGTTCTGAGAAGTTGCAGCTGTGCCATGCACGCAGTCTACTCTTGATGGTCTTATTGTTCGATCCATCGTCCTTGTTCTTTAATCGACTGAGAGTTAAGTGCGGAAGTATCATACATAGGGGCAGAGATATATCGGATCTATCCGTGTCTACGGCAATCGGAGAGAGGACACTGTGAAGGGCTTCGGCGAACTGTTCGCCTGTCTTGCTCTTACTGAGCGTGAAGAATGAGGGCTTTCATGTGATAATCTAGCGGTATACATTGCGCACTGTTGCCGCGTGATGAGCCTGGAAGTTATCCCAAAAATTATCCGATGGTGCGGCGACGGAACGGTCGGTGGCGTGCGATGTTGCAGGATCTATGAGTGCAGTGTCGGGAACGGTCAAAGCATTGTGTAGTGCCGGCGCTGCGATTGCTGTTTCGGTGGCTGCGGTGACCTCAGAGCAGCTTTTGCAGCTGAAGTTTCCGGTCCAATCTTTCGCTGCGGCTAAGCCACTGCTTTTCACGTGAAAATATTTATAGCACGTATGACACCAGACACCTCCCCTACGTAGGGGACCCTTGCAGAGTGGACAATGGGTTTGATCAGCCATCAGGCTACGGGCTAGGAGTCCGGAAAGCTGCACTTTGGGGACTAGATTAAGTTAATTACAGGAGAGTACTAGCAGCAACGATATTTAAAGTATTGAATGATGTTAAACAGAATAATAGTGAAAACATGGTTTCCATGAAAGGAGAAGTGCACGGTGTCTTTACAGAACAGTTTAGGTTGAAGAAGATTCCTAAATGAGGGTGAAGCAATAAACAGCTTTAAGGCACAAGAATCAATATAATTATACAAAGCGTAGTTAAGGGCACTGATTTTCTTATTTATGAAGCGATTACAGCTTGTGGGTAAACGTTTGGGAACAATCAAATTATTTGGGCTAAATTTAACAATAATTACCTGCATGAGGAATTTCCAATGCTCTATGAAAGTTTCAATACTACTAAGGTGATCATTGAAGCCAGCAATTACTACAACAGTGTTCAGTTTCTGATTTGGGTATTGATTGATAACATCACCGAGATCTAGCAGTTTAGCACCTCGATAGGAGTGTACACAACCCTTTACTTGACCCTCGTCTATATATTTGGCACGAGAAGTACCCAAGACCAAGTCCGAGCAGCTGGAGGGAAGAGGGTTGGCATCAAAACGTCACATTCACGCAGCCTGCTAACATTCAAAACACAAGAAATTGCTCTAAAAATGAAATCAGTTGGAATGATACGACCTGATGTGATGAGTCGGGGTGGGAGTTGGTTCACTCGTCTACGGCTGAGGTGGCGAGGCTTGGAAAGGTGTAGGTTTGATTCAGCCCAGCGCGCATACGTATTTGAAAATACAGCAGAAGTAAATTTGTTCGGAAGTAAATAAAGGTAATGGATGCGGATCCATCTATGTTGGGCAAACAAGCCGGCATGTTACCACAAGGATAACAGAACATCAAAAGAAGGATTCACGGGTGGGTCAACATCTAGTTGAATGTCGTGGCGCCACGAATGACATTGAATGGAGAATTCTGGACGCCTGTCGGTCAGTAGAAAAACTAATGATCATCGAAGCTATATATATCAGCAAGCTGAAGCCGGCACTAAACACACGCGACGAATATAGGGGGAGGGAACTCACGCTAAAATATTAGTTCAAATCATAATTTTGACTAAATTTGAATGCATAGGGCAAAAAACATTTTGTGCATGACAAAACGAAATTTGCAAAACCTCCACAAGAGGGATACTTATGGTTAGGGCAAATTCGGAATAACCCTAAAAATACAAGAACATGGACAAAATCGAAAAATCCGGAATAGGAATGTTTTTAAGTAAATTGATAACAGATGTAAATATGTGTTGTAAATAGGCTAAATATTGTACATAAGGAAAAATTTTCGATTGAATTTTTTAGAATGTTTCCTAGAATTGTTTTAATTGTCATCTCAGACAAATGTAAATACATATTCATTTTATCTTTTAACAATTTGTAAAACAGTTTTAACCTGACGATGAACGTAAAGTTCGAAAACGTTTGTTTTAAGTATTGGAAGTAATTTTAATTTGACAAATTGGTTTCTTTTACATCTATTTAATAAGTTTATCACAACAATTAGGCTATTTAATAAGTTTATCACAACAATTAAGCTACTATGAGTTGGCCCCCTATACCTGGCGAATTCTCTGTCTCTGTGGCTCCTGTAGCACTGACAACAAAATTGTGCCAGCTGAAAACTAAAGGTGGATTTTCACCCCTGGTCTCGTCCTAAAGCCTATCTACTACTACTACTACTACATTGAAATGTTAAGATAAAGACTCAAATACGAAGATTTGGAATGTTGAGATGAATCCTTAAATACAAGGATGTTCTAAAATTGAAATGTTGAGATTAATCCTCAAATACGAGAATATGGAAGCTTCTCATAATTGCTGTTTTAGATTGCAACATGGAGGCGGGAAAGCCTGACAGTGCAGATATTATATCCGAGACCTCGATTTTATGTGTAATGCATTTGTCATTTGGTGAAAGCTTGTGCGAATTGAAAGGCAGAAGCTGACGTACTGGAGGAGTGACTCACTGTTGTTCGTTTTTAATTGATTCTATATTTTGTTTATCTGTTGAAATGTCTCCAATTGTTGAGGGTCGGAACGGTTACTCATTAGACGCAAATGCCTTGCCCCATCTCAGCGTCAGAGGCAATGAAGGGTTCTTTCTTTATTCAACATCTGCTTTGCCCGAGCAACAATTGGCACCACCTATTCATCTGGACAGGTAGTAAAGAGCTTTATCAACATATTTTCAAGCTGACTATTAATCAAACATTTGTTGGGTCTTTCCCATTATAGCCCGTAGCCCCCCCCCCCAGCTTAGTGGTCAGAAAACCTATACCCCCAACATGGTAATTATTCCATAATGGAGGGGGGCTATAATGGGAAAAACCTCATTTGTTAACCATTGTATTATATTAAAGTACGATTTTGATAAACAATTTACATTTCAAGAATTGTGGCATATTGTCTCGAGTACAAATATAAAGTTTTTTTAGATTGCAGGTTTTTTAGATTAAAAACTTGATAACAGCTGCAATTTAGCAGCTTTGGGAGACATATGTTATTTTTTGCTTATGATATTATTTTGTTTTGTCAATATTAAAACACCAGTTTCATCTTTTATGAGGCTATGCAAACGATGGCAAATGCAAGTAGGCCAGGCAAAATCTCTTTCACTTGAGCTTTTGAAAACAGATACTTTGACGTTGAAAGACTGTCCCTGTTCAATGCAATGATGTTGTCGTGAGTCTTAAGTATTGTCACGTTGTCAATTTGTAGGTCTATAATGCCCGGAAACAGGCCTGAACAATATTAAAAGCAAAATTATTCTGTTTAGGTGCCTCGTCTCATTGTTGGTAAAGTGTCTCATGGGGTTTATATTGTACACTAATCTGTCCCTTTTGGTTGGTATGGGGTCTGATAGTTTGCCATGATGGATCAGCGTAATTTAAACTCAATGTAAACTGCTTGCAAAAACATCAATAGATCATGGTAAAATCGAATATATGATGGAGGTAGTGCATTCATTCATTATTAATTGCTCTTGAACGAAGTTCATAGCAATTATTGTAAACGTGTTGGTCTTTTTTTATGCAAATTTTTCGCTTGACCATTTTGCGTTTTTCTTCTAGAACATTCTTTGACTTGTTAAGTGACTTTTTCTAGCTTTCATTTTTGAGTGATCTCTATGGCTCTCACTCCGAAGTAAAGCTTGTTGCTAATATAAACTGGGTTGCAGCGAAGCACAATGAAGGGCCAAGTAGCACAGTTGGTAGTGCATATGTTTATGAAGCGGGAGGGCAATGGTTCGAATCACGGTGGGGTTCGAATCACATTAGTCGGTTTATGTTTGTCAAATGATTTGAGCAATAAGTCATCATTTAGCAATAACTGTTGGTCATTTGAGATGAGAAATATCTTCGAGCTTCTTATTAAGTACTAAAGGCCATTTTCCAATCGGGTTGGCAGAAACTCAGGTGGGATTTAAGACGAGATGTAACTGTCTGTTGTTTGGGTATCGCAATTTCGAAGCTATTCTATCCTTTCTATTAAGGGCCAAATAGCACAGTTGGTAGTGCATATGGTTATGAAGTGGGAGGGTAATGGTTCGAATTACGGTGGGGTGAAATGTTTTTCCACCCGCCTGTCATTCGAGAGCAATTCTTCCGACATCAGTCAGTTTGTTTTTCAAATGATTTGGGCAATAAGTCGTCATTTAGCAATAACTGTTGGTCATTTGAGATGAGAAATATCTTCGAGCTTCTTATTAAGTTCGAAAGGCCCATTTACAATGGAATTGAGAAAAACTCAGGTGGGATTTAAGACGAGATGTAACTGTTGTTTGTGTATTGCGATTTCGAAGCTATTCTATCCTATCTATGATGTTACATTGAAGGGTTCTATGTAACAAGGAGGCTAGGTAATAAGAAGCATATAATTTTCTGACCGCATCTCATCACATTTTTTTCAAAAAAAAAACAGAAGTTGATCTTTCGAAACAAAAGAAGGATTATTTCGTAGTCTGTAGACGGATTAGCTCCTGAGCAGTAAAAACATTAATTAATTTTTTAGTGACCACGAAGTGATAGCAAGGTTATATTATTAGTCTGATCTCGGTTTCTCTAAAATCCAAATGGTTTGGATAATACTGGGGTGCTCCTTTTTAAATTTTTTTCGAAGATTTGTGAGAAGTAATAAAATTCGAGTAGTGATTTCTGGACATTTGAGTAGTAAAAACCCTAAAAGCTAATATTTTATAACGTTGAGTTTTTTTAAAACTATTTCTAAAGTCCAATGATAAATAAGTTTGTGCGATTTCTTGCTGTTTAAGCAAAAATTTAAGCCTCAATTAAACTTCTGTTTTCGCTCTTTCTCATCTGATGTCCTTCACGAATGCTATTTAGTGGGAATATATGTGATGTAATGGTGCGTAATTATTACTTTTTGTGCCTTCAAAGGGAAGCTCATTGTTCTTAAGATTTTGCCACTATTTGTTTTCATAAAAGAATAGGCGAATCTTTGGAATTTAACGGTGTATGTTGTTGTTTTTGAAAGTTTAACTCTTAGTTTTAAAATTGACAGGTCATAGTTTTGAGCAATAAATCATTTATTTTAGGTCTTTTAATTGAGAGCAACATTTATTACTTCTCCACTTGTTTTCACTAATTTTTTTTATGGTTTTGTGGGTTTTATCAGTACTTGCCCTATTTTATCATGTTGCGTAGTCAAACTAATGATTGATCTTATTGCTTCATTTCATGTATAAAAGAAACATTTTAGATATTTTAGATAAACATATGATAGATAATGCTTTTAATGACTCATACTATTTGTATTAATAAAATAAATAATTGTGTTTCTTGCTGGTAATTGTAGTTATTTTTGATGAGCTGTCTTTTAATCTCATTAATGGTGGGTGTCATGGGGTCTCTGATGATGCGTACTTGGACCCATTAAAGTTTTTTCTTCTGGCTGTTGGTATTCTTGACTTAGATCATCTTCATTTAACAAAGTTTTGGAATTTTTGGGCTTTGCTCATCCTTGTTTTTATTATTGTCGTGTCACTGGCTGATTTTTATAAGGTCTTCGGTTTTATAATTAGGCATAATTCCAAACAAAATTCAGTTTCTTTCGCGATTTCAAATTTTGATTGTTTTGACAGCATTTTTGGCAGTTTTACAAATTTGAGCCTCAGTCGTTTCTAAAAACTGGTATGTGTTTTAATTTGGTGATTTGCTCAATTTGGGTACTGGATTTTACGCAGTTATGTCTTTCATTTATTTTGGTGCTTCTTGCTTTTAAAGACATTAGTGACATTTGTTTTGATGATTATATTGATAATCTCGTTTTTTCAAACTTCATCTTCGTCCTTTTACTTTGTCCTTTGTCTTCATTGGTTTTTATAATTTGTTGTGTATTTTCTAGAGACCCGTAAAGTGAATGGAATGTACAATGAAGGACCCGTGATTTTTGATTCACGGCAGCAGTCAGTAGTTTTTTGAAAAATGCGCATTTATTTGGAATTAATTTCCTTTTTCTTTGCGTAAATTGAGGTTTATGCTTCCTTGTCTATCAAAAGCTGTTGCTGTTATTTCCCTGGGCTAAAATTTCTTAATATATTTTGATTATAAATCAGTTTTTGTTGGGCTATATTTTTGTGAACTGTTCACACTTTCTTTGATTTTTTAATGTGAATTAGAAATCTAACATGCAGTGATTTCAACGGTAAACAAAAATGAAGGAGCAAAATTTAATTGGTTCAATTTTTTCAATTTACGACTAAAGCGCAGTCAGATTTTCGGGTTTGGTTAAATTTTGAGAAAATTTTCATTTGCCACATTTTGACTTGTCTTTTACCAAAATTCCTACGAACTTTTTCATAGTTTTACATACTTTTTTTTTCATAAATGCTAGTAAAATTGATGAAGTGGGAGGGCAATGGTTCGAATCACGGTGGGGAGAAATGTTTTTCCACCCGCCTGTCATTCGAGTGCAATTCTTTCGACATCAGTCAGTTTATGTTTATCAATTGATTTAGCAATAACTGTTGGTCATTTGAGATGAGAAATATCTTCGAGCTTCTTATTAAGTTCGAAAGACCATTTTCCTGTGGGATTGAGAAAAACTCAGGTGGGATTCAAGACGAGATGTAACTGTTGTTTGGGTATTGCGATTTCGAATCTATTCTATCCTATCTATGATGTTACATTGAAGGGTTCTATGTAACAAGGAGGCTAGGTAATAAGAAGCATATAATGTTGTGACCGCATCTCATCACATTTTTTTCAAAAGAAAACAGACGTTGATCTTTCGAAGCAAAAGAAGGATTATTTCATAGCCTAAACGGATTAGCTCCTGATCAGTAAAAACATTAATTAATTTTTTAGTGGCTACGAAGTGATAGCAAGGTTATTTTATTAGTCTGATCATGGTTTCTCTTAAATCCAAATGGTTTGGATAATACTGGGGCGCTCCTTTTAAATTTTTTTTCGAAGATTTGTGAGACGTAATAAAATTCGAGTGGTGATTTCTTGACGTTTGAGTAGTAAAAAACCCTAAAAGCTAATATTTTATAAGGTTGAGGTTTTTAAAAACTATTTCTAAAGTGCAGTGAGAAATAAGTTTGTGCGATTTTTTGCTGTTTAAGCAAAAATTTAAGCCGCAATTTAACTTCTGTTTTCGCTCTCTCATCTGATGTCCTTCACGAATGCTATTTAGTCGGAATATTTGTGATGTAATGGTGCGTAATTATTACTTTTTGTGCCTTCAAAGGGAAGCTCATTGTTTTTAAGATTTTGCCACTATTTGTTTTCATAAAAAAATAGGCGAATCTTTGGAATTTAACGGTGTATGTTGTTGTTTTTGTAAGTTTAACTCTTAGTTTTAAAATTAACAGGTCATATTTTTGAGCAAAAAATGATTTATTTTAGGTCTTTTAATTGATAGCAACATTTATTACTTCTCCACTTGTTTTCATTAATTTTTTTTTGGTTTTGTGGGTTTTATCAGTACTTGTCCTTTTTGTCATGTTGCCTGGTCAAACTAATGATAGATCTTCTCGCTTCCTTTCATGTATAAAAGAAGCATTTTAGATGTGAGATATGATAGATAATGGTTTCAATGACTCATACTATTTGTATTAATAAAATAAAGTTTTGTTGCTGGTAATTGTAGTTATTTTTGATGAGCTGTCACTTAATCTCATTAATGGCGGGTGTCATGGGGTCTCTGATGATGCGTACTTGGACCCATTAAAGTTTTTAGTTTTGGCTGTTGGTATTCTTGACTCAGATCATCTTTATTTAAAAAGTATTGGAAATTTTGGGCTTTGCTTATCCTTGTTTTTATTGTTGTCTTGTCACTCGCTGATTTTTATAAGGTCTTCGGTTTTATAATTAGGCATAATTCCAAACCAATTTCAGTTTCAGTTTCTTTCGCGGTTTCAATTTTTGGTTGTTTTGACAGCATTTTTGGCAGTTTTACAAATTTGACCCTCAGTCTTTTCTAAAAACTGGTATGTGTTTTATTTTGGTGATTTGCTCAATTTGGGTACTGGTTTTTACGCAGTTACGTCCTTCAATTTTTTGATGCTTCTTGCTTTTAAAGACATTAGTGACATTTGTTTTCAAGATTATATTGATAATCTCATTTTTCAAACTTCATCTTTTCCTACTTTGTCGTCATTGTTTTTTATATTTGTGTATTTTCTAGACACCCGTAATGTGAATTTTATGCACAATGAAGGACCCGTGATTTTTGATTCACGGTAGCAGTCAGTGGTTTTCTGAAAAATGCGCATTTAGAATTAATTTCGTTTTTCTTTGTGTAAATTGAGGTTTATGCTTCCTTGGCTATCAAAAGCTGTTGCTGTTATTTCCCTGGGCTAAAATTTTTTAATATCTTTTGATTATAAATCAGTTTTTGTTCGGCTATATTTTTGTGAACTGTTCACACTTTCTTTGATTTTTTAATGTGAATTAGAAATCTAAGATGCAGTGATTTCAACGGTAAACAAAAATGAAGGAGCAAAATTTAATTGGTTAAATTTTTTCAATTTACGACTAAAGCGCAGTCAGAATTTCGGGTTTGGTTGAATTTTGAGAAAATTTTCATGTGCCACAATTCGACTTGTCTTTTACCAAAATTCCTACGAACTTTTTCATAGTTTTACATACTTTTTTTTTCATAAATGCTAGTAAAATTGATGAAGTGGGAGGGCAATGGTTCGAATCACGGTGGGGAGAAATGTTTTTCCACCCGCCTGTCATTCGAGAGCAATTCTCTCGACATCAGTCAGTTTATGTTTATCAAATGATTTAGCAATAACTGTTGGTCATTTGAGATGAGAAATATCTTCGAGCTTCTTATTAAGTTCGAAAGACCATTTTCCTGTGGGATTGAGAAAAACTCAGGTGGGATTCAAGACGAGATGTAACTGTTGTTTGGATATTGCGATTTCGAATCTATTCTATCCTATCTATGATGTTACATTGAAGGGTTCTATGTAACAAGGAGGCTAGGTAATGTTGTGACCGCATCTCATCACATTTTTTTCAAAAAAAAACAGGCGTTGATCTTTCGAAGCAAAAGAAGGATTATTTCATAGCCTAAACGGATTAGCTCCTGATCAGTAAAAACATTAATTAATTTTTTAGTGGCCACGAAGTGATAGCAAGGTTATTTTATTAGTCTGATCTTGGTTTCTCTTAAATCCAAATGGTTTGGATAATACTGGGGCGCTCCTTTTAAATTTTTTTTCGAAGATTTGTGAGACGTAATAAATTTCGAGTGGTGATTTCTTGACGTTTGAGTAGTAAAAAACCCTAAAAGCTAATATTTTATAAGGTTGAGGTTTTTAAAAACTATTTCTAAAGTGCAGTGAGAAATAAGTTTGTGCGATTTTTTGCTGTTTAAGCAAAAATTTAAGCCGCAATTTAACTTCTGTTTTCGCTCTCTCATCTGATGTCCTTCACGAATGCTATTTAGTGGGAATATTTGTGATGTAATGGTGCGTAATTATTACTTTTTGTGCCTTCAAAGGGAAGCTCATTGTTTTTAAGATTTTGCCACTATTTGTTTTCATAAAAGAATAGGCGAATCTTTGGAATTTAACGGTGTATGTTGTTGTTTTTGTAAGTTTAACTCTTAGTTTTAAAATTAACAGGTCATATTTTTGAGCAATAAATGATTTATTTTAGGTCTTTTAATTGATAGCAACATTTTTTACTTCTCCACTTGTTTTCATTAATTTTTTTTTGGTTTTGTGGGTTTTATCAGGTCTCTGATGATGCGTACTTGGACCCATTAAAGTTTTTAGTTTTGGCTGTTGGTATTCTTGACTCAGATCACCTTTATTTAAAAAGTATTGGAATTTTTGGGCTTTGCTTATCCTTGTTTTTATTGTTGTCTTGTCACTCGCTGATTTTTATAAGGTCTTCGGTTTTATAATTAGGCATAATTCCAAACCAATTTCAGTTTCAGTTTCTTTCGCGGTTTCAAATTTTGGTTGTTTTGACAGCATTTTTGGCAGTTTTACAAATTTGACCCTCAGTCTTTTCTAAAAACTGGTATTTGTTTTATTTTGGTGATTTGCTCAATTTGGGTACTGCTTTTTACGCAGTTACGTCTTTCAATTTTTTGATGCTTCTTGCTTTTAGAGTCATTAGTGACATTTGTTTTGAAGATTATATTGATAATCTCATTTTTCAAACTTCATCTTTTCCTACTTTGTCGTCATTGTTTTTTATATTTGTTGTGTATTTTCTAGACACCCGTAATGTGAATTTTATGCACAATGAAGGACCCGTGATTTTTGATTCACGGTAGCAGTCAGTGGTTTTCTGAAAAATGCGCATTTAAAATTAATTTCGTTTTTCTTTGTGTAAATTGAGGTTTATGCTTCCTTGGCTATTAAAAGCTGTTGCTGTTATTTCCCTGGGCTAAAATTTCTTAATATCTTTTGATTATAAATCAGTTTTTGTTCGGCTATATTTTTGTGAACTGTTCACACTTTGATTTTTTAATGTCAATTAGAAATCTAACGAGCAGTGATTTCAACGGGAAACAAAAATGAAGGAGAAAAATACTAATTGTTTAAATTTTTTCAATTTACGACTAAAGCGCAGTCAGAATTTCGTGTTTCGTTAAATTTTAAAAAAATTCATGTGCGTCAATTTGACTTCTGTTTTTACCAAAATTCCTACGAACTTTTTCATAGTTTTACATACTTTTTTTTCATAGATGCTACTAAAATTGATTGGATATGCTAGCAATGATCTTTTGCAACTGTTTTGTTTAGTTTGTGTTTTTAGCGCTTTTATTGTTTTCAACTCTTCTCGTTTTTTATAAAAATCTGAATTTTTGAAGTTTGGCTGTATCTGTTCTTTTTGTTGTCCTCTCCAATAAGTTTCATTATTGACAGGTGCAGCTGGCTTTCCATGGAGGCGTGAAAGAAGTTAATCACTGTTTTCAGTCGATAGAAATTGTTTTTCGATTTCATTCGTTTTTAAGCAATTTTAACTTGTTGTTTTCCTCTGATATTCACTGATTCAATGACTAAGAACTTTAAAAAGTAGTTTAAAAAATGTAACTAAAAAGTAGTTATTATGCAAATACATTAATAGAAGTGTGTTTAAGAAACCAACATTTACTGCCATTGGATTTTTCTATTGTGGCAAAGGATAGAGGAGATGGTTACAGAAAAGATTTTGCAGAACAAACAGATGAAATGAGAAATTTTGGAATATTGATTGAGAAAATAATTTGAATTGGAAGAATTAGCAAAATTTTCTAGACTTAGCTACAGTTCAAACAAAAATCTACTCTATTACGGTATTCGTTGATTGGACAAAGGTTTTTGAAGAAAATTGTAAAGTTTGGAGCGAATTTTTTCAAAAAATCTTGTTTCATGATTACCTTGAAGTTTACAGTTGTTACAGACGATTAAAAATAATGGTTAATGTAAGTCTCTTTGTAAGGCAAGAAAAAGTCTCTTTCTTGATAGAAACTTGATACAAACTCTGACAAAAATTTCCAAATTTTGCCGAAAACGGTAAAAGGAATACAAAAATAAAATAGACAAAAACTAATGAAGTAAGACTAAAAACCTAGGGACATTGATTTTGTGCATTGACAATAGTATTCAAGAAGACCAATGTTTCTTTGCTTTCCTGACAAAGTTTGGCGGTAATTCAAAAAGCCTGTAATAACCCTGTGATACAAATAGGCTAGCAAAAACAGTAGCTAATTAGTAGCTAATTTCAGCTTACTTTTTTGCCAAAAATAAGCAGAAAATCATTAGACGTTTTTTAAAAAAAAAATAGAAAAATAATGTTTCAGAAACCTAAAACCAGGATAACTCTTCGAGAAAAAAACGAAATTCAAAACCCTCCAACTAAAATGTTGCACGCCCTGTTGTGCATATCGTCCCCCCCCCCCCCCCACCCACCTCCACCATATATCCCTCATTATCGGGTTAAAAGTTTTGTTCCTTCGAAGCGTGGGTGGGGGGTTAGGAAGAGATATGCTCTTGTTCTTTTGCATGAGATGCTGTAAACTTTGTGTTATGTTCACTTGCTTTTGCAGCACTCTGCAACAGAAGAACACAAATCAAGTGTTCGCTTGGAGTGGGGAGGGGAAATACCTGGCCTGGTGCAACTCAGAGTACCTAGTGGTGATGAATGTGAACAATAACTTTGCCCCTCTCTTCCAAGTCAACAGGGCCAGAGTCACCAGCATCCAGTTCTCACCCAGAAATACCTACATTTGTACTTTCGAGCCATTTAGTAATGGTGAGCCAACCAACAATTTTGTCGCCATCCATGTGAGCGTGTTACTGGGTGAGACAAATCATTACTCAAAACAAGGCTTAGAACGGAAAATCGTATATTTATAACCTTATAGTTATGGTTTTCTTTTCGCGGGTTAAACTTCGTTTATTTTTAAGGACTACTTTTTATCCATTCCGATGGCAAAATGCTTGCAACGTGATAATCTGCGCGCTGCAAAGATTGTGTCAATTTTTTAGTTATCTCTAAGATAAGCGGAGAAAAGTTGTAATAATATTGAGTGGTTTCAGCAAATGGGAACAAAGACAACATCTGCATTTACTCTTTCCTGTCTCAAAGGGTAGTGGCCACTTTCACACAAGGCACCTCAGCTAACTGGCAGCCACAGTTTTCACAGGACGAGAGGATCTGCTGCCGATTCTACAAGGAACACGCAGTCTTCTATCAGGTCAGATTCACACCCAATAACAAATAGACACGTCTTGGACTGAGGCGCCTCAGTCAGTGAAAATTACACAGAAAGATAATCGAAGTCAAGTTCGGGTAATCAAGTTAATAAGAGAGCATTAGAGGAAATATGAACGAAATCATAATCAAAGATCATGTAAAGGACTTAAGATATTAAGCTGATGAGCGTTTATACCAGCTGAATTTTTCAAACCATTTAATTGCTTGCATAACAGCTGATTTTTACTAAGGCAATGAATTAAGAATTTCGAATCCTATATATTAAACGCGTGAGCTCTAAAGTGGGACAAAATTTTTGCATGTTTAAGGGGCCTCTCGAAGCGCATGTTTAAGAGCCGCATTGAGCAGCATGTTTAAGCGGACATATCGAGAGAGGTCAATGACCTAAAAGGCTCAAAGTAGATGGGTGAGAATCGAACCCGGGACAAAAGACTGTTAGTCAGGTGCAGTTACCACGAGGCTAAGTGGGCTTAAAAGTTTGCTCGCCCAGAGGGAGGATTTACTGTCCTGGGTACTACGTGTTTCTTGAATGGTCCCGAACTAAGTTTGAAGTTCTTATTGTAAACGTGTGTTTTTCTGCAAAGTTTTAGCTTTACGGATTCTGCGCTATTCTAGAACACTCTTAGATTTCAACTAAGTTTTTCACGCTTTACTTTTTGATTTTGTGTGATCTCAAATGCTCTCAATCTGAAATATGTTATTGATACGATATAAGCAATTGTGAGAAATGGTGGCTTGTAGTCGTTATAGTGCAGGTGGTAAGATGGAGGACTGCTATTCTGAGGGGCGAGGGTTCAAATCCGTGTGGGGTACCCTCACTTTTTTTCTCACTTCCTTTTTTTCACTTTCTTTTCTCACTTTGTTTTCTCGCTTTCTTTTCTCACTTTCTTTTTTCACTTTCTTTTCTCACTTTGTCTTCTCACTTTTCCTTCCTTTCTTTTTTCACTTTCTTTTCTCAATTTCTTTTCTCACTTTCTTTTCTCACTTTCTTTTCTCACTTTCTTTTCTCACTTTCTTTTTTCACTTTCTTTTTTCACTTTCTTTTCTCACTTTCTTTTCTCACTTTGTCTTCTCACTTTTCCTTCCTTTCTTTTTTCACTTTCTTTTCTGACTTTCTATTCTCACTTTCTTTTCTCACTTTCTTTTCTCACTTTATTTTCTCACTTTCTTTTCTCACTTTGTCTTCTCACTTTTCCTTCCTTTCTTTTTTCACTTTATTTTCTGACTTTCTATTCTCACTTTGTCTTCTCACTTTTCCTTCCTTTCTTTTTTCACTTTCTTTTCCCAATTTGTTTTCCCACTTCATTTTACTTTCTTTTCTCACTTTCTTTTCTCACTTTCTTTTCTCACTTTCTTTTCTCACTTTCTTTTCTGAATTTCTTTTCACACTTTCTTATCTCACTTTTGTTTCTCAATTTCTTTTCTCACTTTCTATTCTCGCTTTCTTTTCTAACTTTCTTTTCTCACTTTCTTTTCTCACTTTCTTTTCTCACTTTCTTTTCTCACTTTCTTTTCTCACTTTCTTCTCTCACTTTGTTCGCTCACTTTCTTCTCTCACTGTCTTTTCTCTCGTTCTTTTCTCACTTTCTTTTCTCACTTTCTTTTCTCACTTTGTTTTCTCACTTTCTTTTCTCACTTTCTTTTCTCACTTTCTTTTTTCACTTTCTTTTGTCACTTTCTTTTCTCA
Organism: Convolutriloba macropyga; assembly: GCF_964194025.1. Taxonomy (NCBI): domain Eukaryota; kingdom Metazoa; phylum Xenacoelomorpha; order Acoela; family Convolutidae; genus Convolutriloba; species Convolutriloba macropyga. Next base: position 33,749,177 of record NC_134478.1, on the reverse strand, counting down.
CTGTCTTTTTTCACTTTCTTTTCTCACTTTCTTTTCTCACTTTGTTTTCTCACTTTTCCTTCCTTTCGTTTTTCACTTTCTTTTCTCAATTTCTTTTCTCACTTTCTTTTCTCACTTTCTTTTCTCACTTTCTTTTCTCACTGTCTTTTTTCACTTTCTTTTCTCACTTTCTTTTCTCACTTTGTCTTCTCACTTTTCCTTCCTTTCTTTTTTCACTTTCTTTTCTGACTTTCTATTCTCACTTTCTTTTCTCACATTCTTTTCTCACTTTATTTTCTGACTTTCGTTTCTCACTTTGTCTTCTCACTTTTCCATCCTTTCTTTTTTCACTTTTTCTGACTTTCTATTCTCACTTTGTCTTCTCACTTATCCGTCCTTTCTTTTTTCACTTTCTTTTCTCAATTTGTTTTCCCACTTCCTTTTATTTTGTTTTCTCACTTTCTTTTCTCACTTTCTTTTCTCACTTTCTTTTCTCACTTTCTTTTCTGAATTTCTTTTCACACTTTCTTATCTCACTTTTTCTCAATTTCTTTTCTCACTTTCTATTCTCGCTTTCTTTTCTAACTTTCTTTTCTCACTTTCTTTTCTCACTTTCTTTTCTCACTTTCTTCTCTCACTTTCTTCTCTCACTTTCTTTTCTCGCTTTATTTTCTCACTTTCTTTTCTTACTTTCTTTTCTCACCTTCTTTTCTCCTTTTCTTTTCTCACTTTCTTTTCTCACTTTCTTTTCTCACTTTCTTTTCTCACTTTCTTACTCATTTTCTTTTCTCACTTTTTTTCTCTTTTTCTTTTCTCACTTTCTTTTCTTTTTTCTTTTCTCACTTTCTTTTACTTTCTTATCTCACTTTCTTTTCCCACTTTCTCTTCTCACTTTCTTTTCTAACTTTCTTTTCACTTTCTTTTCTCACTTTCTTTTCACTTTCTTTTCTCACTTTCTTCTTTCTCTTTCTTTTTTCTTTTTCTTTTCTCACTTTCTTTTCTCATTTTTTTTCTCACTTTCGTTTCTCAATTTCTATTCTCACTTTCTTTTCTCACTTTCTTTTATCATTTTCTTTTCTCACTTTCTTCTAACTTTCTTCTCTGACTTCTTTTTCTCTTGTGCTTTTCTCACTTTCTTTTCTCACTTTCTTTTCTCTTTCTGTTTTCAACTTCTCACTTTCTTTTCTCACTTTTTTTCTCACTTTTTTTCTCACTTTCTTTTCTCACTTTTCTCACGTTCTTTTCTCACTTTCCTGTCTTACTTTCTTTTCTCACTTTCTTTTCTCACTTTCTTTTCTGAATTTCTTTTCACACTTTCTTATCTCACTTTTGTTTCTCAATTTCTTTTCTCACTTTCTATTCTCGCTTTCTTTTCTAACTTTCTTTTCTCACTTTCTTTTCTCACTTTCTTTTCTCACTTTCTTCTCTCACTTTCTTCGCTCACTTTCTTCTCTCACTGTCTTTTCTCTCGTTCTTTTCTCACTTTCTTTTCTCACTTTCTTTTCTCACTTTGTTTTCTCACTTTCTTTTCTCACTTTCTTTTCTCACTTTCTTTTTTCACTTTCTTTTCTTACTTTGTTTTCTCACTTTTCCTTCCTTTCGTTTTCACTTTCTTTTCTCAATTTCTTTTCTCACTTTCTTTTCTCATTTTCTTTTCTCACTTTCTTTTCTCACTGTCTTTTTTCACTTTCATTTCTCACTTTCTTTTCTCACTTTGTCTTCTCACTTTTCCTTCCTTTCTTTTTTCACTTTCTTTTCTGACTTCTATTCTCACTTTCTTTTCTCACATTCTTTTCTCACTGTATTTTCTGACTTTCTTTTCTCACTTTGTCTTCTCACTTTTCCTTCCCTTCTTTTTTCACTTTTTCTGACTTTCTATTCTCACTTTGTCTTCTCACTTTTCCGTCCTTTCTTTTTTCATTTTCTTTTCTCAATTTGTTTTCCCACTTCCTTTTATTTTGTTTTCTCACTTTCTTTTCTCACTTTCTTTTCTCACTTTCTTTTCTCACTTTCTTTTCTCACTTTCTTTTCTGAATTTCTTTTCACACTTTCTTATCTCACTTTTTCTCAATTTCTTTTCTCACTTTCTATTCTCGCTTTCTTTTCTAACTTTCTTTTCTCACTTTCTTTTCTCACTTTCTTTTCTTTTTTCTTTTCTCACTTTCTTTTACTTTCTTATCTCACTTTCTTTTCCCACTTTCTCTTCTCACTTTCTTTTCTAACTTTCTTTTCACTTTCTTTTCTCACTTTCTTTTCACTTTCTTTTCTCAATTTCTTCTTTCACTTTCTTTTTTCTTTTTCTTTTCTCACTTTCTTTTCTCATTTTTTTTTCACTTTCGTTTCTCAATTTCTATTCTCACTTTCTTTTCTCACTTTCTTTTATCATTTTCTTTTCTCACTTTCTTCTAACTTTCTTCTCTGACTTCTTTTTCTCTTGTGCTTTTCTCACTTTCTTTTCTCTTTCTGTTTTCAACTTCTCACTTTCTTTTCTCACTTTTCTCACTTTCTTTTCTCACTTTTCTCACGTTCTTTTCTCACTTTCCTGTCTTACTTTCTTTTCTCACTTTCTTTTCTGAATTTCTTTTCACACTTTCTTATCTCACTTTTGTTTCTCAATTTCTTTTCTCACTTTCTATTCTCGCTTTCTTTTCTAACTTTCTTTTCTCACTTTCTTTTCTCACTTTCTTTTCTCACTTTCTTCTCTCACTTTCTTCGCTCACTTTCTTCTCTCACTGTCTTTTCTCTCGTTCTTTTCTCACTTTCTTTTCTCACTTTCTTTTCTCACTTTGTTTTCTCACTTTCTTTTCTCACTTTCTTTTCTGACTTTCTTTTTTCACTTTCTTTTCTCACTTTGTTTTCTCACTTTTCCTTCCTTTCGTTTTCACTTTCTTTTCTCAATTTCTTTTCTCACTTTCTTTTCTCATTTTCTTTTCTCACTTTCTTTTCTCACTGTCTTTTTTCACTTTCTTTTCTCACTTTCTTTTCTCACTTTGTCTTCTCACTTTTCCTTCCTTTCTTTTTTCACTTTCTTTTCTGACTTTCTATTCTCACTTTCTTTTCTCACATTCTTTTCTCACTGTATTTTCTGACTTTCTTTTCTCACTTTGTCTTCTCACTTTTCCTTCCTTTTTTTCACTTTTTCTGACTTTCTATTCTCACTTTGTCTTCTCACTTTTCCGTCCTTTCTTTTTTCATTTTCTTTTCTCAATTTGTTTTCCCACTTCCTTTTATTTTGTTTTCTCACTTTCTTTTCTCACTTTCTTTTCTTACTTTCTTTTCTCACTTTCTTTTCTGAATTTCTTTTCACACTTTCTTATCTCACTTTTTCTCAATTTCTTTTCTCACTTTCTATTCTCGCTTTCTTTTCTAACTTTCTTTTCTCACTTTCTTTTCTCACTTTCTTTTCTCACTTTCTTTTCTCACTTTCTTCTCTCACTTTCTTCTCTCACTTTCTTCTCTCACTTTCTTCTCTCACTTTCTTTTCTCGCTTTCTTTTCTCACTTTCTTTTCTTACTTTCTTTTCTCACCTTCTTTTCTCCTTTTCTTTTCTCACTTTCTTTTCTCACTTTCTTTTCTCACTTTCTTTTCTCACTTTCTTACTCGCTTTCTTTTCTCACTTTTTTTTTCTCTTTTTCTTTTCTCACTTTCTTTTCTTTTTTTCTTTTCTCACTTTCTTTTACTTTCTTATCTCACTTTCTTTTCCCACTTTCTCTTCTCACTTTCTTTTCTAACTTTCTTTTCACTTTCTTTTCTCACTTTCTTTTCACTTTCTTTTCTCACTTTCTTCTTTCACTTTCTTTTTTCTTTTTCTTTTCTCACTTTCTTTTCTCATTTTTTTCTCACTTTCGTTTCTCAATTTCTATTCTCACTTTCTTTTCTCACTTTCTTTTATCATTTTCTTTTCTCACTTTCTTTTCTCACTTTCTTCTAACTTTCTTCTCTGACTTCTTTTTCTCTTGTGCTTTTCTCACTTTCTTTTCTCACTTTCTTTTCTCACTTTCTGTTTTCAACTTCTCACTTTCTTTTCTCACTTTCTTTTCTCACTTTTTTTCTCACTTTCTTTTCTCACTTTCCTGTCTGACTTTCTTTTCTCACTTTCTTTTCTTACTCTCTTTTCTCACTGTAGAAGTTCGTTATCTGTACAAATCTTAGCGGTACTTGAATATGCAAGATAGCAAAGCCAATTAAGTCTTCGATCAAAAAATTGGTGTTACTTGGGGTAATATACTAAACCAAACACATCGGTAACGTAACGCAATACCTCTGGCTGTTGAAGGAGGGTCATGGCTTACAGCCCGAGCTGGTACGAAAAAATCTCAATTTTAAACCTATTCTTTTAAATGATTTTCTGGTGATGCTTTTGCGGGTCTGCTAGTTAAGAATTACTTACGGTTGTTCATAGCAAGTAAAACGTTAAATACCTTAAACGCATGAAAAATAGTGAACTCAGTCGACTATTGGCTGAGAGTTCTTCCCGCCGAGTATCGATAGTATACTGTTGGTTGGTGTTCTTAGAGTGTTTTTTCACCAATGTTTAACGATTGCTTACATCTCATTGTTCTACTTGCGAAAGTCTTAATTTTGGACAGTTAAATTTTTAAGTCATAATATTTTTGTCAGGATGGGGATTTCACACAGCCCAAGCATAAGCTCCACATTCCGGGCCTGGCGCTGGTCCAGATGTTTCCCACTGCACCCAATCACGTGGCAGTCTATATCACTGGCTCCAAAAAGGGCACTCCAAGTGTGGTCAAGATTCTGAGGTACCCTGACCTGGACCAATATGCTGCCCTATCGTCCAAAAGTTTCTTCAAGGTACCAAAACAACTTTTATTACATCAAATTAGACGAAGTGAAAAGGTACATTATATCTTGGTGTGAAGTGGGAATCGGATGTTTGATTGGAGGAAATTGTCAAGTAAAATTAAAATCAATGCCTCGCATTTAAGCCACGATTTTCTACTCGGCTGTTCATCTGTACAGCGGCGGGTTAATTTTTGTGGATAGAATTTTGTAAATCTAAGAATGCTTTAGGCAGACAAGGCAACGTTGCACTGGAACAGTAATGGTACTGCTCTGATTGTGAAGAGTATGACTGAGGTGGATCAGAGTGGAAAAGCGTATTATGGCGAGACCATGCTTTTCTACGTGTCCACTGATGGTTCCTCTGGAGTGGTGGAGTTGAACAAACCCGGACCTATGTATGATATTTGCTGGGATCCCAACAAAAATGAGTTCTGCGTTGTTTATGGGCGTAAGTATCTCGAATTTTTTGTAGTAGCTGCGTAGCAATAGCGAGACTTATCATTGATTTCATTTTCGTTTTTACAATCGAAAATTTTTGAGCGTATTAGTGCCATGTTATTTTGTTCAGTTCGTCGAGAGTCCAACGAAACTGTACTAAGCAATAGTACCCAAGATTGTTATATTTGGAGCGTGTTCAGTCTGTAAAGTGCATGGAGTCTCACAGCTTCACCCTCGCTTGTTTAATGCCCTGTCATTTAACCCCAATTTTTTGTCACCCGGTTATCATTTATCCTCGATTTTAATTATAAATTGGTACAATTAAATTGAATTTTTAATTTTCTTAGGTGATTAGGAATAGGTACGGTTTTGGTAAAAAGTTTCCGGTTTTTGGGTTGAGAACTTTGCGGGGTTTAATATCATAGAGTGAAATGATATGACGGGATCAAATGAATCGTAGTGAAAAGTAAAGAAATTTTACGGTGTTCCAGTTTTCGAAAAAAAATCAATGCTCTATAAATTTTTATTTTCCTATTTAATAATGCTGTCTTTGGTTTAGAATGTTATAAATTCTTATAGCCATACTAATTCTTTAGCCATACTAGTTCTTTACTGTCTCACCCAACAAAAAGTTGAATACATTTTTTCCACTAATTTTACTTAGCTTAAATGGATCAAAGAGGTTTTGTTTTTTTTTCGCAGAATTATGATTTAATAGGTTATATCTGGAAGCGGCTGAATCAGCTGCAAAAAATCTCCGAATTACTTCAATTAATTTTGGCTTAATTCTTGAAAATGTTTTCTAGAGATTGTACCGCTCTTCCGTCTCACTAGTTTTTGTTAGCCGAGATATCTCCAACGCCTAATATTTAGCGCTATTTGTTTCTTTGCATTGTTTTCCTTGATTTTCCGTTTCACCTTATTTTCAGCATCTCGGGTATAGAAGGTTTTCTGATCCAACTACAATGGCAAGTCAACTGGGTTTATTTTAGTTTGATTCTTTTAAAGCCTTTTTTTAAAACTCGGTGATTGTTAATTGCTCTCAAACGAAGTTTGTAGCAGTTATATCAGTCATGCGTGTTTTTTTAATTCCATTTTTTGTACTACCGATCTAAGTCACTGAGTATCTCTCAGAGCTTTACTGGTCTGTAAGTATGTGATTCACTGAAACTGTCGAGGAAGACTATATTTCAGTGGGAATGGCGATAAAGTTTTACCCCAGACTCCCCCAGCACTTCTTGCTGTCGTTTCTGACTAATTCTTGCCAGTGCTTTCAATTTCCTGTTAATGAGTGTTTACGTATTCAAAAATTACAAACCGTATGATTGTTATCAATGCTTTCTCAGCTCACTGTTTCGTTTGATAAACTACGCGATATTTAATCTGAAGCAGGCAGTTACCGCAATAATAAATTTGTTAATCAAAAGTCAGTATTGGTTGTTATCGATTTTTTTAAATAAGAGCGAAATTGAGGGTAGTTAATTGTGATCCTGCTTGATTCGTAAGTGGAACACGTAAAAGTCAATGCATTTGTGAATAATGTTTGATTTTGATGTCTTAATGAACAAAATTGATAGTCGAAAAAATATGGTGTCTTTTTTTCAGACTGCTTTATTCTGGAGAGATTTTTAATGTTGTAAAAAGAAGCTCAATAAAAATTCTTCTGCTCTCGTGGCATTTTATAACAAATATTGTTTAAACTTTGGTGGGTATATCGTATTAAGGGGTTGCTCTCAAACGATTTTTGCAGCAATTATATTAGTCCTGCGGTCTTTATTTTGAGATTTTTTGTTTGACCCATTTGACTTTGTCCTTAAAAACGGGATAAACAAGTAGCGATCGGAGGGAATCAAATGGCTGAAGAGCTCAAATAGAGCTGGTTACCACTGAAGCCAACTGTTCGTTTGAGAGCATTTCGTCCGACGTTAGTCTGTAATGTGTTGGGTATCTTGTTGGTTTTCGATGAATTTTAGATTGTTTGGTTTTGCTAGGACTTCCTTGCCTCAAATTATATTTTTTAGTCCGCAAGCTTTTTCCATGTTTCATATGCACAATTTGAATGAATCCACATTTATTAGCATTTATAGCTTACATTTTACCAATTTTAGCTTGTTTTTGTCTTAGTTTGTGGATTTATAAAATTTTTAGTGAGTTTTAAAACTTTTTCTAGAGTTCTTAGTATCTTACCAGTTTTATGATCAACAATTATTTTTCAAAATATTTCCTTGGCCCCTTCTGTTAAAATAATTCTGTTTGGATTGATTTTATAAATTTTTGTCGATTTTTTTTCTATCGGAATTCTTGTCCCCTCTCGATTTTCTAGTTCTTACTGATTTTTTGTTATCAACTATATTTTTTAACAGGATTAGCTGGAGTTTTTTCAGTTAATGAGAAACCGGCTTTGCTATTTCTCAGTGGCATGATATCTTGAGATTCTATCAAAAATTGGACTATTATTGACTTCAATTTTGAAACGTTAAGTTTCAAGTTCCTTGCTGCCTTCAGATTTCAGATGCTACTGTTTCCTTATTTTTATTGAACTATTATTAATAGCCGCCCTCATCTTCTCAGCCGGCTATTATAGCGCTCCTATTTTTTTTACTTCGTCGAATAAAAAAATGTTTCGCTTTACCTCATTTTGCCGCTTTTTCAACATTTTGCGTGAAATCTTTTTGACTTCTGTAGGCTAGTTTCTCTCTTCTCTCATTCTGCTAAAAGTGATTTTGAACATCAGTTGCTCAGCAAAGCAATTCAAAATGAACAGAGTCAGTATAAAAAATTGAAGTCAGAAGTAGAAACGGGATAAACCCATAAAGCCCAATTTTAGATGCCCGCTATTTGAACGTCGTTCCTATAAGTCTTAGTTACCATCTCTAATGCTTATTGGTATTGATAGTAGCCCCTGTAGCCTCTCTCTAAGAAACAGAAGTACGTTATGTTCAACTACGAAATGCCATCAAAATAAATCGGACTTAAAAAATGTTTTTGTACAAAAATCTTTTTTTTTTCAATATCTTCTATTCTTTCAAGCCCAATCATGCTTATTGGAATCAACGGCGGCTATTTTCCGGCAATCTTTAGGGTATGTTATTTGATTCGGGCCAAATTTTAGTTATTTTATTTATCGGCGTTTGTGCCAAACTCATCCAATTCCAGTCTCTTTGATTATCTGTTCGGATTTATTAATTATCAAAGGAGTTGTCTTTCTACTAATTTTTGTACATTTTTGCGAGATTTATTTTCATCCAAGGTTTTATTGGACACATTAAGTTGAATTGATTTGGACTCGAATATTTGTTCATTGAATTGGGTTGATTTCCCGTATTCACCTATTGAGGCTCTTAAACATTTTTTTTGCTGTCTCAGAATAGTTCAATACTATTGAATAGTTGCTCACCTGATTTTATAGCTTGTTTTTTACTTTAAAGTAGTGTTTCATGTATTCTAATCAATTTAATGTTAACGTTTTGAAATATGTTTTCCGATTTATCAATCTTTTAGGTTTTCACCATTTTTAATCTTCGAGGGTCGTATTTGTGTGAGTTTTTTGGCAATAATTGTTTTCTTTCCAAAACCTCCAGTCAATTTTGTTTTGACCAAGTTGGATGGGATTTTTATTGCGGAAGACAATAAACTAAAGGGGATCTCTTTTGTAATAAAGACCCGTTGCTTATATTTTTTCTAAGCATTGTTTGTCGCCTTAGTTCGGTAGTATTTGAAGGAAAGTCAGTTGAGTAGAGCCTTAATGAGCGGGTCGTTTTCAGAGAGAAACTGGATATTAACATTGTTTGTATTCTCTGTATAATAATATTTGTCATTGTTTTTACGATAGTAATATTAATTCTAGATTTCCTAAAGAATGACTTGTTTTTGAAGTGAGGTTAGGTTGTACGAACCTTAGTTGTTTAGATAGTACAAGCCTTGGCTTCGTCTATAGAATGGAGTCTTTCAATGTTTTTTTAATGCAAAATGTTTCTATGTTAATGCAAAATGTTTCTCCTGATCGTTTTGACTTTTTCAGTTGACTTTGACATCCGTGACATCCGAGTTTTGCTTGATCTAAATTGTTCTCACTCAAAATTATGAGCAGCCAGTGAACTCCAATTGGCAACAGCGTGCTACTAAACGCGAATATAATTCGTTTATTGTTGAAAGGGGTTCATTTCAAATAATCTTAGCGGCCTATAATCTATTATGGAGATCTCTTATCCCTGCCCTACCCGAGGCCCTAATGAAGCAGGGTACAGTAGAACCAATCCCCCAGCATTTGCTAACAGAAGAGTTGATCTGACTTTATTTTTAATTGCTCGTAAACGAAGTTGGTAGCAAATGTATTTGTATTGTGGTCGTTTTAATGCGATTTTTCGCTTGACCTATTTAGCGTTATTTTAACATTGACATGTCCACTTCTTGTCCTCGGAAACGGATTAAGCCGGTAAAGCCCGGAGGGAATTATGTTACCGAGCAGCTCTCTTAGAGCTTTACGCCTTACTAGTCTCTAAGATTCTGCGACTCACCGAGACTGTTGAGGAGACATAAATTCATTGTGCGAAGAGCGGTTCTTAGAAGTTTGACACGCATCGTCAAGTCCAGCCCACCTTAATGCTGTCATCAGGAAGCCCTAGCTGGCTACTACTGAAGCCAATTGCTCGCTGATCATTTGAGAGCAATGCATCTACATTAGTCGATTATGTTTAATAGCCACCTTCATCTCAACCGGCTATAATAGCGGTCTTATTGTTTCTTTTACTTCGCTAGACAAAAATCTGCTTCGTTTTACTTCATTTTACCATTTTGTTATTTTGCGTGTTATCTTCTAAACTTATATGGGCTAGTTTTACTCTACGTTCGTTCTACTGGAAGTGGTTTAAAACAGCATTTGCCTCAGCAGAGCAATCTAAAATGAATGAAGAACATAGAAACGATATAAACCCATAAAGCTCAGTTTTAGATGTCCCGTGTTCGGACTGTGTTTTTATTAGTCTTAGCTACCAGGTCTAATATTTATTGGTATGAATACCAATCTATGTATCCTCTGCTTGAGAAAGAGGAGGATGTCTGTCCAAGCGAAATAGCTTGCACTTCAAAAAAATTTTTGTACAATCAACTTTTATTCGTTTTTAATAGCCGCCCTCATCTTCTCAGCCGGCTATTATAGCGCTCCTATTTTTTTTTTACTTCGTCGAATAAAAAAATGTTTCGCTTTACCTCATTTTGCCGCCTTTTCAACATTTTGCGTGAAATCTTTTTGACTTCTCTAGGCTAGTTTCTCTCTTCTCTCATTCTGCTAAAAGTGATTTTGAACATCAGTTGCTCAGCAAAGCAATTCAAAATGAACAGAGTCAGTATAAAAAATTGAAGTCAGAAGTAGAAACGGGATAAACCCATAAAGCCCAATTTTAGATGCCCGCTAATTGAACGTCGTTCCTATAAGTCTTAGTTACCATCTCTAATGCTTATTGGTATTGATAGTAGCCCCTGTAGCCTCTCTCTGAAACAGAAGTATGTTCAACCACGAAATGCCATCAAAATAAATCGGACTTAAAAAAATGTTTTTGCACAAAAATCTTTTTTTTTTCAATAACTTCTGTTATTTCAATCCCAATCATGCTTATTGGAATCAACGGCGGCTATTTTCCGGCAATCTGCCGGGTATGTTTTTAATAGCCGCCCTCATCTTCTCAGCCGGCTATTATAGCGCTCCTAATTTTTTACAATTCAAAGAATTTGAATTTTATTGGGGCGCTGTCTTTTTTTAAGATCTGTTCACACATTTTCATGATTTTTGAAGTCAAATTGGAGTAGTGATTTTGGTCACGCCGGAACAGGAAGTGGAGCGAAAAAGCGAGTGGATTTGCGGCGTGAAATTTTTTCGCTCTAAATTTAAAGTAGAGTGAGAAAACGGTGTTTGAACAAAAATTCGCTTTCTCGCTAGTGGTTTTTTGTTCACATGCGGGAATTTCACTTTGATTTTTTTTCGATTTTTCGGATCGGATATTTTTTCTAAATGGTTTTCCCAATCCATTCATAGTCCGTTCTAGGTCTAGTTTTCTGTTTAGTCAATGAAAATTCTTTGAATTGTACGTCAGGACTTGTCCTGCTATGTTTTTTACTTTGTCAAACTTTTTCGCTTTACCCATATTCGCGCTTTTTCAACATTTTGCGTGAAATCTTTTTGACTTCTCTAGGCTAGTTTAACTCTTCTGTCATTCTTCTCAAAGTCCTTTTAAACAGCAGCTGCTCAGCAAAGCAATTCAAAATGAAGAGAGTCAGTATAAAAAATTAAAGTCAGAAATAGAAACGGAATAAACCCATAAAGCCCATTTTTATATGCCAGGTACTTGAACTTTGTTCTCATAAGTTTTATTTACTGTCTATGATGCTTATTGGTATTGATACTAGACCCTGTAGCCTCTCACTGAGAGACAGGAGTATGTTCAATTACGAAATGACATCAAAATAAATCGCACTTAAAAACATTTTTATACAAAAATCAATTTTTGTTGATATTTCTTTCAATCCCAATAGAGTTAAGGGAATCAATGGCGGCTATTTTCCGGCAATTCGTCAGGTATGTTTGTTTTTAGCTCTCAATTAGACGCATGCTGTATTTTCTGTGGGGAGAGAGTTGAATCGTTCTCTATTTCAAGGTCAAATTAAGTGGATGATTCGGTTCTAAACCTTGCGAAACATAGCTGTTCTAAATAATACATTTGTAGATAACACTCATCCTGTAACTTTATGATAAAAAGGTCAATGTTTTGTTTTGTTTTAGATATGCCTTCAAAGGCGTCGCTATTCAATTCCAAGTGCAGTTCAGTCTACGATTTTGGCACTGGACTGCGGAGCGCCTGTCGCTTCTCGCCCCAAGGCCATTTGTTGGCTCTCTACGGACATGGTGCTATCCGAAGCAACGTGGAGATCTGGCACAGGCCCACCCTCAGTCTTATTGCCAAAATTATTGACTTCGCTGACATCACGCTGTTTGAATGGTCTCCATGTGGGGAGAGATTACTGCTAGCAACCCATTCACCCACACTCAAGGTATCAACCAATATGTTGTGAGCACCAGAATAAATAACATGAACACTTTTTCGGTAATGTTTCAAGGTTTTCATTGTATGGACTGTAATTACTTAACTGTAAGTACATTCGTGGTATTAGATTAAGGGTCCTTCCCATTATTGCCCCATGATGGCATGATTTACGTTAATTTCAGGAGGCTATATGTTTAATGACCACTAAGCGAGGGGGGGGGGGGGGGCTACAGTGGAAAAGACGCGAATTACCAACGTAAGAAATGTCTGGCAGTATAAAAAGAGGTATCTCAGACCTCATTTCGTTTGAGCAGCTGTACTATTGAAGTTCCATTTTAGATTATATTGTAACTTTGTTTTAGGTGGACAATAAATGGGCGATTTACGACTACCAGGGGCGCAGGCTGAAGGAAGATATGGGTCGTGCTGGGCTGAGTGCAGGTGCCAGGGGTGGAAGCAACTTTGAGTTCTGGCAAGTGTGCTGGCAGCAACGCAACTCCAAAGAGCAATACCCTCCCAGAGAGCTCCAGTTCAGCGCCATCAGTCTTCAAGACCTGCAGGTGCAGGAGGCCACTGAGAAGAAGTATGTGCCACCTCACCTGCGCAACAAGGCACAAGCTGAGAAACGCAACATTGTCGTAAGTCACATTTTGACCTGTATTTACTGTAAAAGTTAAGTCAATGATAAGTCTTAAGTTACCGGACGTCTAAATCTTACATTTTTATTAGGCGTTTACCTCTCGTTATCACCAATATACGAGTAGCGATTGAGAGGGCTTTTATTGCTCATGATCTTTTGCTTAAATACAATCAGGATTTCTCTCAAACGAAGCTTGTAGCAATTATTTAAGCCCTGTTTAATAGCCGCCTCAGCTTCTCAGCCGGCTATTTTAGCGCTCCTAATTTCTTTTACAATTCAAAAATTTTTGAATTGCATTGGGGCGCTGTCTTTTTAAGATCTGCTCACAGATTTTTATGATTTTTGAAGTCAAATTGGAGTATTGATTTTGGTCACGCCGAAACAGAAAGTAGAGCGAAAAAGCGAGTGGTTTTGCGGCGAAAAATTTTCTCACTCTAATTTTAAAGAGTGAGAAAACGGTGTTTAAACAAAAATTGGTTTTCTCGCTAGTGGATTTTTGTTCACATGCGGCAATTTTACTTTGATTTTTACAGTGTTTTTCGATTTTTTGATCGGTTTTTTCTAGGTGGTTTTCCCAATCCATTCAAAGTTTATTCTAGGCCTATTTTTTGTTTGAACCAACTGTCTTTTAGTGGTTTTTGTTCACATGCGGAATTTTGACATTGATTATCACTTCTTTTAAATTTTTTTTAATCTGATTTTTTTTGGAAATGGTTTTCCCACTTCAGTCATAATCCGTTCTAGGTGTAGTTTTTGTTGAGTCAATGAACTTTCTTTGAATTGTACGCCAGGACTTGTCCCGCTATGTTTTTACTTGTCGAATAAAAATTTTTTGCTTTACCTTAGTTCAAAGCTTGTTCAACATTTTGCGTGAAATCTTTTTGACTTCTTTAAACTAGTTTCACTCTTCTCTCATACTGCTAAAAGTGTTTTTGGACAGCAGTTGCTCAGCAATGCAATTCAAAATGAACAGAGCCAGTATCAAATAACAAAATCAGAAATAGAAACTGGATAAAGCCCGATTTTAGATTCCTGTTACTCGAACTTTGTTCATAGATACCATCTCTAATGCTTATTGGTATTGATACTAGTCCTTGTGTGGTCTCAGTAGTATGTTCAGCTCCAAAATGACATCAAATTAGTTCGCAGTTTATAATTGTTTGTACAAAAATCATTTCCTTAGTTTATTTCTTCTTTCAATCCCAATCTTGGTTATGGGAATCAACGGCGGCTATTTTCCGGCAATCTGCCGGGTATGTTTGTCTTTTTTTGTATTTTTTTTTGAAGACGTGTAACGAAACTACTGAAGACGTGTAAAATAAAGTAAGACATTGCTGTGCACAGCATTTTTCATTGGTTCGGGGACACCAGGCAGCTACAAATTCGTGATATAAAAATGATGTCATTATTTTTATAGCTACGAAGCTGTAAGATGAACGGAGCTATATTGCGGTGTTCGTGGTTTTTGCAATTCAAAGAATTTGAATTGTATTGCGGCGCTGTCTTTTTATTACGACTGGAAGAGGAGTATTGAAGAAGTCCTTTTTTTAATCACTTTCGTTGGAGTGAATTTTGAAGCAGGAAATGAAGCGCGTAAAAATTTTTAGAATGGTTTGGGTGCTGAACAAAACTGAAGAGCGGAGCGAAAAGAGAGTGGTTTTTTGTCCACTCCGCTGTTTTCGAAACAGCGAGAAATTGAGGTGTGAAAAAATTTCCGTATGCGGCTTTTTAAAACCGTTTTTCATTTTTTTTGGTTTAGAAGTTTGATTATGATTTTGTATTGTTGTAGGGTTGTTTTGATAGTGTTTTGTAGGTTTCTGGTCTTAATGTGAATTTTATACCAATTTGCAGATTTTTCAGCTATTTTGATTGGTGTTAAACGATTTTTTTTAATGAAAAATGACAATGAAGTAAGAAATTATTTTTTGCTGGTTTCTGTTTTTTCTTATCTTAGAAAAGTTTCTTTGCCTATTTTACTTGCCTTTTGTTTTTGAAGCTTTTCAATGCTCTATTTGCTCCAATGGACGTTTTTTGGTTCTATGTGCTCGTGTGAAATAAAAAAATGCATAAATTTTTAAAAGATTTTGAAGTTGTTTTTAAATGCTTTTTGTATTCAAGTTTGTATAGGATTTGGGGATGCCTATAGTCCAAATAAGTTGTTTTTGCTGCATGTTAGTGGTTTTGATTAAGTTGAGAGTCGTTTTGGTAATGATAATGCTAATGTGTAATGATAATGATAATTTTCATGCAGATTTCAGCGAAATTTCGTGTTTTGCTTATTTTTGCTAAAATTCTCTGATTGTGTGATTATAACGCATGACCAGAAGAAGTATTAACAGTTTGCTCAGATAATGATTTGGATTCAGCATAATGGCAGTTGATCCATAATTTGCGGCTAATTTTTGTTGCAGTTTTACAGAGAATATTGGTTTTGTTCTTCATTTAGTTTCTCTACTTGAAAATTTTGTTGGGTTTTTCTCTCATTTTGCAGTGGTTCAACGAATTAAAAATAAATGTATCGCATAGGTTTTTGCCAAAAGTTGTTTTCTTAAACTTGCAACGTGATATTTTTATCCCATGCTTTATCATCTTTTCTGGTCAGATACTTCTTCATTGTTCTTATTCATTTTCTTGTTTCAGAGTGGTTAGTGTTATTCAGTAGAATTAGCTTTGTTAGTTTTTGTGATCTTTCAGTAGGATAAGCTTCATGTTAGTTAGGGGCGTTAGTTTTTTTTCCTGGGAGTCCTTTCCCGAATTCTTCCGGCTATGTTTTTTTAAGGTCTGTTCACACTTTTTCATGATTTTTGAAGTTGGAGTAGTGATTTAAGTCACGCCGAAACAAAAAGTGGAGCAAAAAAGCGAGTGGTTTTGCGTGAAATGTTTTGTTCCATTTTTAAAGTACAGTGAGAAAACGGTGTTTAAACTAATATTGGTTTTTCGCTAGTGGATTTTTGATTTTTTCGATTATTTTGGATCGGGCTTTTTTTCGATTTTTTTGGATCGGATTGTTTTCTTAATGGTTTTCCCAATCCATTCATAGTTCAACCTGGGCTTAGTTTTTTGTTGGAGCAAAACCAAATTTCTTTTTCTCGTTTGTGGTTTTTTGGTTCACATGCGGCATTTTGACATTTATTTTCTGTTTAAATTTTTTAATGATTTTTTAGAAATGGTTTCTCCAATTCAATTATAGTCCATTCTAGATCTAGTTTTTTGTTTAATCAATGAAAATTCATGGAATTGACCGTGAGTACTTGTCGTGCTATGTTTTTTAATTCGCTTATTTCTTAAGTTTTTTGTCTTCTTATTTTGTGCTTCTCGCTGTAGTTTTTCTTGATAATTGCTCTCAAACGAAGTGTGTAGCAATCATATTAGTCCTTTCGGTCTTTAAGCATTTTTTCGCTTCGTTGATTTTTTGTCTGACGCTTTCCGTCCTCAAAACGGGATAAACAAGTAGCGCCCAGCGGGTATGAAGTGCTCTTAGAACCTTTCAGCTCTGTTTCAGCTCAAACTCTTTTGGAGACTTATGGTGTGAACTATAGGGCGGTTCTTAGAGGTTGAAGACCCCTCCACTGTAGACCCCCCGAGCGCTTACCCCCTCCCCCACCCCACTGTTGCCCCTCATCAGTCCTCTATGCACCCCGTTTCTAGGTACTGACGAACAACCGCTGGCCAAAAACACAAAATTTATACTGTTTTGCACAATTTTTTCCAAGCTTCTTGAAAATTTTTGACATTTTTCGATTTTCATTAGCCCTAGGTGTCAAGACACCTCCTCTAGGTTTTAATATTGTGTTACTGCATAGTTTCTAGTGGTAATGGAATGGTTTCAACCTTTTAACATCACGATTTTAAGCATTTTTTTACAAAGCGTGCAATTTTTCAAATTTTTAACATTTTTCCTTATTCACGTCTTTCCAGATCCAGGGACCAGAGAACCTCCTAAGGGGTTTTGATAGTAAGATACTAACAATTTTTTTTGGGCACTGGACTAATTTTTCAACTTTTCAAGGTCACAAATTTTTAGCATTTTAAAAATTTGCTTTCTTTCAAGTTTCTTTCATTTTTTTTTGGGTTTTTTCAGCCTCAAGAGCAAAGGAACCTCCTCTAGGTTTCGAAAATACGTACTGTATAATTTCCAGATGTAATGCAATGTCTTGCAAGAAGTTAACATCACGAATTTTAGCATTGTGTTGACAATTTTTGCCATTTGTCAATTTTTTGACATTTAATAGTCATTATTCAGGTTTTTTGAATCTCAAGGGTCAGAAAACCTCCGTTGGTGTTTGATAATAAATTACTGGAAAAGTTTTTGGTTTTTTCCGGTACCAGGGGCTCCTCCAAGGTTTGATAATAAGCTGCTGCATAGTTTCTAGAGTTCTGGTAATTTTCGGATAAAATTTGAAATTTTTCAAATTTTTGAAATTTTAATGTTCCAAGTGTAAGGATGTTCCAAGTTTCACTGGCTTTTTGAGCCAGTGAAACTATTTCATGATCGAAACAGGCATACTGAATAGTCTCTTGAGACAATGAATTGGTGTTTGAGATATAAATATCTTGAATTTTAGCAATATTTGTTAAAATTTGCAATGGTTTCCAAATTTTTCAATATTTTTTGTGCTTTTCTAAGTTTAACGACCATTACTGGTCAACGAAACTTTTTAAGTCATGGAGGTGGGTTACTTGACAGAACTTTTGGGGAAAAAATGGTTTTGAACATTTTTTACTGCGAAGTTGAAGCCTTGTGTTTAATTTTGACTTTTTCAGTTTTAATGATTTATTGGATATATGATGGTAATGATTTATGTTTAATGATCAGTTCTATATGATTTATTTACTAACAAGGCTAGAAAACTAGAAGTTGCAGTGTCGAAACCCATCATGGAAATTATTCCTATCTCTTTCTCTCTGTCGGTTAGGGTTTCTTTCCTTCTCTTTCTCACACACTATCTCTCTCTCTCCTTTTGTTGATGCCGCACTTCAGCTGCTGTTATGTGATCTCATTATCTCTGATCTTCATTAACAACGAGGTATAGGTGAATTGTTTTTATCATAAGTGACTTAACAGGCTCTTTTTAGGAAATCTTTGTGAATTGCTCTCAAAAGCAATTTGTTGGAAATATATCCTGTTTCTCCTTTATGCGATCGATCGGTTGGCCGACTTTTCGTCGTACCTGTTTGACTTTCTTCTTCAGAAGCGGTATAGAGAAGTAGCGCCCAGTTTGCATAAAGTTCTCTTATAGCCGTTCAGTTCACTAGTCTCAAGTATGCGATTAACAGAAACTGTTTTAGAGACTTATACTTATGGTCTGAAGGGCGGTTCTTAGAAATTGATTACACACTCCCACCCACCCACCGCCTTCACATCAGCTCCCAATCCAGTTTTGCACCCCCGCTTCGGTGCGCCCCGCTGCGCTCACCTTACGCCCCTTCAATTAATCTAAAGCTAGCCTCACTAAACCGTGGCTAGCTACTGACAAAGCCAACAGTTCGCCTGTCGTTTGAGAACAATTCGCCTGACGTTAGTCGGTTATTTTTCATTCTTTGATTTTGAGCTTTTCTCTTGGTGTTACTCCTTGGGGTTACCACTGAAAAGTTGGCCAGTATCTGAGAAACAAGCACAAATTTACAATTTTCTCAGGTTTTTTCGTATTAGAATTTTTATTAATAGCCACGCAGCGATAGCTGGAGA
The DNA here is from genome assembly GCF_964194025.1 of Convolutriloba macropyga. Classification (NCBI taxonomy): domain Eukaryota; kingdom Metazoa; phylum Xenacoelomorpha; order Acoela; family Convolutidae; genus Convolutriloba; species Convolutriloba macropyga. The sequence goes on along the minus strand of NC_134478.1, from coordinate 33,730,588 downwards.
TATTATTGGCCTTCTCTTGGGTTTTTTTATTTCGTTGTCAAGAGTTTCTTTACGACTATACAGCGTCGCAATAACTTCAAATGTCCTTAATCATTCGGTCATGCAACTTCAACTGAATTGCTGGCGTGACGTCATTTTTCACTCTTATTGGAGCTATTTTTTTGTTCTATTTAGGCGCTCTCATTTTTTAATTTCGTTATTCTCTTTTTCGGATTTTTCATTTTACACCAGTTACGATTTTTACGTTTGACTTTTGACTTACTTTTGACTTTTCACTCACTGTTTCAATTGAATTAAATATTTTTCACGCATTCAATTACGGAATGTCGCGAATACTGTCTATGTCAAAGGATCAAAATCAAAAGGGACAGCATAAACCGATAAAGCCCGGTCATGAAGTCATTGAAAGTTCTCAATGTTCTTTAGAGCGTTTGCTAGCAGACATTGGTATTAAGCTTATTAGCTTTCAGTTTTAAGCATTTATTTTTACAAAGCGTGCAAATTTTCCAGTAATTTATCAAACACCAACGGAGGATTTCTGACCCTTGAGGTTCAAAAAACCTGAATAATTACTACAAATATCAAAAAATTGACAAAAAATGGCAAAAGTTGTAAATTTTAAAATTTTTCCTTATTCACTTCTTTCCAGATCGGGGGACCAGAGAACCTCCTAAGGGGGTTTGGTAAGAAGATACTAACAAATTTTTATTGGCCATGGACTAGTTTTTCAACTTTTTAATGTCACAAATTATAGCTTTTTTTTAAAAACTTTCTTTTTCAAGTTTTCTTGAATTTTTTCAAGTCTTTTTCAGCCTCTAGAGCGAAGGAATCGGGGAGCGAACGAATCGTATTTTCAGCCTCAAGATCGTAGGGTTCGAAAATACGTACTGTATAGTTTTCAGATGTAATGAATGACTTGCAAGAAATTAACATCACAAATTTTAGCGTTTTTTCGACAATTTTTGCCATTTGTCAATTTTTTGATATTTGTAGTCATTATTCAGGTTTTTTTGAATCTCAAGGGTCAGAAAACCTCCGTTGGTGTTTGATAATAAATTACTGGAAAATTTTTGTACATGGTTTAATTTTCAACTTTTTATCACAAGTCTTTGCATTTTTTTCGATAAAACTTGCATTTTTTTTAAGGTTTTTGAAATTTTTGTCATTTCTAGGCTTGTCTAGGCCCAGGAGCCACAGAACTTCCTCTAGGGTCTGATAATATATAACTTCATAGTTTATAGATGTTTACAAAATGTTTTTCAAGCTTTTAAAATATTTGTATTTTTTCATGTTTTTGATTTTTTCCGGCACCTGGGGATCCTCCAAGGTTTGGTAATAAGCTGCTGCATAGTTTCTAGAGTTATGGATTGTTGATCAATATTTTTAATACTCCAGTTCTGGTAATTTTGGGATAAAATATGAAATTTTCAAATTTTTGGAATTTTTTTTAATTTTCCTAGTGTATGGATGTTCCAAGTTACACTGGCTTTTTGAGCCAGTGAAACTATTTCATGCTTGGAATTGGCATACTGAATAGTCTCGTGTGACAATGAAATGGTTCTTGAGATATGAATATCTTGAATTTTAGCAATATTTTTTAAAATTTGCAATTGTTTCCAAAATTTTTCATTATTTTGTATGCTTTTCTGAGTTTAACGACCGTTACTGGTCAACGAAACTTTTTAGGTCTTGGAGGTGGGTTACCTGACAGAACTTTTGAGACAAAAATGGTTTTGAACTTTTTTACTGCGAGGTTGAAGCCTTGTGTTTAATTTTGACTTTTTCAGTTTTATAATTCATTGGATATATGATGGTAATGATTTATGTTAATTGATCAGTTCTATATGATTTATTTACTAACAAGGCTAGAAAACTAGAAGTTTAAGTGTCGAAACCCATCATGGAAATTATTCCTATCTCTTTCTCTCTGTCGGTTAGGGTTTCTTTCCTTCTCTTTCTCTCTCACACACTCTCCTTTTGTTGATGCCGCACTTCAGCTGCTGTTATGTGATCTCATCATCTCTGATCTTCATTAACAATGAGTTATAGGTGAAATGTTTTTATCATAAGTGACTTAACAGGCTCTTTTTAGGAAATCTTTGTGAATTGCTCTCAAAAGCAATTTGTTGGAAATATATTAATCCTGTTTCTCCTTTATGCGATCGATCGGTTTGTCGACTTTTTGTCTTACCTGTTTGACTTTCGTCTTCAGAAGCGGGATAGAGAAGTAGCGCCCAGTTTGCATAAAGTTCTCTTATAGCCGTTCAGCCCACTAGTCTCAAGTATGCGATTAACAGAAACTGTTTTAGAGACTTATACTTATGGTCTGAAGGGCGGTTCTTAGAAATTGATTACACACTCCCACCCACCCACCGCCTTCACATCAGCTCGCAATCCAGTTTTGCACCCCCGCTTCGGTGCACCCCGCTGCGCTCACCTTACGCCCCTTCAATTAATCTAAAGCTAGCCTCACTAAATCGTGGCTAGCTACTGACGAAGCCAACCGCTGGCCCGTCGTTTGAGAACAATTCACCTGACGTTAGTCGGTTATGTTTCATTCTTTGATTTTGAGCTTTTCTATAGGTCTTACTCCTTAGGGTCACCACTGAAGAGTCGACCAGGATCTTTTATTTGAGAAACAAAACAAAAGTTTACAATTTTAAGTTTTTTTCGTATTAGAATTTTTTAATTAATAACCACACAGCGATAGCTAGAGATATTATTGGCCTTCTCTTGGGTTTTTTTATTTCGTTGTCAAGAGTTTTAATACGACCATATGGCGTCGCAATAACTTCAAATGTCCTTGTTCATTCGGTCATGCAACTTCAACTGAATTGCTGGCGTGACGTCATTTTTCACTCTTATTGGAGCGATTTTTTTTTGTTCTATTTAGGCGCTCTCCTTTTTTAAATTTCGTTTTACCGTTTTTTCGGGTTTTTCGTTTTACATCAGTCGCAATTTTTACGTTTGACTTTGGACTTACTTCACTCACTGTTTCAATTGAATTAAAATTTTTTTACGCATTCAATTACGCAATGTCGCGAATACAGTCTAAGTCAAAAGATCAAAATCAAAAGAGACAGGATAAACAGATAAAGCCCGGTCATGAAGTCATTGAAAGTTCTCAATGTTCTTTAGGGCGTTTGCTAGCTGACATTGGTATTAAGCTTATTAGCTTTCTTTTTAGAACGCTTTCAGTTCAGCGCGCCAAATTAGAACATTTTGACACAGAAAAAATTTTTGGTCAATTTCTATCTCTTCCTTTTTGTTTTTCTGTTTCAATCCCAATGTGTATCAAGTGCGTCAACGGTGGCGGCACGCTGCCGTCTATGTTTAGGTTTTTAGTCACACGTGACGTACCTCGCTCTCAAAAATGACTTCCTGACTCTGAAACTGACTTTACTTTATTTGGAAGAGAAAGCCAAGTGAGTGCGTGGCACTCTAAATGAAGGTCTTTGGAGAGCAGCTATTAGAAGCAGCAATAGCTTATACAGAATCGTAATCAAAATGTAACATCTCAGTTTTTAACAAAAAAATTTCTCTCTGATCTGTTTCTGTTACTATCTTTTTGAGACTGCAGATCTACGAATCTGCTGCGGCTATTTTCTGGCAATCTGCCCGCTATGTTATTGTCAGGTGTTTGATTCGATGAATGCTCGAGTTAAAGTAGTAATTGGTTTTTCTCAAAGTGGTGGTGGGGAAGTAACTTCTTCTGGATTATGTTGTTCTATAATTTTTGTAATATATTTTGACTTTGTCATTCATTTCTTTTCGTTGATTTTGGAGAGTTCCTTATTTCAATAAGGATGGCCAACTTTCTGTTTCGAGTTGTTTCCGGAATTCTTTTTCTGGAATGCTATGTTTTATAATATCTGGCATTTCATGATTTTTGAAGTCAAATTAAAAAAATTTGATTTTCGTCACGCCGAAACAGCAAGTGGTTTTTCGCTCTAATTTTAGAGTTGAGTGAGAAAACGGTGTTTGAGCAATAGTTTGCTTTCTTGCTAGTGGGTTTTGGTTTACATGCGGACTTTTTAGTGGTTTTTTTCTATCTTTTTTAATCTGATTTTTTCCTGGCCCATTCATAATCCATTCTAGGTCCAGTTTTTTTTAATTAGTCAATGGAAAACTCTTCGAAATGTGCCAGATCTTTTCCTGCTCTTTATTTTTGTCTCGTCGTCGACGCTCTTTTTTCATTTTGACTTTGTTCCCACTGCAATGCTGAAAAGGTAAAATTTTCTGTTGACTTCCTCTCGCTAACGGCATTTGCTATATTTGTTTTGGTGATGAATGCCACTTTTAGTTTCAGCATTTTCCGTCTTTAGAAATTAGTACCGATAAGTTTATAGAGTTGAATTTAGTTTTCTCACAGTTTCGCATTTTTGTCTTAGGTTTCATTTTTAATTGCTCTCGAACGAAATTGAAGCAATTAATGTAAAAGTCTGTCTTTTTTATGCAAAATTTTTGCTTGACAGTTTTTCGATTTTGCTTCTTGGGTGACTTTTTCAAGGTTGACTTCTTGATTTTTGCGTGATCTAATTTGCTCTTATTCAGAAATTAATTCTGTTGCAAAGATAAAAGCCATTTTAAGCGAGGAAAATTGAAAGCCCGGATAGCTCAATTATTAATAAAAGATAGATTGTTATCCTGTAGATCACGGATTTGAAGCCCTTGATGGGCCGAACTTATTGCAACGATAGTTTTGTTTTTAGCTATACCACCTTTGAATTAACTCGCGTCTGCGTCATTCGAGAGACATTAGTCTGTTTTTAAGAGACATTAAAGAGACATTAGTTAACCTTGATTTTGTTGTAAAGCAGGTGACTTTAAAGACAAAGACACAAAACCTACTGATGTTAAAAATCCCTAATTTTTCATTACTTATCGTGATTTTGATAATTTGGCGTCTTATAACCTTTGCATTTGTTTGTTTGTTTTATAAGTTTGTAGCAATTAATTATGGGGACATGTGAGTCTTTGGTATTATTGTAATAGCGATATCTGAGTGGAGATATAGTTGGACTTCTTGTTTTTTTGCAATCTAAATAATTTTGATTGTATTGGGGTGATGTTTTAAAGTTTGTTTTAATGGCCGCCGTCAGCCTCTCAATCGGCTATCATTTAGGCGCTCTCCTTTTAATTTTTAATTCGCTTTACCTTTTGATCACGTTTTTCGTTTTACATAAGTCAAGATTTTCACGTTTGACTTCTGACTTACCTCACTGTTTCAACTGAATGAATTTTAAATAGCTTTACGCATTGAATTATGCAGTGTAGTGAATACATTCAAGGTCAAAAGAAACGGGATAAAACGATAAAGACCGGTCGTTAAGTCATAATTCATTAGGTTATCAAAGTTTTTTAGAGCGATTGCTAGCTGATGTTAGTATTAATTTTAATACCCTTCAGTTTAGAAGATGAAGTAAGTATAGGTTTAGAATCTAACTGGAACTGCAATCTGAATTAGAACAATTTTAGAAGCTCAGGAAAGTTTTTTGTCAATTTCAATCTTCTCGTTCCTCTTTTCTGTTTTTCTGTTTTAATCCATATATGCGTCTAGAGCGTCAACGGCAGCTATTTTCCGGCAATCTGCCGGCTGTTTCTTTTTTTGACTTTTTGTTATCATTGGGACTGCAAAATTGAGTAGTTTGCAGTAGTGAAAGAAGCGAAGGTGGGTAGTGTTAAGGCTTGAAATATTTACAAACTAATTCTAGGTATGTAAGTTCACATGCCTCCTTACTATCAAATATTGTTGTTACTTTTGAAAAGAATTTGGTCAGTCAGGTCCTTTGCTGATTCAGATCTCTGGAATGTAATTCTTGACTTGTCCTACCTTTTTTGTTTAGTGTAGATTTCTGTTACGACCAAAAGACCTGATACGCATTACCAATCGGCTTCCGCTCATTGAATTTTTTTAGAATTTTTTAGATTGAGTCGCGTGCTTGACGTCAATTTTCACTTTTTTAGGGTTAATATTTTTTCATGTGAGGGAATGACGTTTTGGTCTCATATTATTAAATCACTTTCAAAAGGTTTTTCTTTCCTCTGATTGATTTTTGCATGCTTCATTTGAAGCAGTTGAGGTCAACTGAGGCTATCTCAATCTAATTACAGGTTGTTGAGGTTTGCCTTTCAATGCATAAGTATTAATCAATTGGGACCTCACAAGTAGTAGAAACAAAATTTTTAAAATTTAAGGTCTCAGATTGTGCATTTGTATTATGAGGCTTATCCAAAGCTATTGCAGCTGTTTTCTGGCAACCTTCCACATATGTTTGCAGCATTTGGTGATTAGAAACAAGAAAACTATTTCAACTTGACGTCAATAGAAAACCTAAAGCTGTAGTATTCTAAGTTTAAATTCACCGGAAACTCTGAGCAGGCATTTGTAATGCAAAAAGCATTTTCGGTAGGGTCGACCATTACCTCCCTCACGTTCGCCTCTCTCTTTACTTGCCTGCTCCCTATTGAGATCAATTGGCCCGAACGTAATCGTTTATTTATTGCTGCGACAATACATCGATAATGTTCTTTACAATCGATTGATCACGCAGAAAGAAGTCACAGAACGACTTTTTGGTAAATTCTACACTTAAGCCATGAAACTTGTGTGCGTGGCCTCATTTGATACTGCTTTTTTATTGGGTATTTAGGTCTGCTATGTGAAACTTTTTTGAGCTTACATGACTTACCCCACTCAACTTATTGACTGCCCCACTAACCTATTGAGCTGTAAAAATCAATAAGGGCACACCAGATAGCTAATTATATAATATTGCTTGTAAGAAGGTAATATTTAATAGCCACACAGCGATAGTTGGGGCTCTTATTGGCCTTCTCTTGGTTTTTTTTCGGCATCGCGATTTTGTTACGACCTTATGACGTCACAATAACATCAAATCTGGTTTCTGTTCATCCTTTCGTGCAATTTCAACTGTCATTTTGCACTCTTAGTGGAGCGAGTTTTTGTTCATTCGGGTTGATTGAGTTTTTTGGTCACAGGTACATCACTCTGAAAATGACTTCAATTTGAAATTGACTTTTTAAAAATCATATGAGCTGTTATACGGTACTCCTGTTTTTTTTAAAATTGTTTGTTGTATGATACTGTTTTATTTTACAGTTTTTCACGCCCAGCGGAGGAGTCCTATCTAATGAAGGCTGTTAATAATGTCGAAGACAATAAAGCAATTTTAGATTTTTGGAAAATCAAAATCGAATACTTTTGTGAAAGGGTCTTTTATATTGTTCCAGCAATTCCAATTCAATTTGTCTTTTTGCTATATAATATATATATATATATATATATATATATATATATATATATATATATATATATATATATATATATATATATTATATATACATATATATTATATTATATATTATATTATATATATTATATATATATATATATATATATATATATATTTATATTATATATACATATATATATATATATTATATATATATTTGGGCGCTGGCTTTTTTTTAAAGATCTGTTCACACATTTTCATGAATTTTGAAGTCAAATTGGAGCAGGGATTTTGGTCACACCGTAACAGGAAGTGGAGCGAAAAAGCGAGTGGTTTTGCGCCGTGAAATGTTTTCGCTCTAAATTTAAAGTAGAGTGAGAAAACGGTGTTTGAACAAAAATTCGCTTTCTCGCTAGTGGTTTTTTGTTCACATGCGGCAATTTCACTTAATTTTTACCGTTTTTTTCCAATTTTTGGATCGGATTTTTTCAAATGGTTTTCCCAATCGGTTCATAGTCCATTGCAGGCCTAGTTTTCTGTTCGAACCAAATTCATCTTTCTCTATAGCAGTTTTTTGTTCACATGCGGCATTTTGACATTTTCTTTTTTTTTAAATTTTTTATCTGATTTTTTATAAATGGTTTTCTCAATTTACTCATCGTTCATTCTAGGTCTAGTTTTTTGTATAGTCAATTTGTGTTGACGTCCTTTGAATTGTACGCCCGGACTTCTCCTGCTATGTTTTTTTTTTCAATTCGCTTTACCTTTTGATCACGTTTTTCGTTTTACATAAGTCACGACTTTCACGTTTGACTTCTGACGTACCTCACTCACTGTCTCAACTGAATGGTTTTAAAATCCATTCACTCAATGAATTACGCAATATAGTGAATACAGATAGTGAATACATAAAGAGAAAAATCGAAAGAGAGGGGATACGCCAATAAAGCCCGGCCATGAAGTCCTTGAGAATTAGGTTATCAAAGTTCATTAGAGTGTTTGCTATCTGACATTGGTCTTAAGCTTATTAGCTTTCAGTTTAGAAGCTGAACTAAGTATAGTTTTAGAATCCAACTGAAACTGCACGCCGAATCAGAACACTTTTTGACACTGAAAAACATTTGGTCATTTTATCTGTGCTTTTTTTCTGTTTCAATCCCGATGTGCAGCAAGCGCGTCAACGGCGGTTTTTTTCGGACAATCTGCCGGCTATTTTTGAGATTTTGATTTATGGTAGGATATTTCATTGGGTTTCAAGTTTATAACTGTGCTTCATGGTCTATGAAGTTTTTGTTGTCTGTGTTTAAGGGTTTCTACTCATTGGTTTCCCAGTAACCCACATATGATGCCGTCGCTTTAAGCTTTTTTCTGGTCTGTCTCAGAAATTGGTCCGACTGATAACTTCTCAACTGCAATCGAATCGCAATAAATCCAATTTAAGAAGAAATTCAGCGTAATGATCCATCGATTAACATCTTAACAAATAAGAACGTGCAATTAATTTTAAAAGAACAAGACTTTCAAATTTAAACGTATGTGCTTCTCTATTTATATTCTGTTCTATTTCCGTTTTTTTGGCAGTATTGTTCTTCGAGTCTTTAACACTGTGTGAAACACATTATCGTGCCGTTCCATTTAAGATCTGTTTAAGAGCATTTAATACAAGTTCAGTGGTGCAATGTTTGTTTCTTTTAGCTTGATTTGAACGATCTCCCGGAGAACGAGCGAGCAGCTGCTCTGGCCAAGAATGGAGGTGACAAAGGTGGGCATAGTGTGACTTACAGATCCGGGGGAGGTGGAGGCGGAGGTGCAACGCAAACATCTGGCATGGGCTCATATAGTGCGAATAGCTCTTCACACGTGGTAGGCGCTGCTCCCGCTGGAGACACCACTTCTGAGAAATCAAAGAAAAACAGAATCAAAACTCTAGAGAAGGTAACACTCGCGATCTCAGCTTGTACCTAACTTGGTCATTATGAAGCACGACAACTGATAGCTGATAGCTTGAAGTTGATATCGATTTTATAAACATGAACCCCGCGTAAAATTTTGTCATCAAAACTCACTGGGAATAGATACGGACCTCGTGTCTGTTTTCAGCAGTAAGCGCTGCAAGATGAAACGATGTTAATAATTAGTATCAAAATAATTAAACTGGTATAATTCTTGGCAGTGCTGAATCCTTGCTTCAAGGTCTTGGTAAATAATCATTCTTGTCCTAGTAGTCACTCTGGGGTTTTGCATGTTGAAATTTTTTGACGTCTGTTTTGCCTTCAAACTATTATTCTCAGTTGGCTCTGATACTTTTAACGTAACGTCTGTTTTGCCTTCAAACTATTATTCTCAGTTGGCTCTGATACTTTTAACGTAAAACAAAAATAGCCTATCAAAAATTGAAATTGCCAAAAGTGCTTTGATATGTTTCAGCGAATGAAAGAGATTGGAGCTCTGAAGCGGAAACAAAAATCTGGTGAAAAACTGGAAGCGGAGGCAGTAAGTGTCATGTCATTTTATAGCAATGTTATTTTAACTTAATGGAGCATTCGTTTAATAATTTAACTCGTTTTTTGATAAGGGTCGATTTTCACATAATTTAGCTTGTAATTGTACGATTGGTAGCCGTTTTGACCGTTTTCATCATATATTATACTTCTAAGTCAAATTTTGTGCTATTTCTGTCATTTTGCTTTCTTAGAGGTTTCTAGTGAATTTTATTTTCTTTTTTATAGCTGCGAAGCTGTAAGCTGAGCGTAGCTATATTGCGGCGCTCTTGGTTTTTAATAGCCGCCCTCATCTTCTCAGCCGGCTATTATAGCGCTCCTATTTTTTTTACAATTCAAAGAATTTGAATTGTATTGGGGCGCTGAGTTTTTTTTTTAAGATGTGTTCACACATTTTTCAATGACTTTGATCTTTCAAAACGGGATAAACAGGTAAAGCCCAGCGGGCATTAAGTTTCATTAGAGGCCCAAAGTGGGCTTTTGTATAACTTCAAGTGCTTAGAGTGGTTCAGCTGCTGGGATGGCCTTAATTTAAGGTTTAAAGGTCATTTGTAGGAGTTTTTGGGCTCAAAATGTTGCAATTTTTCATGTTTTTTTTTGTGATTTTTTTGATTTTCTTGTTTGATTAGTCTTAGGTTAAAGTTTTTGAAAAATGACGAAGGCCTTTTTCGAGACAAAATAACTTGTTATGACCTTTGTTTGAGCTATATGTTTTGGTTCTACAAATACAAACATGCAAATTGATACTAAGTTTTTTCAAGTTTTTTTTTGAAAATTTTTGTCTTTTCGTTTTTTCCAGCTTCAGGGGCCAAGAAATGTCTTTTGTGGTTTGATAAAAGAGCACTGCATGGTTTCTAGTAAAAATGGATTGGGTTTCAACATTCCAATGTCTCGAAATTTGGCATTTTTTGAAATAAGATTTGCAATTTTTTCAAGGTTTCGTAAAGTTTTTGTCAATTTTTGATATTTGTCCATTCTCAAGTGCCAGAAAACCTATTCCACGGTCTGATAAAAAGTTACTGCATGGTTTTTTGTTCCAATGGATTTGTTATCAACAATTTAGCCTTTCGAATTTTTGGAAATTTTGAAGTTTTTTTCAATGCATTAGAAAATTTTTTTCAAGTTTTTTTCAAAGCATTTCTTTTATTCAGTTTTTCTTGCCCCCGTAGCCAGCTAACCTCATCCAGGGTTTGATATTATGTTATTAGAAAACTGCTAGCTGGCAGTTGAATGATTTTCAACATTTTAATAGAGCAAATCTTTTTTTTGAAATTTGAGTTTTTCTCAAAATTATTGCCTATCGATAGTTGAGCCAATGAATTTTTTAATGCTTGGAATTGGGTTAATGGATAGCCTCTAGAGACAAATGATTCTCAAGATACTAATGTCACATTTTTCAGCAAAATTTTATTAAAATTTGGAATTGATTTCATTTCTTAAATTTTTCGGTCTTTTTGAGTTAATCGATCTTCAAGGGCCAATGAATTTTTTTCAGGTCATGCAGATATAATACTGACCGATTTCAAAAACAAAAAATGGTTTTGAAAATGTTTTTGTTTTGAAACAGTTATATTTAAAGGAGTGAAATTTCGCCTAAGGGGTAAAAGCTTCAAGAGTTTTAGTAATGAGTATATTTTTGTTTATTTTGTTTGATTGTTTTAGTTTCTCAATTTTTTGAGATGATTTTGTTTGTGTTTTAGCTGGCTTTTCAATTGATCTGCTGGTCAGGTAGAGTACTTTTAAATTTTTCGTTGAATTCTTTCAATTGTATTTCAGGACTTGTCCTGCTATGTTTTTTTTACTTCGTCGAACTTTTTTTCGCTTTACCATTTTGCCGCTTTTTCGACATTTTGCGTGAAAACTTTTTGACTTCTCTAGGCTAGTTTCTCTCTTCTCTCATTCTGCTAAAAGTGAATTTGAACATCAGTTATAGAGAATTGAAGTCAGAAATAGAAACGGGATAAACCCATAAAGCCCAATTTTAGATGCCCGCTATTCGAACGTCGTTCCTATAAGTCTTAGTTACCATCTTTTATGCTTATTGGTATTGATAGTAGCCCCTGTAGCCTCTCTCTAAGAAACAGAAGTATGTTCAACTACGAAGAAATGACATCAAAATAAATCGGACTTAAAAAATGTTTTAGAACAAAATTTTTTTTTCAATATCTTCTATTCTTTCAATCCCAATCATGCTTATTGGAATCAACGGCGGCTATTTTCCGGCAATCTGCCCGGTATGTTTTTTTGTTTCGTCGTCTGACGCTCTTTTTTCGTTTTACATTTCACACAGCAAAGCTGAAAAAGTCAAATTTTCTGAATGACTTCTTCCTCTCACTAACGGCATTTTCGCGCGTGACGTCATTTTTCACTCGCTTTAGCAAAAGTTTTTAAGTTATTTGCGTGATTAGATTTTGATCATACGTGACTTACCGCACTCAATAAATTGACTTTTGCACTTTAAAACTTAAGTTTAATTTGAATTTGTTTAAGGTCAAAGGAACTCTTTTGTGTAGTAAAGGTCCCTAATAAGAGGCTTCTGTGGAATGAATTTTAACATGCTTTATTAATTTATCGCTGAATGTTTTTTAGCCTAGTTTTTTGAGCGGCGTCGATTTTTTTTTTCAATTTAGATCTGTATCTGTTTCTATCTATTGTATGGCACCGGCTATGTTATTGCAATTTTTTGGTTGACTTTTTAAATCCCAAACCTGTTGTTAAGAGATCTTGTTTAATTGCTCTTGAACGAAGTTTATAGCAATTATTGTAAACGTGTGTCTTTTTGCATGCCAAATTTTGACTTTTCGAGTGACTTTTGCGCCCTGACTTTTCGCGTGATTAATTGCTCTTAAACGAAGTTTGTAGCAATTTTATTAGTCCTGTCGGTCATTTTTTTAAATCGATTTTTCGCTTGACCGATTTTTCGTCTGACGCTTTTGACTTTTCGTCCTCAAAAACGGGATAAACGGGTAGCGCCCAGCGGGCATCAAGTGCTCTTAGAGCCTTTCAGCTCAAACTGTTTTGGAGACTTATACTTATGGTGTAAAGGGCGGTTGAGATGTTGAAGACACCCCCACTGTTGACCCCCCCCCCCCACACTATTCCCCCCCCCACCGAGCTGTTGCCCCCCACCACACTCCTCTATCCCCATCAGCCCCCGGTGTCCCCCCTCGTGGCCAGCTACTGACGAACAACCGCTTGCTAAAAATGCAAATTTATACTATTTTGCATTTTTTTTCAAGCTTTTTGAAAATGTTTGACATTTTTTGATTTTTATCAGCCCTAGGTGTCAAGAAATCTCGAGAGCGATTGCTAGCTGATATTAGTATTAAGCTTAGTACCCTTGAGTTTAGAACCGAAGTAAGTATAGGTTTAGAATCTAACTGAAACTGCACGCTGAATTAGAACAATTTTTGAACTTTAGGAAAATATTTTAATTTCTATCCCTTCTAATTTCTTTTTCTGTTTCATTCCCGATATGCGTCTAGGGCGTCAACGGCGGCTATTTTCCGGCAATCTGCCGGCTATGTTTGGAGATTTTTTCGTACAAATGGCTTTAGCTCGGTCACCTTACTCGCCTTAGTCTAAATTGAGAATTTAAACTCTAATTGCAATTCAACAGAGGTGAAAGGCCTTAGTGTTTTCAATTTGACGTGCAATTAGGGATGGCGTTTGGGAACAGGAATATCATTTGCTTGAATAGCACTTTCTCTGTTTGTCTTTCATCTTGATGGTATTTTCAACTCGAGATTTGAACAGCCTTTGTTGCGGCTATGGTCTGTTAATCTGCTGACAATTATTATTGAGTCTTCCGGTTTTGGTTTTTTCGCGTGTATTAGATTTATCGAAGTTCATCAAAGCGGATGACAACTGCTTTTACTGTTAAACTTGATAGCCGTCAGTTTCTCAGCTGATTTTATAAGTTTTTCTAAACCTGCGCAACAATTTAGAACCTTTTCGAGACTTTGAAAGAACGGCTATGATTTCGTATCTCCTTTGGCAGCTGTACTCAGCTACACAAACAGCTATTAGGTGCTCTCCTTTTTACATGAAGCTTTTTACTATTGACGGCTTTTTACGTGAGGCTATTTGACTTGTTTCCCTAGTTTCTTCATTGCTCTCGCAATTCGAGGCAATTAGTGTCAACGTGTCTTTTTAATGCAAAATTTTTTGCTTTTTACGTTTTTGCGTCCAGAACAGCTTTCGCTCTTTGACTTCTTAAGTGACTTTTTCACGCTTGACTTTCTTTTTTGAGTGATCTCAGTTGCTCACTCCGAATGAAAGTTTTTTTCTAATGTAAAAACGATTGTGAGCTGTTCAGGATCACAACCGTTGTATCTTATTGGGTAAGATGTTAGACTACTATCCTGGATGTCGCTGATTCGAACGTCTTATGGACTACATAAAATTTTTTTAAGCTACACCCCTAAATTAAATTTCCCCGGCTGTCGTTAGTGTCAATTTTGATTTTGCCAGGTCTCAAGTGCTTTCTAGTGATTGAAAAGGCGAGCTCTATTGAGGGCGTAGTCAACCTTTCGGTTGATTTTCAACGTTTTTGAAATTTTTTTTTCCTGCCATTTTATTATGCTGTCATTGTATTCTCAATAAGGGCGGATTTCTTAGGCTTCGTTGAAGCATGAATAATTATCCTGATCGGTTTATGTCAGTTGGAATATTATTCTTGATTTTTTAAATCCCGGGTGCATTCGGTATTTTTATTACTTTGTGAATTAGTGACATAAAGAGAATTTGGCATGTTTTTTTTCTTCAGTTGATAGTAGGGTGTGGTTAATGACTTCAATTTAGTGAGTTCTTATTTTGACTCAAGCGCTTGTTAATAACGGCCCTCATCTTCTCAGCAAGCTGTTATCGCGCTCCTATTTTAAATTTATTACTCCATCGAATAAAAATTTGTTTCGTTTTACCTCATTTTGCCGCTTTTTCGACGTTGTGCGAGAAATTTCTCTAGGCTAGTTTCATTGTTCGCTCATTCTGCCCAAAGTGCTTTTAAACAGCAGTTATTCAGCAAAGTAATCTAGAATGAATAGAATCAGTATAAAAATACGGAATCAAAGATGAAAACGGGATAAACCCATAAAGCCTAATTTTGGATTTCCGCTACATGAAGTTTGTTATAGTAAGTCTCAGTTAATATCTCTAATGCTTATTGGCATTGATACTAGCCCCTGTATCATCTTATTGAGTAACAGGAGTATGTCTAACAACAAGCAGAAATCAGAATAATTCGCACTCCAAAAAACTTTTTGTTTCAACCAGTTTTTTCCTTTTTAATAGCCGCCGTCAGCCTCTCGACGGCTATTATTTAGGTGCTCTCCTTTTTTAATTCGCTTTACATTATGGTCCTTTTTTCGTTTTACATGAATCACGATTTTTACGCTTGTTTACTGACTTACTTCACTTACTGTTTCAACTGAATGGTTTTCAAGTTCTTTTACGTATTGATGTAGGTAATGTAGTGAATACATTCAAAGTCAAAAGAGCAAAATCAAAGGAAACGGGATAAACATATAAAGACCGGTCATTAAATCACAATGCATGAGATTATCAAAATTCATGAAAGCGATGCTATCTGACTTTAGTATTGTGCTTAATAGCCTTCAGTTTAGAAGTTGAATTAAGTGTAATTTTAAAATCTAACCGAGTATGCAGAACATACACACCAAATAAGAACGCCATGACTTTTATTGAAAAATTCTGTCAATTTCCGTCTCCAATTTTTTTCCTGTTTCAATCCTAATATGCGTCAAGCGGGTCGACGGCGGCTATTTTCCGATAATTTTCGGGCAATGTTTTTCTGTTCTTTCAATCTCAAGGGGTGTTATGAGAATCAATTGCGGCTGTTTTCAGGCAAGCTGCTGGGTATGCTTTTCTTTTTTGAATGCTTTTTTGTCGATATCTGCCCGGTTTCTCATGTTTTGCACTTTTTCTTCGTTTTTTCCCCGTCTATTTTGGTGTATCACAATGGTAACCGTTATACGATACGTTTTTGTTGTTGAGCACTTTGGGGATACTAGTTTTCTTAATTAAGGGAAATTTCAGTTATAATTCTGGTCATTGATTTGGGCACAACATGCTGATAGACAGGTCTGTTTTGTATGATGTTTGTTGGATTTTAATAGCTGAGATAGCTATTGCGTCTATGGCAAGCTGAGACATCACCGTTAGTGTTCTCATATTTATCGCTTGGATTATAAGGAATTGGATCGTATTGGTGGTGCGCTGTTTTTTAAGATCAGTTCACAAATTTTTGACCCTTTGTTGTCAATGAGAATACAAATTAGAGTAGTGATTATGATTTCGCTGGAATAATAAAGGGACGAAAAAGTAAATAGTTTCAGGCTTAAAATTGTTTCACAAGAAACTATAAGCGGTTTATTTAATTTGTGAATTTTGGGCGTTTTGGAGTTGTTGTCGTTTTTAGGCTCATTAAAGACTGATCTCATTGGCTGTATAATAAGATGTGCAGAAGCTATTTAATAGTTTTTACTGATATCTAAAGGTATTCTCTACTTTGCCATAAATTTTATTTTTTTTAAAAAAAAGTGATTTAATTTCTTAATATTATCCTTATCTTAGCTGACTTATTATCCTTAATCAAGTGTGTCCATGGTTTCTTGTTGCGACATAGTTAATTTAAGTTAAATTTGTTTTTTGGTTTTTCTTACGTAACAGTTTTACTGACTATTAAGGTATTTTTAAGGAAAGATTGCGGTCTTTTGTTTCAATTCTGCAAGCTTAGTGTTTTTGATGTTGCCTTGCTGTTGAGTCTCAGTAATAAAAGGCGCCATAAGATTTTTTACAAAAACAACAACAAGACACGCCCTTCATTGTGATTTATGTTATTTATTTTCACCTTAGGACATGTTATTAAAAAATGGCATTTTTAATGCTGGTTAATCTAATTAGTTTTTAATCTCTATCTCACTGTTGGCATATCTTGTTGTTTCTTTTACATCTAACAAGATTTAATTTTTTTTATTGGTTCTCGTTTTTAGTTAGTGTTTTTTCTTAGAAACTTTTTGTTTTCAAAAAACATAATTTCAGTTTTTTTGCTGTCTTCATTTTTTGTTAGTTTCGTTACGTTATCCCTTGGTTGATTCTGGATGTTGTTATCTACTTTCTAATAAGCAGTTGTTTGTTGATTAGAAATTAATAAGGTTTTTTAATGATGTTTATGCCGCTTCTAAAAATGTGAGGAGAGTTCTTTTTTTTCGTGCTTTTATTGGTATATGCTTTGTTGACTATTGAAAGTTTAGCTGACACGCTGGTTTAGTAACTTTAGTTCTTTGAACTGTTATTCGGGACTTATCCTGCTATGTTTTTTCTTTGGTATTTAGGGATTACAGGTCTTCGAAGCTATCGTATCTATTTTCTGGCAATCTGCCAGCTGTTTTAGTACTTGTCCTTATGTTTTGTTCCAGTTTTCATTCCGCACGTTTTTCGCTTCACACTTGTCACGATTTTGTCGCCTGACTTCTGATCTACCTCACCTACTCTGTTTCAACTGACTGGTGGTTAGATGTCAGTCAAACAAATATTGTCATTATAGTAAAAATAGTGAAGGTCAAAAGAACAGAATAAAAAGAAAAGGGGGAAAGCCTGGTGGTTGTCATAGTGCATTAGGTTATCACAGTTCATTTGAAAGAATGCTAGTTATTTGTTTCAAGTTTATTAGCTTTCAGTTTAGAAGCTAAATTCTGTTCTGTTATCTAACTGAAACTGCTCATTAAGTTAAAATACTTCTGGACACTTAAAAAAAGTTATTTTGTATTTTTTCTCTTTCAATAATAATGGAGGTCAAGGGGCTCAACGGTGGCTACTTTTTGGCAATCTGGCATCTAAGATCAACAATGTATTCATGCTAAGTATTAGGAATATAACGGGTTCCCATTTTGATGACCGGAAGTGTGACGTCGTAAAATTTAGGTGAACAAAATCAACAGAGAGGAAGAGGTGAGGAGTGAGATGAACAAATTGAAACAGGAATTAGGAATGCCTACTGCCAGCACAGGCACTCCCACGCCCACTCAATAGACTCAGTACACAGTTTTTGTCATAATCATGGCAACAGATCAACATAATCTGCTCTGCATCTAGATGTTTTGCCAGCAATTCTCAGAGAAAGTTGCTTACTACTATCAACAGTAAGAGCATCCAAAAATTAGTCCTGCTTAACATGAAGTCCGAGAAATTTTATAAGTGGCCGAAGTTGCGTTTTGAGAGCATCAGTTGGACGAACGAGAAGCTCGTGGCTACTGTCTGAATGTGTTAATTGCCACTCCCTCCATTGTTGCAATATTTGCAAATTTAGTATCTACGTTAAATTTATCTAACTGCCTTTGCTTTTTAGCGTTATCTTGTGCAACTGAACTAGTTGACCAAATAAATACGAAGTTGTTTCATCGAAAGACTATCTGATACAATCCGTTAAAACTCAGTTGCGCAAAAGATAAAATAAATTTCGTCCTTGATTTTGATCTATATATCATCTGATGAAAATGGCAAAATTTCATTGGTTTAAAATATTAGGGCCGAATACCAATACTTGATGCATTGTTTTACATAACGACGTCTTTGTGCGAACAAACGTTTAATAATGGGTCCATCATCAACTGATGTCATTATGTGTGTGCAGGCGGAATATAAAATATTAACTGGTCAGCTGTGTATTTGTTGTTTTTCCTCCACTCTGACTGTCATTATTTTAGCAGCGCCTCGTGATCAAGTGATTTGAGACATAAATTAAAAATTCATACTGCATCTTGTTTTCAGAGAATTCTAAATAGAAGTCTGCTTAGTCGAGCTAGAATGCTAATAATAAAGAAGGAATTTTCTTAAGAATGCATTTTAATAAAGATAATGCATTTTCTTGCAAGATGTTATAACATTAGCGCTCATTTTGCAAGATGCGAAAAGAGTTGATCTCATTCTTTAATAAGCCGTAATCCTACAAATTGGTTTAAATAGCCGTTGGGTACCGAAATAAAACAGGAACGGGCTGATGCCTTTAAGTAGGAGTCTTGAGAAACAACGGACATCAAGTTTTCATTTGTCCATGGTTTTTGTGAGGTTTGGCGTATCACTGACAGCCATCTCATCTCGCTCATTAGCTGCATGCATAGTGATTGCCATGCCTGGTAGTGTCGGTGGATGGTGTAACGTCTACTCCAGTCGACTCCGAATGGGCACCTTGCGAAGAGAGACATCGTCTTGAAAGGTTTTCTTCCGAAATCTTGCAAGATAGTCATTTATCTTCAAATAATTGAAACATGCTCGAGAAGGATGCACTAGGGACCAGAATGCACTTGTGGGATCATTTTTTTTCATTTTTGTCAAAAAAATTTAGAACCACTAAAATAAAAAGTTATTGAAGAGACCATAAATGTTGTTTTGTTAACAATGTTTTTGTTGCAATTTGTATGGATCAACAGAACAGTATGGGTTTTACTTAGTTAACAGAACTTAATTTTGTTTTTTTTTTGTAATAAAATATATAGCTAATGTAATTGTTCCAAAAATTTTCTGAAAACTTATGCATCTATATATTGGAAAATTTTTTGGCAGAATAAAACACAATGGGAGCTGAGCTCGACCAGAACGCAATTGCAAGAATCTTTTAAGGTAGCTATTGTCTTGCTAGATAACCATCATCAGTAAAGATCTTTTAAGGTAAGAGAAGCTTATTTGTTGTTAATTGCTCTCAAGCAAAGTTTGTAGCACTTATATTAGTCGTGTGGTCTTATGTATGAGATTTTTTTGCTCGACCAATTTTTTCTGATCTTGTTAAGTTTTTGTCCTGAAAAACGAGCAGGTACCGACCGAAGGGCAATAAGTGGCTGAAAAGCTTTCTTAGAGCTTTACGCTTTACTAGTCTCCTAGTATGCGTATCAGTCAAATGAAGTTATTCACGATAATTTTGCATCTTGTTTGCAGAGAGTACTTAGAAAATATTTTAAAAATAATATTTTGCATGATGAGCAAATAGTTTTTTAATTACTCTCAAGCAAAACTTACAATTATTTTTGTTGGTATTCATTAAGCAGTTTATCGTACTACCGAATTTTCGCTTGTCGTCCGACTTTTCGCTGGTCGTCTGACTTTTCGCTTGTCGTCTGACTATGTGACTGTTTGTCCAAAAAAGCGGGATAAACAGTTGAAGCCGGAGTGCATTAGGTGGCTATGCAGTTTTCTTAGAGCTTCACTTGTCACTAATTAATTGTACAAATGAGCGAAGCCGCTGGAAAGACACAAAAACTTGTGAGGGGCAGTGTTTGACTCCCTAAGCCCCTAGCTCCTGACAAAAACAACCACTGGACATCCGTTTGAGAGCAGTTCGTCGTACGTTAGGTGGTGATTTTCTCACTCGTAAATATGCCGTAATATTACAAACTAGCTAAATTAGCTAATGAATTTCGATATAACTTAAACGGGTCTAGTGGAGCTCCCTCATTTTGAAAGAAGTTTTAAAATGGGATAATATACAACCATTTGAATAAAACGTAAAAAATGCAAAAGCGCTAGTTGTCACATGAAACATTAAAGGTCTTAAAAGAATTCAATTGTAAGACTAATTAGCATATTGGACTATAACACTCCCCCAAAAGTACATTTAAGAGCTTGTAAAGTTATTTAACAGCCGCCGTCAGCCTCTCAACGGCTATTTTTTAAGCGCTCTCCTTTTTTATAATTGGCTTTACCTTTTGATCACTTTTTTGGTTTTAAAAATCACCGATTTTCACGCTTGACGTCTGGCATACTTCACTCATTGCTTCATTTGAATGGATTTAAATTCTTTCACGCATTGAATTGCGCTATGTGAATACGGTCAAAGTCAAAAGAGCAGAATCAAAAGAAACGGGATAAACATATGAAACCCGGTCTTTAAGTCATAATACATTAGGTTATCGAAGTTCATTAAAGCGATTTCTAGCTGGCATTAGTTTTATGCTTAATAGTTTTCCGTTTAAAAGCTGAATTAAGCTTAATTTTGGAATCGAAGCGAATATGCAGAATTACACACCAAAAAAATGACACAAAAATTCTGTCAATTTCCATCTTTATATTCTTTTTGTTTCATTCCCAATTTGCGTCAAGCGGGTCAACAGAGGCTATTTTGATAGCAGTTTGTTGGACTTTAGGCGGTCATTTTCTCACTCGACAATATGCCGTAATGTTACAAAGTAGCTAAATTGGCTAATGAATTTCGATATAAAACTTAAACGGGTCTAGTGGAGCTCCCTCATTTTGAAAGAAGTTTTAAAAGGGATAATATACAACTATTTGAGTAATACGTAAAAATAATTGCAAAAGCGCTAGTTTTTGTCACATGAAGTATTAAAGGGCTTAAAAGAACGTAATTGTAAGACTAATTAACATATAGGACTATAACAATCCCCCAAAAATAAATTTAAGATCTTGTAAAGTTATTTAACAGCCGCCGTCAGCCTCTCAATGGCTATTATTTGAGCGCTCTCCTTTTTTTATAAATGGCTTTACTTTTCGATCACTTTTTTGTTTAACATAATTCACCGATTTTCACGCTTGACTTCTGACGTACTTCACACATTGTTTCATTTGAATGGATTTAAATTCTTTCACGCATTCAATTACGCTATGTGAATACGGTCAAAGTCAAAAGAGCAGAATCAAAAGAAACGGGATAAACATATGAAACCCGGTCTTTAAGTCAATACATTAGGTTATCGAAGTTCATTAAAGTGATTTCTAGCTGGCATTAGTTTTATGCTTAATAGTTTTCCGTTTAAAAGCTGAAATAAGCTTAATTTTAGAATCGAAGCGAATATGCAGAATTACACACCAAAAAATTGACACAAAAATTCTGTCAATTTCCATCTTTATTTTCTTTTTGTTTCATTCCCAATTTGCGTCAAGCGGGTCAACAGAGGCTATTTTGAGAGCAGTTCGTTGGACTTTAGGCGGTGATTTAAATTTCTCACTCGTCAATATGCCGTTATATTACAAACTAGCTAAATTAGCTAATGAATTTCGATATAAAACTTAAACGGATCTAGAGGAGCTCCCTCATTTTGAAAGAGAAGTTTTAAAATGGGATAATATACAACTATTTGAGTAATACGTAAAAATAATTGCAAAAGCGCTAGTTTTTGTCACATGAAGTATTAAAGGGCTTGAAAGAACTTAATTGTAAGACTAATTAACATATAGGACTATAACAATCCCCCAAAAGTAAATTTAAGATCTTGTAAAGTTAATTAACAGCCGCCGTCAGCCTCTCAATGGCTATTATTTAAGCGCTCTCCTTTTTTTTATAAATGGCTTTACTTTTCGATCACTTTTTTGTCTAACATAATTCACCGATTTTCACGCTTGAATTCCGGCGTACTTCACACATTGTTTCATTTGAATGGATTTAAATTCTTTCACGCATTCAATTACGCTATGTGAATACGGTCAAAGTCAAAAGAGCAGAATCAAAAGAAACGGGATAAACATATGAAACCCGGTCATTAAGTCATAATACATTGGTTATCGAAGTTCATTAAAGCGAATTCTAGCTGGCATTAGTTTTATTAATAGTTTTCAGTTTAAAAGCTGAATTAAGCTTAATTTTGGAATCGAAGCGAATATGCAGAATTACACACCAAAAATTGACACAAAAATTCTGTCATTTTCCATCTTCTATTTTCTTTTTTTTCAATCGCAATTTGCGTCAAGCGGGTCAACAGAGGCTATTTTGAGAGCAGTTCGTTGGACTTTAGTCGGTCATTTTCTCACTCGACAATATGCCGTAATATTACAAACTAGCTAAATTAGCTAATGAATTTCGATATAAAACTTAAACGGATCTAGAGGAGCTCCCTCATTTTGAAAG
This sequence comes from Convolutriloba macropyga, assembly GCF_964194025.1. NCBI lineage: Eukaryota > Metazoa > Xenacoelomorpha > Acoela > Convolutidae > Convolutriloba > Convolutriloba macropyga. The sequence goes on along the minus strand of NC_134478.1, from coordinate 33,707,960 downwards.
AGAAGTTTTAAAATGGGATAATATACAACTATTTGAGTAATACGTAAAAATAATTGCAAAAGCGCTAGTTTTTGTCACATGAAGTATTAAAGGGCTTGAAAGAACTTAATTGTAAGACTAATTAACATATAGGACTATAACAATCCCCCAAAAGTAAATTTAAGATCTTGTAAAGTTAATTAACAGCCGCCGTCAGCCTCTCAATGGCTATTATTTAAGCGCTCTCCTTTTTTTATAAATGGCTTTACTTTTCGATCACTTTTTTGTCTAACATAATTCACCGATTTTCACGCTTGACTTCCGGCGTACTTCACACATTGTTTCATTTGAATGGATTTAAATTCTTTCACGCATTCAATTACGCTATGTGAATACGGTCAAAGTCAAAAGAGCAGAATCAAATGAAACGGGATAAACATATGAAACCCGGTCTTTAAGTCAATACATTAGGTTATCGAAGTTCATTAAAGTGATTTCTAGCTGGCATTAGTTTTATGCTTAATAGTTTTCCGTTTAAAAGCTGAAATAAGCTTAATTTTAGAATCGAAGCGAATATGCAGAATTACACACCAAAAAATTGACACAAAAATTCTGTCAATTTCCATCTTCTATTTTCTTTTTTTTCAATCCCAATTTGCGTCAAGCGGGTCAACAGAGGCTATTTTGAGAGCAGTTCGTTGGACTTTAGTCGGTCATTTTCTCACTCGACAATATGCCGTAATATTACAAACTAGCTAAATTAGCTAATGAATTTCGATATAAAACTTAAACGGATCTAGAGGAGCTCCCTCATTTTGAAAGAGAAGTTTTAAAATGGGATAATATACAACTATTTGAGTAATACGTAAAAATAAATGCAAAAGCGCTAGTTTTTGTCACATGAAGTATTAAAGGGCTTGAAAGAACTTAATTGTAAGACTAATTAACATATAGGACTATAACAATCCCCCAAAAGTAAATTTAAGATCTTGTAAAGTTAATTAACAGCCGCCGTCAGCCTCTCAATGGCTATTATTTAAGCGCTCTCCTTTTTTTATAAATGGCTTTACTTTTCGATCACTTTTTTGTCTAACATAATTCACCGATTATCACGCTTGACTTCCGGCGTACTTCACACATTGTTTCATTTGAATGGATTTAAATTCTTTCACGCATTCAATTACGCAATGTGAATACGGTCAAAGTCAAAAGAGCAGAATCAAATGAAACGGGATAAACATATGAAACCCGGTCATTAAGTCATAATACATTGGGTTATCGAAGTTCATTAAAGCGAATTCCAGCTGGCATTAGTTTTATTAATAGTTTTCAGTTTAAAAGCTGAATTAAGCTTGATTTTGGAATCGAAGCGAATATGCAGAATTACACACCAAAAAATTGACACAAAAATTCTGTCATTTTCCATCTTCTATTTTCTTTTTTTTTCAATCCCAATTTGCGTCAAGTGGGTCAACAGAGGCTATTTTGAGAGCAGTTCGTTGGACTTTAGTCGGTCATTTTCTCACTCGACAATATGCCGTAATATTACAATGTAGATAAATTAGCTAATGAATTTCGATATAAAACTTAAACGGGTCTAGTGGAGCTCCCTCATTTTGAAAGAAGTTTTAAAAGGGATAATATACAACTATTTGAATAAGACGTAAAAATATTTAAAAGCGCTAGTTTTTGTTTAATGAAACATTAAAGGGTTTCAAAGAACTTTATTGTAAGACTATTTAATAGATAGGACTATAACAATCCCCCAAAAGTAAATATAAGAGCTTGTCAAGTTAATTAACAGCCGCCGTCAGCCTCTCAACGGCTATTATTTAAGCAGTCTCCTTTTTTATAATTGGCTTTACCTTTGGATCACTTTTTTGTTTTACATAATTCACCAATTTTCACGCTTGACTTCTGGCATACTTCACTCACTGTTTCATTTGAATGGATTTTAAATTTTTTCACGCATTGAATTACGCAATGTAGTGAATACGGTCAAAGTCAGAAGAGCAGAATCAAAAGAAACGGGATAAGCATATGAAGCACGGTCATTAAGTCATAATACATTAGGTTATCAAAGTTCATAAAAGCGATCGCCAGCTGGCATTAGTATTATGCTTAATATTTTTAAAAGCTGAATTAAGCTTAATTTTGGAATCGAATCGAATGTGCAGAATTACACACCGAAAATTTGACACAAAAATTCTTTCAATTTCCATCTCCTATTTTCTTTTTGTTTCAATCCCAGTTTGCGTCAAGTGGGTCAACAGATGCTATATTGGTGTAATCTACCGGCTTTGTTTAAAAGTTTTGTTTCATGCGGATTTTTATTTTAATTTTTCGAAGGTCTTCATTATAGCCGCCGTCAGCCTCCACGGTTATTATTTAGGCGCTCTCTTATTGGGGCGCTGTCTTTTTTTAAGATGTCTTCAAGAATCTGAATTAAGTGTAATTTTAGAATCGAACCATATATGCAGAATTTGCACACCAAATAAAATGATTTGACACTTTGAAAAATTCTGTCAATTTCTTTTTTGTTGCAATCATGATACGCGTCAGGCGGGTCAACGGCGGCTATTTTCCGGAAATTTGCCGGCTATGTTGTAAATTGTGACTTGAATCTTCTCTCATTTATGCTTCTTTTTTGGCTTGCTGGAAATGGCGGCCGAGTTTTGAATTCACCCTATGATCGAGTATGTCCATCGTGGCCGAACTCTCCATATAAAATTCCTTGTGTAACTTTGGCAGGAATTTTGGAGAATCAGAATATTTTTTCAAGACACAATCATGCTGCGAATAGCCGAAAAGTTCTTTTTTGACTAGACCAAGAAGACTGTTAACTAAGTGCTTTTGAGATATTTCTGCTTGATTAACAACATTTTACCACAAGATTATCATAGTGTTTCAAAATCTGTTTGCTAGAGGATTCCATGATTAACATTTGGTTGCACTTAGGCGGTAAAAATACGCTTTGCATATAATGATATCGCAGGAATGGTCTTCCTCGTTGTACTCAAGATTATTTCTTTTGATCGGAATTATTGTTCCATGGTCAAAATTGGCGTTGAAAATAGCGATCTTTTGAGAGTCAATTTCCCCTGGAGTCGTACTTTTGCGTACTTTGTACAAATAGCTCGTGTCAATTTCATATGGACAGTTTGATTTGACATGGTAATGTTGCTGTACCAATGATGTATTTCAGAAGGGATTGTGTAATTTTTGTCCCTCTGTCAGTTTTGCGGCTATAGACTTAATAGAGCTGTAGAGAGTGAAAATGGACAGGATGTTGGACAAACTGCGCCTGGTGGATGCGTACCCGAAGACACTAGAAGACTTCAGGATCAAGACTATCTCAGGTGGTCTGTTGACTACAGTGAGCTGTGTGCTCATGCTGTTTCTTTTTGGATTAGAATTGCACTATTACTTCAGAGTAGACCTGATGCCAGAGCTCACTGTTGATGTGAACAAAGATGCCAAACTAGAAATCAGGTACCGAACTAGGCGACCGTAGTTTGAAGCACTTGATGAAATACCCCAAAATGAAGTTTTATGCAATACCTCCGGACGAAATGGTGGACTAATGATGTCTCAAAAATATGATTCAAGAGTTTTTAAAAGCTGTAGTGCGCTAGCTGGGGCTAGTATTGGACTTATCTTGGTTTTTACTACTCGAAGAGGAGTATTGGTTTTCTTTAGATTTTGTGCCGGAGGTACTATTTGTTCAGTTGGTGTTTCGATCTAAAAGCGAAAGTGAGTAAAATCGCCGAGAGAAAGTGAGAATTGTAAAAATAATTCGACTATGAAATGTTTTTGAGAGAAGGGTGCATATAGTTAACCACTTTAAGCCATTTTTTGACAATGTGGCTCAATTTTTTTGCTTTTTGTTTGGTTCTGGTAGAAATATATTGTGACGCTACATCAAAATATTAACTCTGGAATTGATAATGATTGCTTTCAAGCAAACTTTGTAGCAATTATATCACCCCTGCGGTCGTTTTTAAGCGATTTTTTGCTTGACCGATTTTTCTGCTGTAACTTTTCGTCCTCAAAACCGTAAAATTCTTATCCTCAAACAAGAGCCTTTCGGCTTAATAGACTTTAAGTGTGCGATTCAACAAAGCTGTTTTGGAGTCAAAAATTTCTGTTGTTAAGTGTGGTTGTTAGAGGTTGAACCCCCTCCTGTTTGTCTGGAGAAACGGGGTAAAATGGTAAAGCTCGGGGTCATCAAGTCTGCGCATCGCTTGAAGCTTTAGCTCTAAGTATGCGAGTCACTGAAACTGTCCAAGAAGACATAAATTACTAGTGTGAATGGAGGTAATGTTTTACCCCAAACTCCCTGAACAATCAGGTAGCACTGTTAACTGCTGTTTATAATTGCTCTCAAACGAAGTTTGTTGCAATTATTATTTGTCCTGTGGTCTTTTTTATTCGATTGAGTTTTTGCTTGACTGTTTTTACGTTTGAGTCTTAACTTTTCGTCCTCAAAAGCGGCTTGAACAGGTAAAGCCCGGATGGCATTGAGTGGCTGAGCAGCTTTCTTAGAGCCTTACGCCTTACTAGTCTCCAAGTGTGCGATCCACCAAATTTAATGTGAGGATACAATTTCGTGGTGTGAAGGGGTTCTTTTGAGCTTAAAATGTTGACCACCTCAGTCAGCCCTGAGCCCCAGCTGGCTACTATGAAGCCAACTCCTCACTGGTCAATCGAGAGCAATTCGCCCTACGTTAGTCGGTTATGTTTTAAGAGTCTAACAGAAACTGCATACCAAATTAGAACACTTGACAATTTTTTATCTTTATTTTCTTTTTAGGTTTTAATCCCTTTGTGTGTGAAGCGTAACGGCTATTTTCCAACAAATTGGTGGCTGTTCTCATTTATTCTGATAAAGGCAGAATATAAAGGCATATTTTTCCAGCTTCATTGAAGCATAATTAAAGAATCACCATTCTTATTGTTTTCAGTTAGTGGACATTAGTTTTTGCGATCTGAAAGAAGAAACTTGAAATATTTAATCATTTGTTCAGAAAAATTGATGTGTTTTCTTCGGAAAACAAATAGATAATTAATTGCTCGCAAACAAAATTGGTAGCAATTATTATATTTCTGTTTTTGTGCATCTTTTCGCCTGACCGATTTATCGGCTGGCCCTTTTGACTGTTTTTCCTCAGAATGGGGATAAACTGGAGGGCATTGAGTGGCTGAGCAGCTCACATACAGTCTTACTAGTCAGTAAGTGTAAAAGTCACCGAAACTTTTAAGGAGACATAAATTCATAGTGTGGAGGTTTGTTCTTAACTTCAGTGTTTGACCGCCCTCAGTCCCCCCCATCCACCCTCCTCCGACTGTCGATTGAGACCCCTCGTCCATCCCCTCCCCCCAACGCTCGACAACCCCACTCCTTTCATGCAAACCTTCCTAATGCCAGCATACGAACAGGCTACTACTGAAGCCGACCGTTCAACTTCCCTTTGGTAATTTTTGCATTGACATCGTCTGTTTTTGACGTGAGGTGTTTTTGTTTTAATTAGCCGCGAAGCGATAGCTGCGGCTATTATTGGCCTTCTCTTGGTTTTTTTATTTATTTCGTCAAGATTTTTACCACCATATGACTTCACAACCACTTCAAATCTGCTTTTTGTCATTCGTTGCATGCAATTTCAACTGAATTGCGTGCGTGACGTAGTTTTTCACTCTGTGGAGCTAATTTTTTGTTCATTCGCGTGATTAAATTTTTGGTCACACGTGACTTACCTCACTCTTAAAAATAAGTTTCTCACTCTGAAATTGACTTTTCTTTGCTTTAATTCAAAGAGAAAAGGTCAAATGAGTGGGTATCTCTCTAATTGAAGGTTATTTAATAGCAGCTGATAGAATCAGCAATGAATTATACAGATTCTTAAGGAAAATCTAACATCTCAGCCCTTTATGAAAAGAATTAGTTTCTTTTTTGGTCTGTTTGTTTTTACCTTCTTTTTGAGACTACAGATCTATGAAGCTATTGCAGCTATTTTCTGGCAATTTGCCAGCTATGTTTCAAATTTGTGCACATAATAATCCGATATTGCCGGTTTTTGTCTAATTTTTCTTAGTTTATCATTTGTATTTTGGTTCGATTTACTAGATGAATGCTTTTTGAACCGTCGTGGATTTTAGTTTTGTGTTTTTGGTTGTTAATTTCTCTCAAACGAAGTTTGCAGCATTTATATTATTCTTGCTGGTCTTTTTTCCAATTTGTTTTTCCAACTTTTTTTTCTTATTTTATCCGACCATTTGCTTTTCATCATCAATTGTAGGATAAACAGGAAAAGCTTGGAGGTATCATAGAGACGTATGTCTCTTTATTTTCTAAGTAACCGATTCACCAAAACTGTTTAAGAGCAAAATTCTTGGCATGAAGGGCAGTTCTGCGACCCCTGACACTTACCCCCTACCCGCGCGTCCTCACCCCCAACCTCCATTTCAGCCACAACGAAGCCCCTCCGCCGCGTTCCACCCGTAGCCCCGCAAGCTCGTCCCCGCCCAATACTGATATGAACGTAAATATTTTTGTATGTACTTGTTTTCCTACTTATATTTTTTTCCAACTTTCTGTTTTTCTTGCTATAATTTTCTTAATGTGTTCTTAACACCTATATTCTATTGTTTGGAAGCTTTTTTCTCGAAATTATCTATGCTGAGTTGTTTCCAGAAACTATGTTTTTAATTGCTTTGGGTTTTTAAAATAATTTAAAGAAATTTTCCTTGGATGTTTCCTTCTAGTTTTGTTTGCAGTTGATTTCGTTGTACATTATGCAGCTATGAGGATCTGTTCGAATCAGTAATATTATTTTTCCCGACAGTTTATTAATAAAGCTTGGTCAGTTTTTGTCTTAACTATTGTTACCCATCTTAAATTTGGCTGTTTTTCAATTTTTCATTTTACCAGTTATATTACTTAGACAATTTTGCGGTTTCAAAATTTCACAGTCAGTTCTCTGGTTCAGCATTTCGGACTTAAAAAAGTTCTTGAATTGTTTTTGAAAGACGTCGTAATTGTTTTGGTGTGCTTGCTTCGATTATGTCAATCTTTACGACGAGGATTTTTCGTTACGACATAGGTTTAAATTTTTACCAAATATTTTAATTAAATCAAATGAAGGAAAGAAGAACTGAAAACAAAAAATCTGAAGACAAAAAGAAGAGTTTTGTTTGCAATTTGGTTTATTATTATGTAATGCTGCATTAATAAATAACCCTCTGAAATTGATACCACACTGTTTTTAACAGCCCAATAATGCGTTTCAAGTGCAATATGGGCACAATCACAATTTCTTTTCCTTTGTCTGTTTCCATTTCTTCCTTTTAGATTTTTGGGCGAATTTTTTAAAGTTTAAGTGCTTCTGGTATCTTCCCTTTGATTAATCATCCATTGAACGTTTTTTTTTAAATTAAGTTGTCCTCGTACTAATCCGATTTTTCTGGTTGTCAGAATTGTTTTTTTTTGTTCGTATTTTTGTTTCAACTTCTGGACTTTTTTGTCTATCTGTGCACCGTCAGGGATGTTTTGTACTTTTAATAATTGAAGACTTTGTGTCGTTATGTTTCCAAAATTATAAAAAATTTTTCATAAGTGCAGTTTTAAATTGTCTAATTTTGAAAATTTTTCGACTCTGTGAACTGTTTTTACTTTTTTTATTAATAGCCGCCGTCAACCTCTCAATGGTTATTATTGAGGCGCTCTTTTTTGATTCGTTTTACTTTTTGATCAGTCTTCTCGTCATACATTAGTCACGATTTTCACGCTTGACTTCCGACTTACTTCACTCACTGTTTCAACTGAATGGGTTTTCAATTCATTCACGTATTCAATCACGTAATGTAATGAATCAGGTAAAGTCAATGTCATCGGAGCAAAATTAAAAGGAACGGGATGAACATATAAAGCCGGGTCATTAAGTCAATAGTGCATTAGGTTATTTAAGTTCATTAATACGATTGCTAGCTAGCATTAGTGTTATTCTTAATAGCCTTCAGTTTTGAAGCTGAATTAAGTGTAGTTTCAGAATCTAACTGGAACTGCACACCAAATTGGAACACTTTTTGACTGAAAAAAAAACAGAAAATGTCGGTCATCAGTTCCAATCCCAATGTGCGTCAAGCGGGTCAAAGGCCGCTTTTTTCGGCAATTTTCCGGCTTTGTTTTAGAAAGGAAGACGGATCTTTAATTTTTCCAAGCCTCAAATTCTAAATTATAAAATGTACTTCTTTTTCTATTGGTTTTAAGTATTGAAAAATTGTGAATTATTCTGTTTTTGCGCCCATTCTCCATAATCTAGAGAGTATTTTCTGTATCATTCTATCTTTCTCCTAAGACCTATAGGTTTTTTGTTCTGCTTTTTATCAGTTGCTTAAAGTTTTATTGAATTTGGTCTTTTGATTTTTTAATATTTTTTTGGAATTGAATTCAGTGTAATGCAGCTCTGAACACTTGTTGGAATTACTTTGAAACCACTTCGACAAAAGATAAGTGTTCGGATTTCAGTTTGATTTTAGAGGGACCGACGTTTCGAGCAGCTTCCTGAGTTCTATTTCTGAGCAAGAGGAGAGGAGTTTTTTGATCCTACGCTGCGTTCAAAGAGTGACTTTTTGGCTTTCAAAAATTTTTTGAGAATGGCGCATATAAGCAGACGTTTTAGCAGGTTTTGTGCATTTGGCTTTATTTTGGTTCTATTCATTTGGGTTTTAGAGGAAATAGTTTTTAGGTCGAAGCTGCATTATAATGTAACCCTCTGAAATTGATACCACAGTGTCTTTGAGAGCCCAATAATGTGTTTCAAGTTCAATATGTGCACAGTCACAATTTCTTCTCCTTCATTTTCATTTCTTGCTTTTGGATTTTTGGGCCATTTTTTTAAAAATATTTCAGTGCTTCTGGCACTTCCCTTTGATTAATCATTCACTGAACGTTTTTTTTATAGAGTTGTCCTCGTACTTATCCGGTTATCTGGTTGTATGAATTTTTTTTGTTCGTATTTTTGTTTCAATTACTAGATCTTCATGGATGTTTTGTACTTTTAATAATTGATTTTTTTTGGCGTTATGTTTCGAAAATTATCAAAAATTAGTTTCCTAAGTGCAGTTTCAAATTGTTTAATTTTTGAAATGTTTTTTGACTATGAACGTTTTTTACCTTAATTATTTTTTAATAGCCACCGTCAGCGTCTCAATGAATATTATAAAGGCGCTTTTTTTTCATTAGCTCAACTTTTTGATCGCTCTTTTCGCCTTACATTAGGTCACGATTTCACTCTTGACTCCCGACTTACTTCACTCACTATTTCAACTTAATGGATTTTTTGAGAGATTGGCGCATATAGGCAACCGTTATAGCAGATATTGTGCATTTGGCTTTTTGTTTCTAATAATTTGGGTTTTAGTAGAAATACTTTTTGGGTAGATGCTGCATTAAAATGTAACCCTCTGAAATTGATACCACTGTTTTTGAGAGCTCAATAATGCGGTTCAAGTGCAATATGGGCTCAATAACAATTTCGTTTCCTTTGTTTTTTTCTTTGCATTTCTTGTTATTGGATTTTTAGGCGAGTTTGTTGAAGTTTCAGTGCTTCTGGCAACTTCCCTTTAAATCAATAAAGTTGTCCTCGTACTAATCCGATTTTTCTGGTTGCTCAATTGTTTTTTATGGTTCGTATTTTTGTTTCAATTACTCGACCGTCACGGATGTTTTGTACTTTTGATAATTGAATCTTTTTGGCGTTATTTTTCCAAAATTATCGAAAATTTGCTTCATAAGTGCTGTTTTAAAATGTCTAATTTTTATTATGTTTCTCTTCTATGAACTTTTTTTACTTTTTTTAATAATAGCCGGAGTCAGCCTCTCAATGGTTATTATTTAGGTGCTCTTTTTAGTTCGCTTTACCTTTTGATCACGCTTTTGGTCTTACCTTAGTCACGATTTTCGACTTCTGGTTTATTCACTCACTGTTTCAACTGAATGGCTTTTAAATTCATTCACGTATTGAATTACGTAATGAGTGGATAAGGTCAAAGTCAAAAACAGCAAAATCAAAAGAAGCGGGATAAAAATATAAAGCCTGGTCATAAAGTCAATAGGGCATTAGGTTATCAAAGTTAATTAATACGATTGCTAGCTGTCATTAGTGTTATGCATAATAGCCTTCTATTTAGAAGCTGAATTAAATGTGGTTTTAGAATCTAACTGAAACTGCACACCAAATAAGAACACTTTTTGTCTGAAAAAAAATGTCTGTCAATTTCTTTTTTCAGTTCTAATCCCAATGTGCGTCAGGCGGGTCAGCGGTGGCCAATTTTTGGCATTTTCTTGCATTGTTTTAGAAAGGAGGATGGATCTATAATTTTTCCAAGCCTCGAATTCTAATTTATAAAATGTATTCCTTTTCCACTTCATTTGTCTTTAAATTTGGTTTTAAGTTTTCAAAAATTGCGAAAAATTCTTGTTGTGCCCATTCTCCATAATCTAAAGAGTATTTTCTCTATCATTATATCTTTCTCCTAAGACCTATAGGTTTTTGTTCTGCTTTTTATCAGTTGTTTAAAGTTTAATTGATCTTGGTCTTTTGACTTTTTAATATTTTTTCTATTTCGGAATTGATTTCATTTAGTGTATTGCAGCTCTGAACACTTGTTGGATTTACTTTCAAATCACTTTGAGAAAAGATCAGAGTTCGGTGTCCAATTTGGTTTTAGATGTGCTGTTGCTTCGAGCAGCTTCCGGAGATCTTTTTCTGAGCGAGAGGAATCTTTTGATCCTACGCTGCGTTCATAGAGTGACTTTTCGGCTTTGAAATTTTTCGAGAGAATGGTGCTTATAGGCAACCGTTTCTGCAATTTTTGTGCATTGGGCTTTTTTTGTTTCTATTCATTTGTGTTTTAGTAGAAATACTTTTTAGGTCGAAGGTGCATTAAACTATAACCCCCTGAAGTTGATACCACAGTCAAAGTTTCAGTGCTTATGGCAACTTCCCTTTGATTAATCATTCACTGAACGTTTTTTTAAATAAAGTTGATCTCGTACTTATCCGATTCTTCTGGTTGTTGTTCAGTTGTTTTTAATGTTTCGTATTTTTGTTTCAATTACTCGACCGTCACGGATGTTTTGTACTTTTGATAATTGAATCTTTTTGGCGTTATTTTTCCAAAATTATCGAAAATTTGCTTCATAAGTGCTGTTTTAAAATGTCTAATTTTTAATATGTTTTTCTTCTATGAACTGTTTTTACTTTTTTTTAATAATAGCCGGCGTCAACCTCTCAATGGTTATTATTTAGGTGCTCTTTTTAGTTCGCTTTACCTTTTGATCACGCTTTTGGTCTTGACCTTAGTCACGATTTTTGACTTCTGACTTATTCAGTCACTGTTTCAACTGAATGGATTTTAATTTCATTCTCGTATTGAATTACGTAATGAGTGGATAAGGTCAAAGTCAAAAACAGCAAAATCAAAAGAAGCGGGATAAAAATATAAAGCCTGGTCATAAAGTCAATAGGGCATTAGGTTATCAAAGTTAATTAATACGACTGCTAGCTGGCATTAGTGTTATGCTTAATAGCTTTCAGTTTAGAAGCTGAAGCAAGTTTAGTTTTAGAATCTAACTGAAACTGCACGCCAAATTGGAACACTTTTTGACACTGAAAAAAAAAACAGAAAAAAGTGTCGGTCAATGTGTCTGTTTTTTTCAGTTCCAATACCAATGTGCGTCAAGCGGGTCAACGGTGGCTATTTTTGGCGATTTGCCGGCGTTGTTTTAGAAAGGAGGACGGATATTTAATTTTTCCAAGCCTCGATTTCTAAATTATAAAATGTATCTCTTTTTCTGCTTCGTTTGTCTAAATATTTGATTTGAATTTTTCAAAAATTGCGATTTTTTCGTTTTGTTGCTCTATTTTTTTGCTATGTGCGCCCATTTTCCATATTATAGCGTGTATTCTTCGTATCATTCTATCTTTCTCCGAAGACCTCTAGGTTTTTTGTTTCGCTTTTCAGCAGTTTTATCATTCTGGTATTAAACGATTTTTTTGCCTTTTGCTTGATTAGTTCAAATTGAGCAAAGAGCGAATTAATTTTGTCTATAAGGGTTGGAAATTTTAAGCACATATTTGAATCAAATCCAGTGAGGTAAAGAATAAATGTTTTAAGACAGGTTATAATTTTTTCGGCTTTGATTTTTATAAGATCTGCTCATTTATTTTCTTGATTTTTAAAGTCAATTTGAAGTGATGATTTTGGTCGCGCCGGAACAGGAAATGGAGCGAAGAAGCGAGTGGATTTGTGGCGCAAAATTTTTTCACTCCAACTTTTAAGTAGAGTGAGAAAACGGTGAAAAATTGGTTTTTGGTTTGTTCACATTGGCATTTTTTACTTTGGTTTTTACTTTTTCCAATTTTTATTATAGGATTTTTTTTCAATTGGGTTTGCCGTTGCATTCATACTCCACTCTTGTTCTAGTTTTTTGGTCATTCGCGCGATTAAGTTTTGGGTCGCACGTGACTTCTCTCTCAAAAATTACTTCCATCAATTTCAAAATGACTTTTGCTTATATTAATTCGAGGAGATAAGGTCAAGTGAGAGTGTGCCATTCTAATTTAAGGTTATGTGAGAGCAGCTAATAGAAGCAGCAATAAGTTATACAGATTTTAAATCAAAATATAACATTTCAACAATTAAGAAAAAGAGAAATTTCTTTCAGTTTGTTATTATCTTTTTAACACTGCAGATTGACGAAGCGATCACGGCCTGCAATATGCCAAGTTTGTTGTTTAAATGCATAACAACTGGTTTTAAGAGAGATGACGAAATTTAGGTTCGATTTCAACTGAATTTAAAATTTTGAATTCTAGGATGACTTCTATGCCATGTCTTCCTAACCAAATGTTAGATTAGTAAATCTTTGCATAGATTCGACGTGACATTCCCTCGGATGGCGTGTCAATTGTTGACAGTGGACGCAGTGGATGTGTCTGGGGAGCAGCACTTTGACATCAAGCATGAAATATTCAAAACTAGCCTGGGTTAGTTCTGCATAGCAGCTGCGAAACTAAATTTCAAACACCATAGTGATCAAACATTGATAGTCAGAAACCAAATGGAATGTAACTACTCATGTATATAAATTACACAAAATCATTCGGTTTTAAGGGTATCAAAAGGTTAATGAAATTTGTAAACCGTTTGCAACTCAAATGTGATAGCTCTCGTCTTTTCCTAGATGAGATCTGAGGCACTCGAACGCAGTTTGAAGCAATTACTAATTGCTCCCAAAGGGAGTTTGTAGCAATTATATTAGTCATGTGGTCTTCGTTTGCGATTTTTTGCTTGACTGACTTTTCCTCCGGCCCTATTAACCTTTTGTCCTCAAAAACGGGATAAACAGTTAAATCCCAGAGGGCATTGAGTGGCTGAGCAGCTCTCTTAGTAGTCTCTAGGTGTGGATTCACCGAAACTGAGACAATTTCATGGTTTGAAGGGTGGTTTTTAATCTTTGCTTTGGCCCCCCACAATCCCCCCACTCAGTCACCCCTTCCAGACCCCTCCACCTGGCAATTTGGGCCCCCCAACTCTATCTCCTTCCTCCCTCCATCTTTCGCTCCATAACAACTCGCCTGGCGTTAGTCGGTTAAGTTTGTTAACGTGTGATGCAAACGCGTGACATTTCTAGCATGTTCTTTCGCTTACTTGATTGATTTGCCTTTTCGTCGGAAAAACGGGATGAAATGGTAAAACCCAAGGGCTTTAAGTCTGTGAACAGCTCTCTTAGAGCTGTGCTAAGCTGTTATTGTACAATTCATCAAAGCTGCTTAGAAGCCATCATAGTGCGAGTGGTAGCTTTTGGCGGTTTAGACCCCATACCCCCCTACGACACCATTCGATCATGCTCCAAGAAGTCAGCGCATATTTTCAGCGTGTTCTACCACCCAGCAGCTGAATTTGTGCTCAGCGTCTCTCGTTACTCCCTTATCTTGCTCAAAAAATGATTTCTACACTCTCATTAATTGTAAATTAAGATTATGAACCCTAATTGTAATCCATAGAAATTAATTTAAGGATAGCATTTTTCGGGGAAGCTTCTTAAGTTGTTGGTCTCAGTGAACTGTATTTTGCGACAGTAGGCCGCTTATCTTTTATACGACGCCATGCCGGCTCCAAAGCTAAATGCCATTGCTGAAAGGCCTTTCATACAAAGTTTCATGGGTGAGATATTTGCTTTGCTAAGTGCTATTTCGAGTGCACGACTGTTAAAAAATCGTTTTTTTGGCTGGTATTTTAATAAAATTTTTATTTAAGGTGCTGATATATCGAAAGCGGGTTAATGAAGTGAACATCTACATATCAGAGACATGATATAACTAAGTTTACAAAAAATTTTTCATCGAAACAGAGTTATGAGTGGTCAGAAGCGAAGGATGAAACTTCTGGCTTTTGGACATTACGTGAACAAAATTTACAAATACCAGTTTAGCCACTTATATTAAAATTGCGTGAAAACAACCATATTTTTTAATTAAAAACGTAGTTCATTCGAATTGAACATTACGAATGTGACCAGAAACTTAGACAAATTGAGGCATGTAGAGCAATTTTTGTGAATAGAAGGAAGTTGAATAAGTTTATTTTTTTGAAATTATTAAGGAATGGTAGGAATGCTGATCAAAATAAGCACAATGTTGGCTCTCATTTTTACATGTCAAACACGTTTGACCATTCAAGTTTTATTCCAATATTTTAGGACTGTAGTTTTTTTAAAGATCTGTTCACACCTTTTGATGCTTTTTGAAGTCCAATTTGAATGGGGATTCTGTTTTCGCCGAAACGAAATGTCGCTAGAGAATGTTTTTTAGGCCGCAATTTTTTAACTCAAAGTTTAATGTAACTCAACTCTTATCCTTTGTAAGCTCTAAATATAAGGGGCATCAAAATTGCCGAGGCGGCAGAAAACCCACGTGTAAGGAGCAATTTTGTTGGTTCGGATCCCACTGCCAATTATCTGCCGCCTCTTACAACTAGCTTCTCTAAGCGTAAGATAGCTATAAAGAAAGTTGACATCTCTTGTATCGTTAGAGCAATTCGTGCAATGACAATCGGTTTATGCGTTAACTGTTTTATTGCTATTCTTTTATTAATAGCCGCATCAGCAATTCCAGGCGGCTTTTATGGCGCCTCTAATTTTTTTTTACTTCGCCTAACAGATTCTTGTTTTTTCTTACCGTGACGTCATTTCTGCTTTTAGGTCATTGCTTCGTCTTATCGTGACGTCATTTCTGCTTTTAGGTCAATTGCGTGACTTACCTCACTAAAAAATGACTTCTGAACTTTAATTTTTATGAACATTTACTAGTTAAAGATCAATAGTGTGCATCTAAGTGGTGCCAAACTTTTATGCCCTAATTCTTGAGTATTAGTCTTCAGTTTTTGATTTTGATTATCAATTTTGAAAAAATTCTTATGGAGCTTTTTCTTTATAGACCGTCTGTGTCATAAAATTGACAGTACGTATCTAATCCAAAAAATCTAGTGGTCTACTAAAGGACTTTTGGTCAATCTGCCTATCTTGTTTCTTTAGTTGTTTCAATTCATGGAAGGCTACAAGCGTCTATCGCGGCAATTTTCCGGCAATCTGCCGGCTATGTTTCGAATTTTTTCAAATTTTATTGCTGGTCATTTTTAGGTCTCTTGCATTGGTCCGTCAAAGTTCTTTGAATTTTAGCTCAAGACTTGTGCTCTGTTTTTTTTAAAATTTGCTTCAATTTTCACAATTTTTGTTTTCAGCAAAATTTTTGCGTATCATTAATGCAATTTTATGCGTTTCGTATATGCAACATTTTTGCTTGACCGTTTTTGCACTTGTTCTAGAGTAACCTTCACTTCCAATTGACTTCTTAATTTTTGTGTCATCTCAATTGTTCACATTCCGAAATAAAATTTTTTTGCTGACATAAAGGAGATTGAGTAGCAAAGACGTTATTGCTTAGTGGTTAAGATGTCCGGCTGCAGTACTGGAGCTCGCGAATTCGAACGCCTAAGAGGTCGTAAGTTTGCACCCTTAAAAAAATTTTAAGCTACACCTCCTAAATACATTGTGCGTTTATTTGTACTGAACTGTTGCTTATTTTAGACTTGATGGGTAATGAAAAAGAGAAGGAGCCTGTTAGAATGAAACCTCCCGTGACCACTGTTGCAGCTGCTGATGGTGGTAGCAATGACACTGGGAAAGAGAAAACAGGGAGCGAAGTGGGCAAGAGCGCTTGTGGCAGCTGCTACGGCGCAGAGTCAGACGTCTACAAATGCTGCAATACTTGTGATGTACGTATATGTATGGCGTAGAAGGATGTTCTAGAATTCTTGGCAAGATTTCGCGAAGAGGAAAAATTCTGAACGCAAGTTTGATGTTACCAGTAATATTTGCGTAAACAATTGAAAGTAATCATTGCACTGGCAAGGTACAATTGCTACTCAAACGCCTCTTAAACGCGTCTTTTGTAATTGCTCTCAGAACAACTTTCACAGTAATTATGGGTTCTTTCAGGCATTAAAAATGTGCATTTAATATAAACAAGTGAAGCAACAAAACTACGTGAATTCTGTTTTTTTTACTAAAGGCGTTGTGAAAAACGATAATGACTGATTAGATAGAGGGGAGGCTTTTTAATTGTATGCTGAAATTAGTTTAATTTTTGACCTGGTATTGCGCCAACTTGTGATCACGCGAAAACAACTTTTATACCACTGCTTCGCTGTTACAGTGCACTAGTTGTGTCTCGGCTATCTATTAAATTCAGATAATCCACATTGGTATGTTAGCTGATACCCAAAAGTGAAGTCGATGAATCCATCCAACTTTAACACGAAAATGAAAGTTGTCACAAAATCAAAACTTTTTGTCATTTTTCTCAAATCTTTCATGCATATGCAAACTCAATCAAACTTGAAAACATCTCACTTTGTTTTTACTGTGAAGTTTGGATGGAATTCATCAACTTTACTTTGGCGTATCTAGTAATATACTATTGCAGACTATCTAAATTTCTTAGGTAGACGAGACCACTAGTGTAGGGGAGCAATTGTCTGAATGTTTCTTTCGAAATCTAACCATATGATAGAATTGAACTTTTCCTAAAACTACAGGGTGGCAACTTGCTTTGGATGTTGAGTGTATTTGCCATTGCTTAATTCTTTATTAATAGCCGCCGGCAGCCTCTCAAACGGCTATTATTTAGGTGCTTTCCTGTTTTACAATTCAAAGAATTTGAATTGTATTGGGGCGCTGTCTTTTTTTACAATTCAAATAATTTGAATTGTAGTGGTCTTTTTTTTAATTGCTCTTGAATGAAGTTCATAGCAATTATTGTAAACGTGTGTGTCTTTTTTTAATGCAAAATTTTCGCTTAACAATTTTGACTTCGAGTGACTTTTACGCCCTTGACTTTTTGCGTTTCACGTGATCTAAAATTCTCTCTCATTCAGAATTTCAAGCAGCTGAATTCAATTGGCGACAATTTAATACTAAAAGTCAAATGAAAAGTGCGTCGAAACTGGTGCCATTTTTTTAACTTTAACCTCTAATGTGGTTATTTGAAGCCCACTATTGAACTTCTTAGTCCCATTTAGGCTCCCCCCCCCCCCGACTGAAGCAGGCTGCAATTGATTAGAGCTCCCACTAGTCGTTCGAGAGCAATTCTTCCGACGTTTAGTAGGTTATGTTTATTTTTTAAGATCTGTTCACACTATTTCGTGATTTTTGAAGTCAAATTGGAATAGTGATTTTGGTAACGCCGGAACAAGAAGTGGAGCGAAAAAGCGAGTGGTTTTTCTGGCGTGAAATTTTTTCACTATAATTTTAAAGTAGAGTTAAAAAAACGGTGTCTGAACAAAAATTCGCTTTCTCGCTAGTGATTTTTTGTTCACATGAGGCAATTTAATTTTCATTTTTAGTGTTTTTTCGATCGGATTTTTCTAAATGGTTTTCCCAATCTATTCATTGTTAATTCTAGGACTAGTTTTTTTTGTCTGCACCAAATTTCCATTTCTCGCTAGTGGTGTTTTGTTCACATGCGGCATCCTTCTCTTTGTTCTTTTTTATTTCGGCGTCAAAGATTTGACGTAACAATCTCTTCAAATCTGCTTTTTGTTCATTCGTTCATGCAATTTCTGCTGAAGTGCGTGCGTGACGTCATTTTTGACTCCTAGTGGAGAGAGTTTTGTTCATTCGCTGGATTAAAGTTTTGGTCACACGCGACTTACCTCACTCTCAAAATAACTTCCTGACTTGGGAATTGTTTTTTATT
Source organism: Convolutriloba macropyga (assembly GCF_964194025.1). Classification (NCBI taxonomy): domain Eukaryota; kingdom Metazoa; phylum Xenacoelomorpha; order Acoela; family Convolutidae; genus Convolutriloba; species Convolutriloba macropyga. The sequence goes on along the minus strand of NC_134478.1, from coordinate 33,689,661 downwards.
TATTTTAATCCAAAGAGATGAGATCAAGTGAATGTGTGTCACTCTAAATGACGGTTATTTGAGAGCACCTAATCGAGGCAGCAATCACCTATACATATTCTTAGTCAAAATATAACATCTCAACCCTCAATGAAAAGACTAATATTCTTTGGTCTGTCTTTTTTACTTTTTTTAGACTGCTTGCAGATCTACGAAGCTATTGCGGCTGTTTTCTGGCAAGCTATGTTTTTTTTAGTTTTTTTGATCTTATTTTTAAGAAAGGGTTTTCTCAATTCACTTATTCTCCGTTCTAGGTCTAGTTGTTGTTTAATCAATGAAAATTCCTTGAATTTTACGTCAGGAATTGTCCTGCTTTGTGTTTTCATTCGCTTTACCTTGTGGTCACGTTTTTGGTCTTACAAAAGTCAAAATTTTCACGTTTGACTTCTGACATACCTCTCACTGTTTCAACTGAATGGATTGTAAATTCTTTCACGTATTGAATTACGCAATGTAGTGAATACGGTAAATGTCAACAGAGCAGAATCAAAGGAAACGGGATGAACCGATAAGACTGGTCATTAAGTCATAGAGCATTAGGTTATCAAGGTTCATTAGAGCGATTGCTAGCTGATATTAGTATTCTGCTGAATAGCCTTCAGTTTAGAATCTGAAGCATGTATAGATTTAGAATCTAACTGAAACCACACTGAATTTGAACAATTTTTGAAACTTAGGAAAGTTTTGAACTTTTTAGACCCATTTAGGCTCCCCCCCCCCCCCCGACTGAAGCAGGCTGAAATTGATTAGAGCTCCCACTAGTCGTTCGAGAGCAATTCTTCCTACTTTTAGTGGTTATGTTTATTTTTAAGATCTGTTCACACTATTTCATGATTTCATGATTTTTGAAGTCAAATTTGAATAGTGAATTTGGTAACGCCGGAACAAGAAGTGGAGCGAAAAAGCGAGTGGTTTTTCTGGTGTGAAATTTTTTCACTATAATTTTAAAGTAGAGTTAAAAAACGGTGTCTGAACAAAAATTCGCTTTCTCGCTAGTGATTTTTTGTTCACATGAGGCAATTTAATTTTCATATTTAGTGTTTTTTCGATCGGATTTTTCTAAATGGTCTTCCCAATCTATTCGTTGTTAATTCTAGGACTAGTTTTTTTTGTCTGCACCAAATTTCCATTTCTCGCTAATGATTTTTGTTCACATGAGGCAATTTCATTTTCATCTTTAGTGTTTTTTCGATCGGATTTTTCTAATTGGTTTTCCCAATCTATTCATTGTTAATTCTAGGACTAGTTTTTTTGTCTGCACCAAATTTCCATTTCTCGCTAGTGGTGTTTTGTTCACATGCGGCATTTTGATATTGATGTTGTTTTTAATAGCGGCACGGCGATAGCTGGGGCTATTGTTGGCCTTCTCTTTGTTCTTTTTTATTTCGGCGTCAAAGATTTGACGTAACAATCTCTTCAAATCTGCTTTTTGTTCATTCGTTCATGCAATTTCTGCTGCAGTGCGTGCGTGACGTCATTTTTGACTCCTAGTGGAGAGAGTTTTGTTCATTCGCTGGATTAAAGTTTTGGTCACACGCGACTTAACCTCACTCTCAAAATAACTTCCTGACTTTGGAATTGTTTTTTATTTATTTTAATCCAAAGAGATGAGATCAAGTGAATGTGTGTCACTCTAAATGACGGTTATTTGAGAGCACCTAATCGAGGCAGCAATCACCTATACATATTCTTAGTCAAAATATAACATCTCAACCCTCAATGAAAAGACTAATATTCTTTGGTCTGTCTTTTTTACTTTTTTTAGACTGCTTGCAGATCTACGAAGCTATTGCGGCTGTTTTCTGGCAAGCTATGTTTTTTTTAGTTTTTTTGATCTTATTTTTAAGAAAGGGTTTTCTCAATTCACTTATTCTCCGTTCTAGGTCTAGTTGTTGTTTAATCAATGAAAATTCCTTGAATTTTACGTCAGGAATTGTCCTGCTTTGTGTTTTCATTCGCTTTACCTTGTGGTCACGTTTTTGGTCTTACAAAAGTCAAAATTTTCACGTTTGACTTCAGACATACCTCTCACTGTTTCAACTGAATGGATTGTAAATTCTTTCACGTATTGAATTACGCAATGTAGTGAATACGGTAAATGTCAACAGCAGAATCAAAGGAAACGGGATGAACCGATAAGACTGGTCATTAAGTCATAGAGCATTAGGTTATCAAAGTTCATTAGAGCGATTGCTAGCTGGTATTAGTATTATGCTGAATACCCTTCAGTTTAGAATCTGAAGCATGTATAGATTAGAATCTAACTGAAACCACACTGAATTAGAACAATTTTTGAAACTTAGGAAAGTTTTGAACTTTTTAGACCCATTTATGCTCCTCCCCCCCCCCCCCCCCCCGACTGAAGCAGGCTGCAATTGATTAGAGCTCCCACTAGTCGTTCGAGAGCAATTCTTCCTACGTTTAGTGGTTATGTTTATTTTTTAAGATCTGTTCACACTATTTCGTGATTTTTGAAGTCAAATTGGAATATTGAATTTGGTAACGCCGGAACAAGAAGTGGAGCGAAAAAGCGAGTGGTTATTCTGGCGTGAAATTTTTTCACTATAATTTTAAAGTAGAGTTAAAAAACGGTGTCTGAACAAAAATTCGCTTTCTCGCTAGTGATTTTTTGTTCACATGAGGCAATTTAATTTTCATATTTAGTGTTTTTTCTATCGGATTTTTCTAAATGGTCTTCCCAATCTATTCGTTGTTAATTCTAGGACTAGTTTTTTTTGTCTGCACCAAATTTCCATTTCTCGCTAGTGGTGTTTTGTTCACGTGCGGCATTTTGACATTGATGTTGTTTTTAATAGCGGCACGGCGATAGCTGGGGCTATTTTTGGCCTTCTCTTTGTTCTTTTTTATTTCGGCGTCAAAGATTTGACGTAACAATCTCTTCAAATCTGCTTTTTGTTCATTCTTTCATGCACTTTCTACTGAAGTGCGTGCGTGACGTCATTTTTGGGTCCTAGTGGAGCAAGTTTTGTTCGTTCGCTTGATTAAAGTTCTGGTCACACGTGACTTACCTCACTCTCAAAAATAACTTCCTGACTTTGAAATTGACTTTTATTTATTTTAATTCAAAGAGATGAGATCAAGTGAATGTGTGTCACTCTAAATGGCGGTTATTTGAGAGCACCTAATCGAGGCAGCAATCACCTATTCATATTCTTAGTCAAAATATAACGTCCCAACCTTCAATGAAAAGACTAATATTCTTTGGTCTGTCGTTTTTACTTTTTTTAGACTGCTTGCAGATCTACGAAGCTATTGCGGCTGTTTTCTGGCAAGCTATGTTTTTTTTTAGTTTTTTTGATCTTATTTTTAAGAAAGGGTTTTCTCAATTCACTTATTCTCCGTTCTAGGTCTAGTTGTTTTTTAATCAATGAAAATTCCTTGAATTTTACGTCAGGAATTGTCCTGCTTTGTTTTTTCATTCGCTTTACCTTGTGGTCACGTTTTTGGTCTTACAAAAGTCAAAATTTTCACGTTTGACTTCTGACATACCTCTCACTCTTTCAACTGAATGGATTGTAAATTCTTTCACGTATTGAATTACGCAATGTAGTGAATACGGTAAATGTCAACAGAGCAGAATCAAAGGAAACGGGATGAACCGATAAGACTGGTCATTAAGTCATAGAGCATTAGGTTATCAAAGTTCATTAGAGCGATTGCTAGCTGATATTAGTATTATGCTGAATAGCCTTCAGTTTAGAATCTGAAGCATGTATAGATTTAGAATCTAACTGAAACCACACTGAATTAGAACAATTTTTGAAACTTAGGAAATATTTCAATTTCTGTTTTTTTTTCGTTTCAATCCCGATGTGCTTCTTGCGCGTCAACGGCGGCTTTTTTCCGGCCATCGGCCGGCTATATTGGTTTTAGTGCAAGCGAACGATGTTTGAAGCATTAATTTTAGTCGTGTGAATTTTTGTGAGCCTTAATTTAGAGACTTTTCGGCTTTTCGATTAACGGTTTTGCACTTCTTCAGTTTTTGTATTCTAATTAGCTCTTTTTACATTTTGAGTGACTAAAATTAGCAAGCGACAGTTCTCTGTTGAAAGTAGTTTTAAAAGCCCCTCTCTAGCAGCGATCAGTATCGGCCCTTCAGGTGAAGCAGCCCACATTAGAAAGGAGCCTCCCTATTGTTTGCCCATTTGATCATTTCTTTAATAAGAGGCAGTTTTAAGTGTTATTAATTGCTCTCAAACAATGTTTGTAGCAATTATATTAGCCCTGTTGGTCTTTTTTAATGCAATTTTTGCGTGACCAATTTTTCGTCTGACCCATTTGACTTTTCGTGCTTAGTGTGGTGAAGCTACTGGGAAGGCCGTAGTTTAAGGTTAAAAGGTCAGTTTTTGAGCCCGTAAATACAATTTTTTGTGTTTTTCGTCATTCTTTGATTTTTTCATTGGACCACTCTAAAACTGAGGCTGATTAAAGTTGATAAAGCTCTTTTGCAAGATAAAGTACTTATGAGCTATGTGTTTTGGTACTCCAAACAGAAGCACGAAAAATTATACTAAATTTCACAATTTCAAATTTTGAATTTTTGTCAGTTTAAATCCTAGGTGTCAAGAAAGCTCCTCCAGGGTTTGATAATAGATTACTGTTTACTTTCTAGTTTTAATGGAATAGTTTTCAACATTTTAGCATCACGAAGTAGCATTTTTTTGACAAAATTTTCAATTTCAATTTTTTCGATATTTATAGTCCTTATTCAAGGTTTTCGTGTCCCAGGGGCTAGAAAACCTTCTTGAGGGTTTGATATTAAGTTACCTAATTTTTTTGGCCATGGATTAGTTTTCAACTTTTCAATAATACAAATTTTAGCAATTTTTTGATAAAACTTGCAATGTTTTAAGTTTTTTGAAAATTTTTCTATTTTTAGGTTACTCCAGCGTTAAGAGCCACATAACATCCTCTAGGGTTTGATAATAGGTTACTGCATAGTTTCTAGATGTAATTGAATCTTCTTCATGGTTTTAATATCCCAAATATAAGCAATTTTTAAAAAAAAACATTTTTTCAATTTTGTCAAGCTTTTTTTTTATTTATTTTTCATTTTTTAAATATTTTCCGGCACCAGTGGCCCAGGGACCTCCTCAAAGGTTTAATGATAACCTATTGCATAGTTTTTAGAGTTAATGGAATGGCTTTCAGTACGATTTTGAGAAAATTAATTTTCAAATTTCATGATCACATTTTATAATTTTTATGAGCCAGTGAAACTATTCAAGGCTTGAGATAGGGTTGCTGTATGGTCTCTTGGGACAATGACATGTTTCTGAAGATTTTATATCGAATTTTTGCATGATTTTGGTAAAATTTGCAATTGTTTTTAAAATTCTTAGAGTTTAACTATCGTTACTGGCCAGCGAAACTTTTTAATTCTTGCAGATGGGTTACATGACAGAACTCCAGGGACAAAAAAATGGTTTTGAACTTTTTTCACTGCGAAATCAGGAAACTTTTCTATTTAATTTTGCACTTATGTATTTTTCTATATGATTTAATTACTAACAAGGCTAGAAAACGCCTTGTCGCAGATGCAGAGTCGAATCATGGAAAATTTTCCTAGCTCCCTTTGTGGGTTGGGGTTTTTCATCCTCTTTTTTGTTCACGTTTTATCTCACTTTATCTCTCTCTCTCTCCTTAACTCTTTTGATGATGGCGCACAGCTGCTGTTATGTGGCGTGATCTCATCATCTATTACCCTCATTAATGCTGAGTTATAATAGAAATGTTAAATCATAAGTGACTTTACTAACATTTTTTAGGAATTTTTTTTTAATTGCTCTCAACCGAAGTTTGTAACAATTATATTAATCATGTTGGTCTTTTTATGCGATTTTTCGCTTGACCGATTATTTGTCTGACCCATTTGACTTTTCGTCCTGAGAAACCGGACAAAGAGGTAGCCACCAGTGAGCATTAAGTTCTCTTAGAGCTTTTCAGCTCGCTAGTCTTCAAGAATACGATTCACAGAACTTCTAGAGACTTATTCTTATGGTGTGATGGGCGGTTCTTAGAAATTGATCACCTCACGCCCCTTCAATTAAGCTAAAGCTAGCCTCACTAAACCATGGCTAGCTACTGACGGAGCCAACTGCTCGCCGGTCGTTTGAGAGCATTTTGCCCGACGTTAGTCGGTTATGTTTAGTATTAGTTTTGGTTGATTGTTATTAATTTTGACTGATTTACTCAGAAATTGAGTAAATTATATCACCTTCCGGTTTTGCAATAGCTTTTGTTCTGTTCAATCTTTTATCCTAAAATATTCGATGATTCTTTTAAGACAGATTGTTAGAAAAAGCAGTTTTCACCTAAACAAGAAATGATTGGTTTTTACTATGATGGTTTTACCTATTTTTATTGTTGTTCAGAGCGTGTGGTGGGTTGGTCAGTGATTGACGAGTGAATTTCTTAAGGTACTTACAGAACGATTACTTTGAAGTTGGGACGGAGCATTTTGATAGTTTTTTTTATTGTTTTATTAGATTTTTGGTTCTTCGTTTCTTTTCCCTTTTCTCAGTCTCCTTTGAATGTAACTTTTTTTGCTATCATTAATTTGTTGTTAAGTGAACGAATGTGAACTTCAGCGATCGCTTGATTTCTTGCAGATTTTTTTTAGTCGCATCTGATGAAAACTTTTATGGAAAATATTACTGATTTCGATTTTTCATTTTTTGTTTCATGTTGATTTGCATCATCAAGTAGTGATAAGTTGGGTGAGACCTAAGTGAATTGATACTTTAGTTGGTTCTAGAGTCTTGCGGCTGTGTTTTTTCTTTTACTTTGTCAAAAAAAGTATCCGCTGCACTTCAGTTCACAGCTTGTTCAAGATTGCGCGCGAAATCTTATTTGAATTCTCTAGGCTAGTTTCACTCTTACCTAATTCTGCTCAAAGTGCTTTTTAAAGGCAATTGTTCAGCGAAGCAATCTAAATTGCGCAGAGTCAGTGTCGAAAAACGTCAGTATCGAAAAACGAAATAAAGAATAGCAACAGGATAAACCATAAAGAAGACTAATTTTAGATGCCCAGTATTTGAATTTGGTTTTAATTGGGCTTAGGTACCAGGTCTAATCTTCATTGGTATTGATATTAATTCATATCCTCTTTTAATCCTATTTGGGGTTACGGGAATCGATGGTGACTATTTTCCGTGCGATCTGCCGGGTATGTTTAATCTGACGGCTTTTTTAAGCTAACCAATTCACTTCCCGTTGAAAGAAACGGGATTGCCCGGGGATCTTATATCCATTCGGAATTTTAAAGGGGATAGTGATTTATGAAGTGCGAGGTCAACTGCTATGGCAAAAATTCATGATGAAGGGTGCAATTTTGTCATCACATCACATTTGGTCCCTTTTCAGTCGTCGTTATTTTGGTTTATATCTGCTTCTCACCGTGATGCGAGCCTATTTTGACGTAAAATTGTTACTATCAACGCCTCTGAGAGTTATTGGTAATCTGAGAGTAATCGGTTGTAATTTGTTAATTGTTCATAGAAGCCGTGCAGTTTCGAACAGCTTAGTTGCTCAATAATTTGAACAGGAACACTGCTACAAATATTGTTAATTTTAGGAAATAAAGAAAGCGTACTTTGCGAAGGGGTGGGCGCTTCGAGACTACACTGGAGTGACACAGTGTGTGAAGGAGAAGCCCCAGGTTGTTCCAGAGGAGGGCTGTCGACTTTCAGGGGCGCTCCGTGTCAGCAAAATCAGTGGCAATTTCCACATCACGCCTGGTAGGTTTAAACTTGTGCTGATGAGCGAAATTTGACTTCAATGATAGTGATGATGTAAAATTGAACTTATATAGAAATAGAGTCAGTAATAGCTCCCAGCGAATCTATCATGAGTGCAGCTGTTGAAAGTTGACAGGTATCGTATTTATAGTTTTGAACTCTTGAATTGTGGTAGAGTTTTCCTCAACAACCATAAAAATAACTGTTAATTTGAAAACTCATTTTTATAGCTGTGAATCTGTAAGTTGAGCGTAGCTATACTGTGGTGATCTTGGTTCTTGTTTTTGTTTCATCGTCGGACGCTCGTTTTCGTTTTACATTTTTTCACGTCTAAAACTTCAATTTTGTTGATCTTTTCATGCCGCTACTTCACTGCTCTGTTGCTACTTGTATGTGCGTGACACTTTTTTTAAACTGATTGGCGATTAATTTTAAATTAAGCTGTGTGATAAATTTTTGATCATAACTGACTTATCTCGCTCTCTAAATAGCTTCTAATTTGATTAATTGAGGTCAATCTAACATCTTTAGAAGCCAATATAGGACTACTATATAATGATCAATCTTAATATCTTAATCTTTATGAACGCCAGCAGAGAATATATTTTTGTTAATAGTTTTGCTGTTGAAACTGAATTTAGGAACCGAATAGGCTGATGTCGTGCAGTTTTTCATATCAGAGTTGGGCCCTGAAAAATGTGTATTTCTCGTCTCACAGCTGTCATATCAATTGCCTCCGGAAAAAGTTTGGAATATCAAATGGTGGACTTTTCACTTTTTGCTGAATTTTAATAATTGTTGACAATTTTAATGCTTTTTACGTTTCCAAATTTTGCAAAGTTAATGCACGCATCAGCGGCTCAGTCGGTTATTTTTACGCCCCAGTTTTACGACCCGAACAATAGTATAAGAGGCGAGGTGTCTTTTTCATCAGTAATTTTGTTGTTAGAGTGAAACTGAAAAGCGAAATGCCACACGTGCTATAAAATTTGTAGTGATTTGACTGGCAGTTGAACAAATTTAATTAGTGGGTCAACGAGTTGTTATTGTTTTATTAAAAGCCGCACGGTGATAGCTGTGACTATTATTGGCCTTCTCTTTGTTTCTTTTTTTTTTCGTAGTCAAGATTGTTGTTACGACCATATGACGGCAGAACCTCTTCAACTTTGTTTTTTGTTCATTCTTTCCTGCAATTTCAACTGAATTGCGTGCGTGACGTCATTTTTCACTCTTAGTGGAGCGAGTTTTTTGTTCATTCGCGTGATTAAATTTTTGGTCACACTCACTGTCAAAAATGACTTCCTCGCTCTGAAATTGAGTTTTTAAATTTAATTCAAAGAGATATGGCCAAGTGAGTGTATGTCACTCTAATTGAAGGTTATATAAGAGCAGCTAATAGAAGCAGCAATAAGTTATACAGATTCATAATCAAAATATAACATCTCTGTATAAGATTAAAATTTTTTTCCTCTCTTTCTTTTACTATCTTTTTGAGATAGCAGTTCTACGAAGCTATTGTGGCTATTTTCTGACAATATGACAGCTAGAAGATGTTTTCGAGAGAGCGCGAAGTTCAACTGTGCAAAAATGCTCTCCATTTTTTGCTCCGTTGCTGCTTTTTGGATTGAAGCTTTTCGCTAACATAGTCAACAATAAGCATAAAAAAAGGTTGTTTGATAGCATTCTGAATTTCTTTGGTAATAAAGTTTGATGTAAATTTTGAGGTTTTGGTTTCTTGCATTTTCCGGGAACTGAATAGTTGTCTATCTTTTTACAGCGTGTTTCAATTCATTTTTTTACCCAGGTTTTAAAGTAGTTTTCTGATGACATCTGACAAAAGTAGAGATAAATGTAACTATTTTGTTCGCAATTTGGGTCTTGTCTTCAAAACAAAGGATCTTTTTTGTTTATAGTGGCCTGCATTATACTGTTCTTGCCTAATGAATATTTTTGATTGCATGCGAGAATTCTTTTCTTGTATTGTATCAAGAAGCAGTTGAAATTTTCTAACTTCTTAGTTTAAAATGCTTTTGTATAATTTATCCACTGTTCCAACTGAACTGTTTTTCCCCAAAATGTTTTTGGATAATTAATTTCAAGAGATATTTTATTTTGAAAGATGACACCTCTATTTGTTTTAGAATCCTAAGAATTTATTTGTATTGGTGCTGTCATATTTTTGCGGTGCTCTCAAGATAGGTTGACGAAATGGAAGTCAAATTAGAATTATTTGAATCTCACCCATTCAGATGAAAAACCAAATGAATTTTTGAAGTTTCCAATCTTTAACCAAAAATTTTAAGCTTTCGAGATTACGTAGTTGCGACAACAGCTTGGTATCAGCGCTTTCGAAAAGAACTTTCAAATTGTTGAACAATTCATGCTCCAGAAAGACGATGGAAAAGTTGAGATGTCGATACAAGACAGTGTTTGTTGAAAATGAGGAGAAAGCAAAATTCTGCTGCAACAAATACAACTTTGAGAAGCTCACCATATTTCGAGAAAACCTTGCAGGGATCACTTAGCCAGAAGAGATCAGGGGGACAAACAATTTATCTGGGTTCTGCTATCTTGGATCTTCCATAATTAAATTTGACATTTTGATTGAAGCTATTTTTCTAAAACCAAAAGCCTACTCTGTAATGACTGTGTAAACGGTCAAACAAAGTGCCAAAGTTGTGATCGAACCTTTGAAAAAGACACTTCATTATAATAAGTTCAAGGATGTGCTCATATCCAAAGCACCTCTGAGAAAACTACTTACATCTACTACTGACAAACACAGACTTCACATAAGAGACTATCAAAATTGCTTTGAGCGCTTTCGATGATAAACGTTACTATCTCAGTGATGGTATTTGCTCATATGTATATGGTCACTATAAATTTGGTCAAAAACCGATAAAACCTCTCAAAAGATTCTGAAGTGCTATATTGTGTTGAAAGAGTGTGAAACCTTCGGAGATTAAACTGGACAACTGGATAATGATATGGAAGAAATCTAATCTCCACCTGATCCCGACTTCTGGCAAATTTCTAAAATTGAGTCCGATTATGATATACTTGAGTTTGGCTGAGCTCCCATGGAAAAGCCGTTCTCAAGATTTCCATATATCGATTTCGGATCAGAGGAAGAGCCGCCTGCAAAGAGAAAGGGCTTGTTCAGTCAGCGCTAAATATTGATGACGCTGCCCAGCTCCACCCCGGTTGGGAGTCTCGTGCAGTACCGACCAGGAGATGACAACCTGTGACTTCTCCGCGCAGGGTTTCTTTTGACAATAACAGCTCTAATAGGGGATAGTTGCCCAACTCCACCCCGGTTGGGAGTCTCATGAAGTATCAACCATGAGATACAACAACCTCTGACTGTGCTCCGCTCAGGGCTTGTTTTGTCAATAACAGCTCTAATAGAGGATAGCTGCCCAACTCTAACGCTGTTGGGGTTTTCACGAGGTATCCACGAGGAGATACAAAAACCTGTGACTGCTCCGCGCAGGAGCCTCTTGTGACAATAACAGCTCTATTAGAGGATTACGTTGATTTTTTTTCTGAAATTTACAGATGCCCAGACAACAAAAATATATGTACTTCCAAGATACTGACAGAGAAGCAGTTTTAAACGGGTCAATTTTAAAAAAAATAGCATTAACCTAAAACAGAATGTTGTATCTTTAGATTTTTATTGTTCCGACCCTCTTGTTAGATCTTTGTTATTAATAATTTATTGTTTGTTCCTAACTTTGCTTCATAAATGCAATTTATTTAATTTTTCTTTCACAAGTAAGAAGAAAATAATAGTTCCGAACTGTCATTCAATAAGAAACATGGTAGTTTTGTTTTTTGTTTCCCCGGATTCACGAAATATTAGTTAAGAGTAATGAAATAACCGTCAAGAGATTTCATCCGCAGAGTTTGAGAAAATGTCTTTTATAAACAAAGAAGGTACCTGTCTACTTAAAATGGAGCTATGGTATGTCTTTTAAATACTCAGGCAACAATTTTAACATGTGGGGAATAATTGCTAAGAACTTTCCGCGCGCATGATCGGACATGTTTGGGTAAATTCAGCCAAAAATGATATCAGGTGTATAGGTTTCCTACTACTATCATCAAAAGTTCTTAAGTGTTATTAATTTTCCGTTGCTCGTAATGGAATGGGCTTGATAGGCATGGATTCTGTTCGTTCAATTCCGTGATTTAGTGCTTTTTACCTGATCAAACAAACCTTGCGTCGTTCGACCTGAGATATGTCCAGTTCGTAACTTTGCTTTACTGTTATTCTTTTACCGAGTCATTGTTTTCAAACTTCTGGCAGAAACCAACCAGCAAATAAACTTTGGCAAACAGTACCTCTTGTTTTTTTGGGCCTGTTTACGACCACTTATACTAATTCTTTGTGAATAGAGAATTCATATAGAATTGAGGGCTGCTTAATTTTCAACAATTCCAGGTGCTAGTTACGAGCAGTCGCATAGTCACGTGCACGACTTCCAGAAGATAGCCAATCGGGAATTCAACTCCACTCACGTTATTCACTCACTCTCATTCGGAGAAGTCTACCCGGACATGAAGAACCCACTCGGTGAGATCCTGGAAACTTTTCTTTTATTGCCAACCATAACAAAGTGTATGAATCATTACATGGCAAATCATTTTGTTAATGGCATGAGTGTGATAAAAAATACCACGTTAAAATCAGGGGTGAAAAGGCTAAGGTTTAAGTTTATAGACAGCGTTTTGTGTTTAGATGGGACGTCAGTGGTCTGTTCTCAGATCAATCAAATGCACACTTACTATGTGAAACTGGTGCCTACCTCCTACCTCTCTCTCAATGGCTCAAGCCTCCACACTCACCAGTACTCTGTAACTAAACACTCCTCCAAAATTGACTTCAAGGCAGGTGTTACTACTATTCCAAGTTAAAACACACCAATTTTAATGACACTATCAAGAAAAAAAAATGACAGACTCCGGTGTGTAAAATCTAACTTGTGAACATTTAGTGATTTTCGTCGAATAATTATGAGTTAGAAAGAAATACTGAATTGGTTCAATAAGGACTATAATCAGTGGTTAAGCTTATATAAAAATAAAGTAATAATAGCTTTATCTGAAAACTAAAATCTAATGCAGTGCTTTTTTCTTCCTCAAAAGCCTCTAAATGTGCGGAATCTGTAGATGCACCCCAGAATTTTCTTTGTTAGAAAGTGATAATGACCTTTGAATTTTTGAAGTCTTGTCCAGAATTTTTGCAGAAACCTTGTGCAGAAATGTTAAGAAAGTTGAAAAATCAACTAGAGAATATATAAACTTTTCCCTGACAATATTGGAAATGTCTATTGTCTGGAAAAAAATAGCTTAACTTAGATATAACGAATGTAAGGAAATTGTAATATGAAAGGAGGATGTTGGTTTCAGGCACTTTCTAATGGCCTACCAGGAGCCTTCTTCCAATACGAGTTTTCTCCAATTATGGTGAGGCTACGCGAGACACCACGTAGTATTGGTCACCTGCTCACGGCGTTGTGCTCTATTGTGGGTGGTGTATTCACTGTAGCCAGTCTAGTTGACTCCTTCATATTCCAAACTAGCCGGGTCGTGTCCAAGAAACTGGAGATAGGCAAATATGCACAATGAACATATTGTACTACCGTCGTACTGCGTGGCAGTGGTGTCCCTTTGTGCTAATGTTAATAACATAATTTACAATTTTAAAGCAATACGGATTCAAATTGTCAGTTAATTTTAATGGATGTAATGGATATGAACAGAACATGCCTTTACTACGTGCTTTCCCGGAGGTTTGATCTCCGGAGTTCCAATCATACATATGCTATTGAGAAGGACAATCGAAATCGACCGAAGTCAATTTTTCGATCATGTCAAATGTTAACAACCGGAATTTCCCGCCCTCCCGGTCCTGACATGAAATTGTATTGACTAATGATGCTTAGGCGATGCCAGAAATATTTGTCCGAAAACTCTAAGTGGTTTAACAAAGAAATTTGAGACCAAAATATAGTGGACTATAAAGCTCAAGTATCTTATTCCGCTTGTTCTAGAGTAGTGGATCTGCGTTGTGATGCTGCTTCCTCTTATGTTTAAAACTAGCTCTGGTTCCTGTTCTTTTGGGTTTAAAATTTTACTTCCCTGATAATAGTATGTAAATATATATAGTTTATCTTACAAATGTTGTACATTATTTCAATTTATGCTTTGAAACTATATATGTGATGTGATTCTTTAAAATGGAAATCATTATATCGTACATTTTTATCGTTCAATTTAATTTATCTCGGAGACTTTTCGTGAGGCAGGTAAGCACGAGATTAGTTTTGTTCGAGTGCGCCATTAATTTGGAGTGCCTGCATCACTTGGCGAAAATTTTAGCTTGTGCACGAAATTTTAGCCCCATTATAGTAGCACTTTAGTTCGTCATTTTTGAGTGACCGAAGTTGCTTTCGTTCGAAATAAAGTTCATTGGTAAAAGCGATTGAATGCTAAAGAGATTGCAAGACTTGTCGTGTTTCTAAAAATTCGCTTTACTTTTCACAGCTATTGTTTAATAGCCGCCCTCATCTTCTCAGCCGGCTATTATTGCGCTCGTATTTTTTTTTACTTCGTCAAACTTTTTTTCGCTTTACCATTTTGCCGCTTTTTCGACATTTTGCGTGAAATCTTTTTGACTTCTCTAGGCTAGTTTCTCTCTTCTCTCATTCTGCTAAAAGTGAATTTGAACATCAGTTCCTAAGCAAAGCAATTCAAAATGAACAGAGTCGGTATAAAAAATTGAAGTCAGAAATAGAAACGGGATAAACCCATAAAGCCCAATTTTAGATGCCCGCTATTTGAACGTCGTTCCTATAAGTCTTAGTTACCACCTCTAATGCTTATTGGTGTTGATAGTAGCCCCTGTAGCCTTTCTCTAAGAAACAGAAGTATGTTCAACTACGAAATGCCATCAAAATAAATCGGACTTAAAAAATATTTTTGTACAAAAATTTTTTTTTTCAATATATTCTATTCGTTCAATCCCAATCATGCTTATTGGAATCAACGGCGGCTATTTTCCGGCAATCTGCCGGGTATGTTTTACTTATTATAGCTGCGAAGCTGTAAGTTGAGCGAAGCTATATTGCGGTGCTCTTGGTTTTTTTTACGACTCGAACAGGAGTATTGGTTTTCTCTCGGTTTTTTTTACGAATCGAAGAGGAGTATTGGTTTTCTTAAGGTTTAGAAGTACTATTCGTTCAGACGATGTTTTGACCTAAAAGCGAAAGCGTGTAAAATTGCAGTGTGAACTAATTTTTTCTGATCATCCTAAAAATTTCAGAACTTTTTAACGTTACCAAACGTTTTCAATAATAAAAGTTTGCTGCATTTTCTTTCTCTTGGTGACAGTGGTTTAAATTTCACCGATTTTTAGATCAGACCCGGAGAGGTAATGAGTTAAGGGTTTAATACAAAAGGTAATGGCTTCAGCTTTTTGTGAAGTTTTGGTGCTTCGAGTCGCTTCCGGAATTCTTACGGCTATGTTTTTTTTACAGGAAGTAGATTTGTTCACGCGGCCTTTTGACCTAAAAGCAAAAGTGAGAAAAGCTGTCTTGATGAACAGATTATCGCTAAGCGAGAGAAGTTTTTTGATCATGCGCTGCGTTTAGTGAATGACTTTTTGACTTCGAAAAGTAGTTTTTGACTGAATTGCACATATAGATGACCGTTTTTAGCCGTTTTTTCGTCTAAGTGGCCCATTTTTTTGCTTGTAATTTGGTTTTTTGTAGAAATAATTTCTAATCGGTGCTATGTTGAAATGTAAACCCCGGAAATCGATAGCACAGTATTTTGCATAGCCGGAAATTGCGTTTCAAATGCGAAATTGGCACATATTTCTTGATTTTCTAGTTAATTTTTGGCTTTTTTCTATTAATTTCTTCATTTTTGGATCTTTTAGCTGTTTTTTGTCAAAAATCAGTTAATATGGCAACTTCCCTTTGATAATTCATATACTCAATGCCTCTTTCTACCTCGATGTAATTTTGTTTCATAAAATTGTGCATTTGCTAATCCGATTTTCGTAGTTTTTTTGCCAATTTTTTTTCTGTTTTTTGTTTATTTTGCTTTTAATTACTAGAAAAAGTATTTTGGGGAACATGAGGGACTAGTTTCGTTTCAATAAAAATTCAATCATTTTTTGGTGTTAAGTTTTTGAAAAAACAGAAGTTTTTTTCATAAATGCAGTCTTAAATATTTTTTGAGCACTTTTATGCAAAATGTTTCATTGTTTCGTATGTCTGAATTCTGCTTTTTCTTGTTTTATTCTGTTCAGCAAGTTGGATTTTTGTCTCGAATGACTCGTTGTCTTTTCTATGTCTCGAATGCTGATCAATGAAATGTACTCGCTTTTCTTGATTTTTTAAATTTGATTTTTAACTTTCAAAAATCAAGAGTTGGTCTTTTTTGTTAAAATGTTCCTAACATTGTGTCCATATTCTTCACATTCTCGTTTGTATCATTCTAGTTTTGTCCTGGCACCTACTTTTATATTCGTTATATTGATTTTTTCAGTTGTTGAAAAATTGAATGAATTCAGCTTTTTCTTAGATCTTGGTTTCTTCGGTTTGCAATTGATTTAATTCAAAATAAGGCAGTACTGAGAGTTTGCTAGAAAGTCTTTGCCAACATTTCTACTTATTACTATTCATTGCAATTTTATTCCGGGCTTGGTATTGTTTTAAGACGATTTTTTTCCTTTGAATATTATTCTGTTGCTTTGTTTTTCTATGATTAATTCAATTTTTTGAATTTGTATGAAATCATGTTGTCTAGCATATATACAACAAGGAAGAATCATGTATTATTTTTGTCTTAATTGCCGTGATTAGAAATCTAATTATAGTGGTTCTCTGGTTCTTAAGTTTGAGCACTTTTTAATCATTTTGACTTTCCTGTCTTTTTTGAAAAGTTTTTATCTGCCGTTTGCTTTCGCGATCTTTTTGAGATTAGAATCATTATTTATCTGAGGGCAATTGATGGCCCTGTCAGTTTTGTCACGCTTTCATTTTTTTGATCATCCTAAAAATTTCAGAATTTTTTAACGTTACCAAACGTTTTCAATAATAAAAGTTTGCTGCATTTTCTTTCTCTTGGTGACAGTGGTTTAAATTTCACCGATTTTTAGATCAGACCCGGAGAGGTAATGAGTTAATGGTTTAATACAAAAGGTAATGGCTTCAGCTTTTTGTGAAGTTTTGGTGCTTCGAGTCGCTTCCGGAATTCTTACGGCTATGTTTTTTTTACAGGAAGTAGATTTGTTCACGCGGCCTTTTGACCTAAAAGCAAAAGTGAGAAAAGCTGTCTTGATGAACAGATTATCGCTAAGCGGGAGAAGTTTTTTGATCATGCGCTGCGTTTAGTGAATGACTTTTGACTTCGAAAAGTAGTTTTTGACTGAATTGCACATATAGATGACCGTTTTTAGCCGTTTTTTCGTCTAAGTGGCCCATTTTTTTGCTTGTAATTTGGTTTTTTGTAGAAATAATTTCTAATCGGTGCTATGTTGAAATGTAAACCCCGGAAATTGATAGCACAGTATTTTTCATAGCCGGAAATTGCGTTTCAAATGCGAAATTGGCACATATTTCTTGATTTTTTAGTTAATTTTTGGCTTTTTTTCTATTAATTTCTTCATTTTTGGATCTTTTAGCTGTTTTTTTTTGTCAAAAATCAGTTAATATGGCAACTTCCCTTTGATAATTCATATACTCAATGCCTCTTTCTACCTCGATGTAATTTTGTTTCATAAAATTGTGCATTTGCTAATCCGATTTTCGTAGTTTTTTTGCCAATTTTTTTTCTGTTTTTTGTTTGTATTTTGCTTTTAATTACTAGAAATAGTATTTTGGGGAACATGAGGGACTAATTTCGTTTCAATAAAAATTCAATCATATTTTGGTGTTAAGTTTTGAAAAAACAGATAAGTTTTTTTCATAAATGCAGTCTTAAATATTTTTTGAGCACTTTTATGCAAAATGTTTCATTGTTTCGTATGTCTGAATTCTGCTTTTTCTTGTTTTATTCTGTTCAGCAAGTTGGATTTTTGTCTCGAATGACTCGTTGTCTTTTCTATGTCTCGAATGCTGATCAATGAAATGTACTCGCTTTTCTTGATTTTTTAAATTTGATTTTTAACTTTCAAAAATCAAGAGTTGGTCTTTTTTGTTAAAATGTTCCTAACATTGTGTCCATATTCTTCACATTCTCGTTTGTATCATTCTAGTTTTGTCCTGGCACCTACTTTTATATTCGTTATATTGATTTTTTCAGTTGTTGAAAAATTGAATGAATTCAGCTTTTTCTTAGATCTTGGTTTCTTCGGTTTGCAATTGATTTAATTCAAAATAAGGCAGTACTGAGAGTTTGCTAGAAAGTCTTTGCCAACATTTCTACTTATTACTATTCATTGCAATTTTATTCCGGGCTTGGTATTGTTTTAAGACGATTTTTTTCCTTTGAATATTATTCTGTTGCTTTGTTTTTCTATGATTAATTCAATTTTTTGAATTTGTATGAAATCATGTTGTCTAGCATATATACAACAAGGAAGAATCATGTATTATTTTTGTCTTAATTGCCGTGATTAGAAATCTAATTATAGTGGTTCTCTGGTTCTTAAGTTTGAGCACTTTTTAATCATTTTGACTTTCCTGTCTTTTTTGAAAAGTTTTTATCTGCCGTTTGCTTTCGCGATCTTTTTGAGATTAGAATCATTATTTATCTGAGGGCAATTGATGGCCCTGTCAGTTTTGTCACGCTTTCATTTTTTTGATCATCCTAAAAATTTCAGAATTTTTTAACGTTACCAAACGTTTTCAATAATAAAAGTTTGCTGCATTTTCTTTCTCTTGGTGACAGTGGTTTAAATTTCACCGATTTTTAGATCAGACCCGGAGAGGTAATGAGTTAATGGTTTAATACAAAAGGTAATGGCTTCAGCTTTTTGTGAAGTTTTGGTGCTTCGAGTCGCTTCCGGAATTCTTACGGCTATGTTTTTTTTACAGGAAGTAGATTTGTTCACGCGGCCTTTTGACCTAAAAGCAAAAGTGAGAAAAGCTGTCTTGATGAACAGATTATCGCTAAGCGGGAGAAGTTTTTTGATCATGCGCTGCGTTTAGTGAATGACTTTTGACTTCGAAAAGTAGTTTTTGACTGAATTGCACATATAGATGACCGTTTTTAGCCGTTTTTTCGTCTAAGTGGCCCATTTTTTTGCTTTTAATTTGGTTCCTTGTAGAAATAAATTTTATTCGATACTATATTGAAATGTCAACCTCGGAAATTCCGCTTCATTTTCGGATCTTTTAACCGTCTTTTTGTCAAAAATCCGTTAATATGGCAGTTCCTTTTGATAATTACTATACTCAACGCCTCTTTCTACCTCGATGTAATTTTGTTCCATAAAATTGTACAAATGCTAATCCGATTTTGGTAGTTTTTTCCGATTTTTGTGAGTTTTTCGTTTGTATTTTGGTTGTAATTGCTGGAAATAGGTTTTTGTGCAACATGAGGGACTTTAATATCGTTTCAATAAAAATTCAATCATTTTTTGGCGTTAAGTTTTGAGAAAACAATTAAAACTTTTTCATAAATGCAGTCTTAACTTAAAAGTTCTTTGACCATTTTTTTTGCAAATTGTTTCAATGTTTCTTATTTATGAATTCTGCTTTTTCCTATTTTTTGGTCTCTTCAGGAGGATAGATCTTTGTATCGGATGACTAGTTATCTTTTCTGTCTTGAATGCTGAACAATGAAATGTTTTCGTTTTTCTTGAATTTTTTAAATTGATTTTTTACTTTCAAAAATCAAGAAAGTCGTTTTGTTACGGTGTTCCTTACATTGTGCCCATATTCTTCACATTCTAGTTAGTATCATTCTAGGTTTGTCCTGGTACCTAAATCTATTTTCGGTATTTTGATTTTTTTAGTTGTAAAAAATGAACGATTTCAGCTTTTTCTTAGATTTTCGTCATTTCTTTGGTGTGCAATTGATTTCATTCAACAAAGACAGTACTGGGAGTTTGATAGCAAGCTTTTTCCAAAATTTTCACTTATGACTATTTACTGCAGCTTTCTGCCGGCCTTGGTATTAATTTGAACGATTTTTTGCCTTTGAATATTCTTCTGCTGCTTATGTCTTTTCTATGATCAATTTTATTTTTGATTTCGTATGAAATCTTGTTGTCTAGCTTTTTTACAGAAAGCAACAGTATGTGTGTGTTGTTTTTTGTCTTAATCGCAGTGATTAGAAGTGTATTTGTAGGTGTTTTCTGATTCTTAATTTGAGCCTTCTTTTTTGAAAAGATTTAATTTAGTTTCGAAGATCATTATCTGCCGTTTGCTTTCGCGATATTTTTCAGATTAGAATCATGAATTTTTTTAGGGCTATTGATAACCTTGCCAGTTTTTTTAGACTATCAGGTTCTTGTCCACCGTAATTATTTTGGATTTTTTAACGTTACCAAACGTTTTCAATTATATAAAATTTTGCTGCATTTTGTTTCTCTTGTTGACAGTGGTTTAAGTTTCACTAATTTTTAGAGCAGTTCTGGAGAGGAAATGAGTTAATGGTTTAATACAAAAGGTAGTGGTTTCCGCTGCAATTACGGTTTTGTTAGCGAAGTTTTGGACGCTTCGAGTTGCTTCCGGAATTCTTCCGGCTATGTTTTTTTACAGGAAGTAGATTTGTTCACGCGGCATTTTGACCTAAAAGCAAAAGTGAGAAAAGCTGTCTTGGTGAACAGATTTTCTCTAAGCGAAAGAGGTTTTTTGATCATGCGCTGCGTTTAGTGAATGACTTTTTGACTTTGAAAAGTAGTTTTTGACTGATTTGCACATATAGATAACCGTTTGTAGCCGTTTTTTCGTCTAATTGGCCCATTTTTTTGCTTTTAATTTGGTTCCTTGTAGAAATAATTTTTATTCGATACTAAATTGAAATTTCAACCTCGGAAGTTGATGCCACATTGTTTTGCAGAGCCTGAAGATGCGTTTCAAGTTCAAAATTGGCACAGTTCTTCATTTTTTAGTTATTTTTTTGGCCTTTTTTCTATTAATTTCTTCATTTTCGGATCTTTTAACCGTCTTTTTGTCAAAAATCCGTTAATATGGCAGTTCCTTTTGATAATTACTATACCCAACGCCTCTTTCTACCTCGATATAAGTTTGTTGCATAAAATTGTACATATGCAAATCCGATTTTGGTAGTTTTTTTCCCGATTTTTGTCATTTTTTCTTTTGTATTTTGGTTGTAATTGTTACTAGAACGTTTTTTGTGCAACATGAGGGACATGAGGGACTCAATAAAAATTCAATCATTTTTTGGCGTTATGTTCTGAGAAAACAGTTAAAACTTTTCATAAATACAGTCTTAACTTAAAAGTTCTTTGACCATTTTTTTGCAAAATGTTTCAATGTTTATTTATGAATTCTGCTTTTTCCTATTTTTTGGTCTCTTCAGGAGGATAGATCTTTGTATCGGATGACTAGTTATCTTTTCTCTGTCTTAAATGCTGAACAATGAAATGTATTCGTTTTTCTTGAATTTTTTAAATTGATTTTTAACTTTCAAAAATCAAGAAAGTCTTTTTGTTACGGTGTTCCTTACATTGTGCCCATATTCTGCACATTCTATTTAGTATCTTTCTAGCTTTGTCCTGGCACCTAAATTTATTTTTGGTATATTGATTTTTTCAGTTGCAAAAAATGAACGAGCTTTTTCTTAGATTTTCGTCATTTCTTTGGAGTGCAATCGTTGTCATTCAACAAAAGGCAGTACTGAGAGTTTGATAGCAAGTTTCCTCCACATTTTCCACTTATGACTTTTTACTCTAGCTTTCTTCAGGCTTGGTATTAATTTAAACGATTTTTTGCCTTTGAATATTGTTCTTCTGCTTATTTCTTTTCTTTGATCAATTTTATTTTTGATTTAGTATGAAATCATGTTGTCTAGCTTATGTATAAAAAAGAATAGTATGTATGTGTTGTTTTTTGTCTTAATCGCAGTGATTAGAACTCTAATTAAAGGTGTTTTCTGATTCTCAAATTTGAGCTTTATTTTTTGAAGATTTAACTTAGTTTCTAAGATTATTATCTGCCGTTTGCTTTCGCGATATTCTTCAGATTAGAATCATGAATTATTTGAGGGCTATTGATAACCTTGCCAGCTTTTTCAGGCTATCAGGTTTTTGAACACTTTAATTATTTTGGATTTTTTAACGTTACCAAACGTTTTCAATATTATAAAATTTTGCTGCATTTTGTTTCTTTTGTTGACAGTGGTTTAAGTTTCACCAATTTTTAGAGCAGACCTGGAGAGGTAGTGAGTTAATGGTTTAATACAAAAGGTAGTGGCTTCCGCTGCAATTACAGTTTTGTTAGCGAAGTTTTGACGCTTCGAGTCGCGTCCGGAAAATCTTCCGGCTATGTTTTTTGTTTCGTCGTCTGACGCTCTTTTTTCGTTTTACATTTGTTCACACAGCAAAGCTGAAAAAGTCAAATTTTCCGAATAACTTCTTCCCCTCACTGACGGCATTTGACTTGCGCGTGAGGTCATTTCTCACTCTCTTTAGCAAAAGTTTTTTTTTGCGTGATTAGATTTTGATCATACGTGACTTGCCTCACTCAATAAAATGACTTTTGCACTTCAAAACTTAAGTTTAATTTGAATTTGTTTAAGGTCAAAGGAACTCATATGTGCAGTAAAGGTCCCTAATAAAAGGCTTCTTTGGGATGAATTTCAGCAAGCTTCATTAATTTATCGCTGAATGTTTTTTACCTAGCTTTTTGAGCGGCGTCGAATTTTTTTCAATTCAGATCTGTCTCTGTTTCTATCTCTATTATAGGACACGCAGGTCTATTCTTTCGCAGTTATTCCGGCCATCTGCCGGCTATGTTAGCAAAATGTTGACGTTTCACTGATGTAATTTTGTGCGTTTCGTTTATGCAAAATTCTTGCTAGACCGTTTTAGCATTGTTCTTGAACAATCTTCACTTCCAAGTAATTTTTCACGCTTGACTTTTGAATTTTGCGTGATCTCAATTGGTTACCTTCCCAAATAAAGATTGCTGATAACGGGAAGGCGATTCTAAGCGATGAAGTAGCCATGCCTGTGTAGGGTAATGGCGAGATGTGAAACTGTCATTCTGGAGTTTGCAAGCTCGAACCCCTCTGGGGAGCGAGTTCTGCATCCATAAAAATTTCTAAGCCTTACTCTAAATTTAATCGATCCGCTTGTCGTCCAAGAGCAATTCGTGAGACGATAGTCGGTTTATTTTTTATGGCTCTCACGAAGTTTGATAAAGTTGTTGTTCGCGCAGTTTGACTTTTCGGGTGATTGTTCAACACCTTCATTATTTTTCATGTGATTTAATGCACCCATTCATAATTTAGGCTGCTAACGTAAGTCGCGGCAGTTAACCACTAAAAGTCTCATCGGACGTGTGCGAAAAATTGTTTTTTTTCTTCTTAATCTTTAGTGGTCTAAAAAACATCTCATGACATCTTACCAGGCTACTACTATCTGCCTCCCTCTTCGAAGTTGTCTAAATCTAAAGTGCCTGTTGTTAGAGAGAAATATGTTTGGGTCAGACCGTTGTTAGTTGGTAAAACTATGTTTTGATCGTCTGCTTAAGTGCAGTTTTAATCTAAGAAGGAATCCAGCATACGGAACAAAAAAAATTACCAGGAATTGACTCGTTCTGAGAAACGATATAATTAGGTGAATACCAAGATCAATGGAGTCCAGCCGCTGTGTAGTTCTGTTAGAACTCTACTAGTCGGCACGCGTACACTTCGCCGGAATAAGATGCCAAATCAGATTTTTTGTTAGCAGCTATTTTATTTTAGAGGTTTGGATTTTTGTTTTTGAGATGTTGAGATCGGAGGTAAGCAACTCGAAGGAAAGAATTTATTTATTGTAGGCGTTGTCTGTGTCCGACGCGAAAAGGCGTTATTGCTTCGTTTTGCATTCGTGACAAGTGGGGCAAACATTAATGCTTGAAGTGAGGAGTGAATGAGTTCGACAAAATGCAAAGCAACTGTTTATCCTGAAAGAAAATGGCGAAAGTGAGAGTACATTTTTTTTGTTGAGCCAGCAATTTTTTCTTCACACATTTGACTAGTTGGATTAATTGTATTTTCCCATAACTAAATTTAAATGATACCAAAGTTTGATTGAAATTTAAAAATTTGTTTGAAGTTTGTTTTGCCCGTAACTCACAATCTTTTGATTTTCATCGTAACCTTAAATTAAAAGTCAATCTGAAGGGAGTATGTTAGTCACTCACAGGAAATTAAGTGAGCGTAAAGCTCTTATTTTTGTTGTGCAGTTTCCTATTACACGATTAAAGTTGATTAAGAGATAGCATTTTTTATGATGTAGGGTGATTCGGACTTTTTTTGTCGATTTTCTTCATCAGATTTTTGGTTTGTTACCAGGTTGACTTGATCAACCATTTGTTTTTATATGTTAAATTTTGCCTTTGTGGCTGCACATGTTTGTCTAAGTTTCATGAGAAACTAGTTTTATAAAAAGACTGCGTAACAATATCTGCTGCTAATAAATTCTATCTAGTGAATTGAATCAAGTGTTTTGAGTTTTTTCATACATTTTTGATAGCTTTCTAATTGGTGATTTCAGTCCATTTTTCAATCTGTCTACATACTGCTGCTGCTGATCTATAGCTTGGAATGTTAATGAGGTTTCTAATTTTGATTTTTGTCATTGCTGTAAATATTATCATGTCCAATGTTTTGGAAAATGGTTTTTTTCAGCTGTTTTTGCAATTTTGACGCCCTTGTTAATCTTTAGGGAAACAGTTATGTTGTCTGCTGGTGCGCAGTCTATAAGTAGTAGGTTTTTAAAGCTCTAGTAGGTTTTTAAAGCTCTGTTTGTACCAATTAATTTTGAATTCTGTAGCTACAAAATATTGAAGATACAATTTGCTTATTTAGCAGTTGTGAAATGTAAACAGATTTTTTACGCATTTATCTTTGCACATTCGTAATTTTTTATAGTCTTCGAGAAATTACTAATCAGTCTTAATTTTTCAAGAACCCACCTCATACGGACCATTTGTTGCAAAAGTAGTAATACTAAGTAATATTTCTTTGCTAGATATTTCCCTTACCTTGTTGACAATCAGCAGTTTTTTTGTCTCAATGAATTGAAAAATTCTTTTTGAAGGCTCTATCCTAAAATTTTTGACTGTCTGCTTACTAAGTACGCTCAAACAAAGTGTGCAATTTTTGACTTTATTTTCTTAACTTCATCGATTTTTCATCTTAAAATTTGTTGACTTCTTGTCCTCAAAAACGAGTTGAAATTGTAAAGCTTGAGATAAGTATGTCCCTCTGCAGCTCTTTGGAGCTTTGAATAGACTCAATGTTAATGGAAGCGTACAAGCAGGTATGTGGGATAGTTTAAGTGATCGGAAGTGTTGATGAGTTTGCAATGTTGATAATTGATGAAAAAATCGAAATCGCTATTAATAAGAAATAGATAAAAGTTTTCGGAGTCTGCTCTGAGTCTCAAGATAGGACTGAGACGAGCGGAATTTAAAATAGGCGGAGTGAGTTACTGGTTCATTTTTTCATGTTTAGGCCAGTGTAGAAAATTGAAATTGAAATTTATTGAAAATTCTATTTCAGAGCTTGTTTGCCTTCAAATCAGTTATAATGGTATTTTCAAGATTATCTCGCCAACTGTTGTTCCAGTCCAAATCACCATCCAAACTAGCCCTTGTTAAGAGAGGAATGGCTGGAGCTTCCAAGGACCCAGTTCCAGATGCCATGCTGTACCCAATCTGCATTGTTTTCTTCTCTGGGGCCGTTTGGTACTACATGAAACTAAATGGACTAGAAGAAGAGGTCCACAAAAAATACGGAAAAGTAGACGGACATCACTAAAGATTCTAGACACTATCGAATATACTTCATTTTTACTAACGTGCTCAAGGAAACTTACTGTTGATCACGATTAACATTCGGCACCCAACACAACAATATAGAGTACTCCGAATTATAGTTCAAGACTTGAGTTGTTAACTGTTTCAATATTAACATATGCAAATATGTGGACAGTGATAATGGAATTTATTAATTCAATAACTTTTTTTCTAAGAACCACCACTGATTAAGTGGAGAGTAACCACCGCGCATTCTATTGAGTTCTGTGAGCGTTTAATTTTTATATGTCTAAAAATGTGCCATAATTGGGTTTCAAAATCGTCGTTGCAATCCAAATTTTAATCTTCAAGACTTTGAAAAAGACAATCAAAACGCCTTAGAGAAAGTTAAATAAAAATGATAAATTCTAATAATTACTGATTTTGATGTATGATGCATAACCATTTTTCCAGCGAGTGTTGTTCTAGATTTGTTTTGTTTGTTCATGTCAGCAAGATTTTTGTTTACGTGGTCTTCAATTGGCTACTCAATTGGAAAATGTCCTCCGTCCAGTTATTTGCCCTGGAGTGCCCAACCAACGCAATGTCTGAGTGTGATGCCTGACCTCACATCGACGATAACTAAACGGCGCTATAGTCGATCTTGTATTCCAACCGTTTTCATCTCAAAATTGTGCGCAACGGCGCAGTTATGTAGAAGACACAAAACTGCAGATATCAGCAAAACGTATGCTAATGTTTGTAGAAGAAATCTGAGTCGGTTAGCTTATCAAGAGGACGAGTTGTATGACAAATCGTATATCTCATTTCTCAAACGAGAACACCCGGATACACACCTGATAACTTCATTCTCATCCAAAGGTTTCACTCTCAATGACAGCAACCAGGTAAGATTTAGGCCTTGCTGATATACAAATTAAGGAGCAGAGAGAAAAGAGAAACTCTTCTCATAGCATACTTCGTAGAGCAGGAAAAGGTGTGAAAATTAATTGACGACTACGAGAAAAATTTTCTCAAAAAAATTCCAATGAATAGTAATCAACACTTTTCACCAATTTGCTTGAGCCCGCTGGAGCTGGAACATCATCCCCTAGTTCAGACTAGAAGCAAACATTCTATACCATGTGAAACGCAGATAACTTCTAACTCAAGCCTAACCTTCAAGCTACAAACGATTGCGCGAAGCTGAAACTCGGCAACAATTACTATCAATGCTTGATGAAGAGCTTGCTTGTAAAATACCTAATAATGCACTCAAGTTTAAGGCTAAATGATTAACTTAATGCCATGAAATATCAACATTCTTTAGCTTAACATTAGGTCACTTGTTTCTCATTCTGATGAACTTAGCCTCTTAGTTATTACGCTCAATGAAAAACGAATTGTCGTCACTCTAACTGAAACACAGAGAGAGAGAGAAAAGACACTTGAATTACTATCATACAGGTACAAGTACATAGCTAATTTCAATGGACAAAAATGAAATGTTTGCCTTAGTAAGTCCATTGTTAAATGCAGAAATGGCCGAATGGAGATGGAATTGCTATTTACATTTGGAAGATATCAAGTTTGATATGCTACATGTTCCAACTATTGAAGCTGTAGGGTTGTATGTGGCCGATATGGTTTTCACTTCTTTCATTGTTTATAATCCACCTGAAATTGACAAAGCACATCTTTCTCCAAACAAGAGTAAAAAGTGCTGATCATTACGTTTTTAAAAGTAAGAACATAATGATTGCTGTAGACTCAATATCGAGCTACTAAAGAAAATCGCATTGCTGGTTATTATAATTTTTTATTGCAATCCTATTATTGAGAAGTCTTGACTAAGAATTTAGGTACTCGCGAAACAGTAACGAGCACAACCAATAATCTGTCGCAATGATCATCCTGTAATAGTGAACCTGAATAAGAAGTTTTATTGTGAGAAACATCTCGAAAAGCCTCGAAGCAATTATAATTTCCTCGATAATTTCGTTACCAGGTTAAAATTTTGATGTCTTCAACTGCTATTGACGCAGAATTGGGCCGAAATAAATCATACCAGTAATCAATGCACAGATTCTCTTGTTTTTTTTTCATACGCAAGACACCTGAATTGTCGCCACGAAAAGGAATTTAGATAAGAAACCGGTAGAAGCGAAATTGTGAAAAAAGGACAAATTACGATTGCTTGAATTAGCTAGACTGTATGATACATACTTAACTGAACAATTACAGCTTCAAGTTTCTTTTGTGAACGACTAATTCAGGCAGGAGAAAACTAAAGATTGCAACGATTTCAACGGTTAGATTGTTTCCAATCTGCAGGAAGCTGTCTTCTTAATTTGTAAATTCAAAAAGGTTCGGTTAAGTAACAATTTACTTGAAATTTTATGAAACAATAATTTCATCATACAGCCAAACTTTTTAGCAGAATTACCTTAGATAGCTTGAATTAATCAGTAAAACAGCTCGTATCGAAACGTCTGTTAAAAAGTTGGCCACAAGATCTGAACCTTGTTTTACATCATATTCGGTCCTTTTCACTGATGCTGGAATCTTATCCTTTCGTTCAACATATCTTTCTATATACGCTTATAATGGGCCCCAATACTATAAAATTCAAGCAGTCAAGCATGGCCAAGAGTATCGAAATATTAACGTAGATCCAAAAAAATGATTGTACAAAAAGATTTACCCTTCAAGTGATTCATCCAAATTACTTACCAATTAAGATATAGCATTGCTTGCGTGCTCGGATCGTTGCATGCTTGGATCGAAAACTGAATCGAAAAGGGATTTTGATTCAAAGGTTTGAAGACTGAAAATGTTTACAATCCTGTCGTACATTATGTGTTCAAACACTTAAGATAAAGGTGGAAGTAATGGTATTGGCATGAAGTTGCTAAGCTCATCAATGTGATCATCTTAACACAACAGAATTACTTTTTAAGGTTTAACATTTTCGGTCTTCAGACTTTTGAATCAAAATCTATTTTCGATCCGAGCATGCAACGATCCAAGCATGCAAGCAATGCTATATCTTAATTGGTAAGTAATTTGGATGAATCACTTGAAGGGTAAATCTCTTTGTACAAGCGTTTTTTGGATCTACGTTAATATTTTGATACTCTTGACCATGCTTCACTCTTGAATTTTGTAGTATCGGGGCCCACCATAAACGTATATAGAAAGATATGTTGACCGAAAGGATAAGAATGGAGCATCAGTGAAAAGGACCGAACGTGATGTAAAACAAGGTTCAGATCTTGGTTTTCTGATTAATTGCTCTCAAACGAAGTTTGTAGCAATTATATTAGTCCTGTCGGTCTTTTTTTTAATGCGATTTTTCGCTTGACCGATTTTTCGTCCGGCGATTTTGACTTTTCGTCCTCGAAAACGGGATAACAGGTAGCGCCCAGCGGGCATTAAGTGCTCTTAGAGGCTTTCAGCTCAAACTGTTTTGTAGACTTATAATTATGGTGTGAAGAGCGGTTCTTAGAGGTTGAAGACCCCCCCCCCCAACTGTTGACCCCCACTGTTGCCACCCACCCCCCACCGCGCTGTTGCCACCCCCGTCAGCATCCCCCATGGCTAGCTACTGACAAACAACCGCTCGCTAAAAACACGCAAATTTATACAAATTTTCACAGTTTTTTTCAAGCTTTTTGAAAATTTTTGTCATTTTTCTAAAAATCTTGTCAAGTTTTTGAGTTTTATCAACCATAGATTTCAAGGAACACACTTTATGGTTAGATAATAGGTTACTGCACATTCTCTAGTGGTAATAGAATGGTTTCAACATTTCAACTTCGCGAATTTTTGAAATTTTTTGAAAAAAACTTGGCAAATTTTTTCATGGTTTTTTAAGGTTTTTGTCGGTTTTTAGGTTTATCTGGCCTCAAGAGCCAAGGAGCCTCCTCTAGGGTTTGATGTTAGGTTACTGTATAGTTTCTAGACGTAATGGAATTTTTTAAGATTTTAACATCACGAATTTTTTTGAACATTTATTGTCATTTTTCAAGATTCTTCAGCCTCAGGGTTCAGAAGACCTGCTTAATTGTTTGATAATATGTGAATGCATAGTTTTAATGGTAATGGAATGGTTTTCAACCTTTTAATATCACAAATTTTATAGATTTGTTTTTATAAAACTTGCAATTTTTTCAAGTTTTTTGACAATTTTTGTGATTTTATAGGTTTATCTAGCCTCAAGAGCCAAGAAACCTCCTCTAGAGTTTGATAACCAGTTATTGTATAGTTTCTAGATTCAATGGAGTATTTTTAAAGATTTTAAGGTTTAACGAGTTTTAGCATTTTTTTGAAAAAATTTTGGCAATGTTCATGTTTTTTAAATTGTTTTTTATTTTTTAAGGTTTTTCCAGCCTCAAGAGCCAAGAAGCCTCCTTCGAATTTTGATACTAAGCTGCTGCTTAGTTTCTAAAGTTAATGGAATGGTTTTCATTTGTTTAATAACTCGAGTTTTAAAAATTAAAAATTTTTGAAAAATTATTATCAAGTTCCAAGTGATTGGATCTTTAGAGGCAGTGAAGCTGTTTAAGGCATGAAATAGGCATACTAGATGGTCGCTTGAGACAATGAAATGGTGTTCTGAAGATATTAATATAACGAATTTTAGCAAGATTTTGTTTTAATTTGCAATTGTTTTTAAAATTTTTGAATTTTTTTGTCCTTTTCTGAGTTTAACGATCCTTACAGGCCAACGAAGCTTTTTAAGTATTGCGGATGGGTTACATTTCAAAAATCCGGAGACAAAAATTGTTTTTGAACATTTTCTTTACTGCGAAATGTGGAACCTTTTTTGAATTTTGCACTCAGTTTTTTTCTATATGATTTAGTTACTAACAAGTTTAGAAACTTGAAAATGTAGAGTCGAATCTCATCATGGAAAAAATTCGTAGCTCTCTCTGTGTTGGCTGGCGTTTCTTTCCTTCTCCTTCTCGCTCACGTTTAAGCTCTCTCTCCTTAATTCTTTTGATGCCGCACTTCAGCGGCTGTTATGTGGCGTGATGTCATTGTCTATTAGCCTAATCCAAGGCCCCTTCAATCAAGCTAAAGCTAACCTCACTAAACAGTGGCTAGGTACTGACGAAGCAGACCGCTCGCCGGTCGTTTGAGAGCAATTCGCCCGACGTTAGTCGGTTATGTTTTTCTCTATTGTCGATTACACTGTTAATATCAATTAGGCTGATGATTGGAATCTTGTTCTTTTGTCTTGATGAAACTTGCTGTCGTACATCAAATTCAATTTGTTTTGAGTTTCTTTTTTGAAAAACAGATTTTTGTGTCTGCGACTGGCTTCACGCAATAAACTGACAATCAATTTTGAAAAAAAATGTTTTTTCGGTTTCTGAGAAAACTGATTGAATAGTTTTTAGAGAAACGTAAAATAAATCAATCAACTAGCGTTATATTTTCTGGGACTATTATCTGATTCCAAGCTGTCTTTCGCGAAAACATTGCCTCTGTTACGTCAAAAGATGTTCCTCGATGTATTTTGGTTCCTTTCCGCTGACGGTCAGAAGCTTCTCGACTGCTCAAGGATTTCCCCGTCTTTGGAATTGCAGCCTAAAGCTAAAAAATCTTTTTTTTTGCGTTTTTGCAGTTTATTTGTGTAATTTTTTTTGACCTGTAGTTGTCAGTTATGTCTCAAATTCTCATATGAACCATCCCTCTAATTTTATTTAATGTTTGAGGTTATAATGAGTTAGTTCTGTTGATTAAATGATAATTACCGCTGTAGTTGAAATTATTGTGCATTTCTTTTACTGTTAGAAATTATTTGTGTATCATGAGATTACTGTTATTTCAGAAGGGCCAGTCTAGTCCTTAGTTGACATATTGTGCCTATATTTTTGAAGTCTTGTACTTAAAATTCATGTCAACTAGAATTTGATTTGGTAAAACTGTATTTTCAGGATGATTGTTTTTCTGTTTTGATTCATGGCTTCCTAATAGCCTCGTTTGTTTAATAAATGCGATAGTGAATTCTGGGTAGAGATATAATCGGTTTTCTCTTGCATTTTTGTTTCGCCGTCGAGATTTTTTTCACATGATTCTTTTTGTCTGAATTGCTTGTGTAAACTGAATGCATGCATACTTAAGGAACTGATTTTTTACCATTCGTGCGATTAGTTTTTGGTCACACATTATTTTCACCTCTCTGAACGTTGTCCCCTTTTAAAATGTCCTGTCTCAATATTTTCTCTAAT
This sequence comes from Convolutriloba macropyga, assembly GCF_964194025.1. NCBI lineage: Eukaryota > Metazoa > Xenacoelomorpha > Acoela > Convolutidae > Convolutriloba > Convolutriloba macropyga. Next base: position 33,657,684 of record NC_134478.1, on the reverse strand, counting down.
AAATTTAATTGGAGGACTTAAGGATATCTCAACCTGCTTTAGGATTGCTTTGCAGTACTTAAGGGTACTTTTACTTGCGATCAATTAGAGACCGCACTACAAGTATTAGAAAATCAATTTCTCTTGAATTTTTTTAGGTGTCCTTCCTTTTGAAGGTATATGCGTTAAAGGTTCTAGATATTACTGACCGATATTTGATTTATTGTGTTTTTGCGTGGTCTCAATCTCATTTGCTACTTGATTTAGATTTTTATGATCAATGTGCTAAAGATTGGTATGAATTTTGATATTTTAGATAGACTGCTATTCAAGTTGAAGAAGATGTTATTTAACTGCAATCTCTTGCTGTGTTGCCAAAGTGTTCGTTCTCCTTGTACACAGTATAACATGTGGTCTCGCTAGGAAGGTTATCATAATGCTGAGGTTAGCAGTTAGCCTCTAGTTTCAGTACATTGATAAAGAAGTAGTGTAATGTGCCTTTAGTTTTTAGGCTTGCAATGTTGTTTTGCAATCGTAATTTTTTCATCACCTGCATTTTCTCTCTTCTGTTTCTAAAACAATTAAGTCACTTAAAGTATAGGTAATCTGAGGAAAAGTTTTATAGTTTGTTCATCAGTGGTGGAATTTTTTGCGTACGCTGAATTGAGCAGTGTACGGTTTCAGACAGATTTTAAATGGTACTTATATTTGGTAATTTTAATGTTACATTTTACAGTTGATCAGTTCCGGTTCTCTGGCTGCTATTATCCTTTTGCTACGTCAAAACAGGTGCATTTCTGACCATTTCCTGCAATCTACACGCTGCTTATTGGATTAAATGTTGACGGTATTGATGTAGTCACGAGCTCTATATTCCTTGCTGCTCTATATCTTTTTTAATGCATTCGGCTCAATGTGCAGCTTTAACTGTTCAATCTTAAATCAATCAAAATAATAATTAAAAGTTTGTTCTATTGAACGTTAAAAGGTGTTGTGAAAACTGTGATACTATAAAATTTTGAGGGTTTGATTGATTATACAAGGGCAAGATCAAGCGTTTAAAATTTTAATTAATGTGCGCAATGTTGATTTAGGTGCTTGGACCAATGATACTGCTGCCTAATGCTATTCTCCACTGGAGGATATACGATGCGAAAGAGATCAATCCATCCAGTTTGTTATTGTTTACCCTTTTACATCCTAAACCGGATATTCTGGTGTTGGGAACTGGAGACCATATTGTGCCATTGTCACCAGAATGTAAAGAGCTGTTGAAGGAGGCCAACATTTCTGTTGAGGTGGGTTTTAGATACATTATGATTTATCTGAAAATAATCAGTTTCGAAACCTAATGATTCAGTGTATTTTTAATATTTAGATCTCCAGTTTTTGTCCCCCTATTATAGTGGCTTTCTAGTGATATATTAAGCAAGTAAAGTGATTAAGCGAGGAAGTAAATTTGAACGGTGGGCAGATAAGACAAAGTCCAAAAATTAAAAACCTCGATGCGCTATCACAAAAATCGTTGCTTTCAAAAACTTAATTGACTGAAAAATAAAGTACGTTTAGAGTGGCAGTCAGAAAATATTTTTCAGCAAATGTTCTAAATCGTGAGAAAGCTGAGATTGAAGATAATGAAATGAGTACTCAGAATTGATTTGCTTGTAGGTTCAGAGAACAGAGACAGCGTTGGCGACGTACAATTTCCTCTCAGTTGAAGACAGAATAACAGTGGGTGCCTTCTGTCTAGTCTCACAACAGTCCGCATTCACTACATTACACTCCTTAGCAGAATACTCCGCCGAAGAGGACGAGTTGTTTTTACTCCAAGAGGAATCGTCGACTATCCAAACTGCCAGTGAAAGTCACGATAGCAGTAAAATGAGCAATGAAATAAGTGGTGGTCAGGCAGAACTCCTCGAAGAATCAAAAGAAATCAACCCAGAAAAATTGGCCGAGAAGAAACGAAACAGAAGACCAAAAACGCAGATAGTAGCTGATGACAAATAATTTTTAATTCAATTATCCAATCCATATTGGTTATATAACCACTAAGCTGGGGGGGGGGGGGCTATAATGGGAAAGACCCTTTAAAGCATCAGGCCAGTAGCTAATAAATCACTAAATCACTTTAGAACCTTGGACACTAAATTGCAAGATTAAAATCTTGCGATAAAACTTGAGCGAAAAGTTGATAAAAAATTTTGGATTCTTCAAGTTCAAAGTTGTCCTAGCTGGGATGGTTGTTTGAGGTTATTGCCGCAAATAGATGGCGGCTATTTTTAGGCAATCTGCTTTGTATGTTTTCGAATTTTTTTGGATATGACTTTTTCTAAATGGTTTTAACCATCCATTCATAGTCCATTCTAGTCCAGTTTTTAGCCATTGTTTAGTCAATAAAATTTCTTTGAATTGTGTCAGGACTTGTCCTGCTGTTTTTTTCGTCGTAAAGAATTTTACGACCATATGACGTCACAATAACTTGAAGTCTGCTTTTTGATCTTTGTTCATGCAATTTTGACTGAATTGTGTGCGTGACGTCATTTTCACTCTTTTTTTCTTCAAGCTTTGTTTTGAGCGTTTTTTGTTCATTCGCGTGATAAAGTTCTTGGTCACATGTGACTTACTTCACTCTAAAAATGACCTTTTGTATCTGGAATTGGCTTTTCTTTACTTTAATTCAAACAGATAAGTTCAAATGAGTGCGTGTCACTCTAATTGAAGGGTATTTGAGTGCAGCTAATAGAAGCAGCAAAAAGTTGAGTGGATTCTTTATTAAAATATAATTTCCCAACATGTTTGAAAAGTTTCTTTTTGTCTGTTTCTTTTACCATCTTTTTGAGTCTGCAGATCTACGAAGGTATTGCGGCTTTTTTCTGGCAATCTGCCTGCTATGTTGTGATGTTTTTGCTGTTATATCCATTTTGCAAATGCAATGAATTGCAATTATTAATTATTCTCGAACGGAGTTTGTAGGAATTATTGTGAAATAAACGTTTACAATAATTCCTTCAGTCTTCGTTTTAGGACTTTAATATGCTTGAAGTATACGGTTCAGCAAAACTGCGTAGGAACGCTTGAGGAGGCATTTAATAGTGGTTTGAACGGCGATTTTGAACCTCCTTTCGAGAGTAATTTGTCAAATGGAGGTAGTCTTTTGTTTTTTTTTGTAGCTTTCGAGCAACGCTTGTTTTAATTTCAGTTTTTTGTAATATTCAGCTTCTGTTCATTTCATCTCTTTGCAAAATTAATAGATAAACCGATGAAACTTGACAACTATCAGGCAAGGAGCAGTTTTAAATCCTTACTATACTAGGCTTGAAAAAAATGGCTGGGGAGAAACAAATTCATTCTTTGAATGGGTATTTTTAAATATCCTTTCTGTGATTTTACCGGTTTTTTCGGTGCAATGTAAACTTCCTTGAAAGTTGTCAAGATGTTCTCCAGTCTCTTTTTTTCTATTCATTGGAAACAATTGACAAAAACATTTTTCAATGGGAGTGTTGATTTGTAATTCGTTTCAAAACGAAGTTTGTAATAATTATATTAGTCCTGTTGTTTTTAAATGACATTTTTCGATTGACTGATTTTTTGTCTGACCCTGCTAACTTTTCGTCCCAAAAACGGGATAATCAGGTAAAGCCCGGAGTCCATTAAGTGGCTGAGTAGCTCTCTTAGAGCCTAACGCCTTAATAGACTCTAAGTATGCGATTCACCGAAACTGTTTTGAGGAGATAATTTCATGAGGTGAAGGGCGGTTGTTAACCTTCAGTCATTTTTTTTGTTACAGCCTAAACGGCGGATTTTTTTATTTGTACGTGATGCCAGTGGTCATTTGTACGGTTTCTTTGACAATTTGTACAAACTAGCTAGGGGAAGATTAAAATATACGTGGTTTTATCTCACATTGGGGATAGAAGTTGGTAACAATGATCGGTTTTTATATAATGCTTAGGTATCATTTGTTTTGACTACTATAAGCTACTATTAAGTTTTTTTCAGATTTTGTTTGATCAAGATTTGCCCGAGTTCTTCTCTCAGGAAAACAGTTTTTTGATATCTTTGTCATAATCGTTTGAACGTACATGGGTCGCCGATCAGGAGGCGGAGGATTTGGCGGAGGGGGAGGTGGAAGAAGGCCAATGTTTGGATCAAAGCCAGTTGCCACTCCATCAGCTCCGGGTATGTCCATTTTTGCATGGAGAAGATATCATGTCTTGTCATTGTTCGAGAACTAATTAGTGAGCTTTGAAGTGGGCTACTGGTACTTTGATAATCAGTTTGGATTGCGAGACCATTCGAATCTCTGAAAATTTTGTTTAAAATAAAAAAACACGTGCTGTAGCAAAAAGGTTCTCGAATTAATAGCATTTTCTAGAGTGGACTGATGGGGAGCCTCATTTCGGAAGCGTGGCTGCTTTAGACCAACATAACTCTTGGCAATAACACTGAACTAATTGATAAATATGGACTTGTTTAAGCTCGTCCAACAAGCACGGCTGTGGCTGGTCCAATAAGTCAACAGAAGCAGCCATCCACCCCTGCAGCTGCACAAGGTGGAGGAGGGGGATTCCTGAGTAATATGATGTCCACTGCAGGCGGGGTTGCACTTGGTCACACGATTGGGCATGCCATCACCGGAGGAGGATCTGGTAAAAATGTTCTCATTATCGATTATGCTCCAAGGAATTGCCCAACTTGGAGATATATTTTTTTCATTGCTCAAATATCATGGAGATACTTCTGTCACGTATTGATACTTGTAGTGGGATGACAGTTTCATTTGACCATCAGAACATAGTTTAGCTTAAGCATTTGAATCTTCAATAATTAATAGCCGCCTCAGTTTCTCAACCGGCTGTTATAGTGCTCCTAATTTTTTTTAAATTCAAAAAATTTGAATTGTATTGGGGCGCTGTCTTTTTACGACTCGAAGAGAGGAGTATTGGAGAAGTCCTTTTTTTAATCATTTTTATTGGAGTGAATTTTGAAGCGGGAAATGAAAAAGTGAAAAAAAATTGGAGTGATTTTGTTGCTGAACAAAATGAAGAGTGGAGCGAAAAGAGAGTGTTTTTTTGTTCATATCGCTGTTTTCTAGGCGAGAAATTGAGGTGTGAAAAAAATTCTGTAAGCGAGCAAAATTTTTTTGTTCATGTGCGGCATTTTAAAGCAGTTTTTTTCATTTTTTGGTTAAGAGGTTTGATTATGATTTTGTTCTAATTTGAGGCTGGTTTTGATATTGGTTTGAAGTCTTCTAGAAATTCATATAAATTTTATTCTAATTCGGAGATTTTTCATGTATTTTGCTGATTTTCGGGCTAATTTTTGCGTTTTTTTTCCGATTGTTCAATACCCGGCGCAAACGGGTATTGAAAAAACCCTTTCTTCTTGAGCAAATTTTAGATAACAATTGGTGACAGTTTTGTTGATATGAATCATTTTTTTGTTGAGAAATATGACAAAAATAGCGAAAATTGGAACTATTTTTCTTAATTTTTTGCAGTTTTTCATTTCTTTTCTGTTTTTTTGGACAAATTTCTTAACCTATTATGACTTGCTTATTGTTTTGGGAGCATATGGATACCCTATTGGCTGAAAGAATTTTTCTTTGGATTTATATGCTTTTGTAATATTAAAAAATTTATTAACTTTTCCCAGTTTTTTAGTGCAAGTTGTTTTTAAGAGCTCTTTCATAATTTGGCCTCAAGTATATTTTTAAAAATTCATATAAGTGGTTTTTAGTAAGGACTAGTTGTTTTGATGAAGTAATTTCGGCAGAGATGGTTATTTCTGGATCTCAATTTATAACAAAATTTGATCAGATTTTTTATCATATTTTAACAGATGTGATTTTATTTTTAATTTTTTGTTTCATGGTTTTCTTTCAAGATAATCATAAATTAGTGGAGGCACGTTTTGTCTGATGAGTAGTTGGATGGTGTTAAAATGGATTTCACTTCGAGATTCGTTTCTGGAATTCTTCCGGTTTTGTTTCTTTCACACATTTTCATGATTTTTGAAGTCAAGTTGTAGTAGTGATTTTGGTCACGCCGTAACAGGAAGTGGAGCGAAAAAGCGAGTGGTTTTGCGGCGTGAAGTTTTCTCCCTCTGATTCTAAACTAGAGGAAGAAAACGGTGTTTGAACAAAAAATTCGCTTTCTCGCTAGTAGTTTTTTGTTCACATGCGGCAATTTCACCCTTTTTCTGTTTTTTCGATTTTTTGGATCGGATTTTTTTTCTAAATGGTATTCCCAATCCATTCATCGGCCGTTCGAGGTCTAGTTTTCTGTTTAGTCAATGAAAATTCTTTGAATTGTACGTCAGGACTTGTCCTGCTATGTTTTTTACTTCGTCGAATAAAATTTTTTCGCTTTCCCTTAGTTCACAACTTGTTCAACATTTTGCGTGAAATCTATTTGACTTCTCTAGTCTGGTTTCACTCTTCTTTCATTCTGCTATAAGTATTTTTAGACAGCAGTTGCTCAGCAAAGCAATTCAAACTAAACAGAGTCAGTATCAATAAACGATATCAGAAATAGAAATGGGATAAACCCATAAAGCCCAATTTTAGATGCCCGGTACTCGAACTTTGTTCTTAGTTAACATCTCTAATGCTCGTTGGTATTGATAATAGCCCCTGTGTGGTCTCACTACGAAACAGGAGTTTGTTTAGCTCCCAAATGACGTCAAAATAGTTTGTACTTCAAAATTGTTTGTAGAAAAATCCTTTTTTTCACTAGCTTTTTCTCTTCTTCAATCCCAATCTTGCTTATGGGAATCAACAGTGGCTATTTTCCGGCAATCTGCCGGGTATATTTCTCTAAGAGCTCAAAATTTTCAACGCTATGAAACAGTTTGTTATGCTCAAAAATCAAATTGAACCATGATACAATTGTTTGTTAAATAGGAGCGGCAGCTGCCCACAATGGAGGTGGAGATGCATACTCCCAACAACCTCAACAACAGCAAAATGCTTGTCAATATGAGCTGGACCAATTCATTAACTGTTCATCAACTCAGAGAGATCTCTCCTTGTGTACTGCCTTCAATGACATCTACAAACAGTGCAAGACCCAACATGGACTCATATAAATACTGTCTATGCAACTGGACTTTAAAATGTGACATCTCTTGAAAGTCCATCCTTGCTGATATATGACCGCACTTTTACATAATCTTATTCAACTTAACCTGCTGTATTATCAAAGAAAAGCTGATCAATGTGCGATTTGTAAGAGTCGTGAATATTGACAAGTCAGCGCTACTTGAAGTAGACTTTTATCAATAGACAAATTGACGCGTCTATTTACTGTTTACTCCCTTATCTAGAGCTTAATTATTCATACATATTTTTAGCTTGTAGAATGAAGATAGAGCGAAATTAAAGTGTATTCATGAAATCATTCTGGCTGAATCTCTGCTGCTGATCAGTTCGTATATTTCAGAAAGGCAATGAGTAGTTCAGAGGGTGATCAAACTGGTGGGCTGAACTTAAAACTCACCCAGAGCTTCAACCGGAACCCTGAATGGATCAAATACCCTTGCAAACAGGAGATGGACGACTACCTATGGTGTAAGTACAACAATTAATAAAAGTGAAGACATCTGATTTAATAAACATTAATTAGGTCATTGTGTCTCACATTAAGTGGTCGTTTATTGTAGCTGCAAAGCTGCAGACTGAGTAAAGCTGTATTGCTGTACTTTTGGTTTTAATTTTTGTTTAGTCGTGTGAAGCGTTTTTTTGGTTTCCAATTTGCACACCGGAAGCCTCAAAATAGCAATTTGTGCATGTTATTCTATTGCGGCAAGTCCATGTCGCGGCTATACTCGAATGGCTGGCGGATATTTCATTTGTTTCATTTTACCATCTTTAAAAATCCCAAGTGGGGGTAAGATTTCTTTGTGTTTCTGAGCTGCATTACAAACAGTCAAAGTCAAGTAAGATGCAATGAGGTGAAGCGACCAGTTTAACCCAATAATAGGTCATTGATTACTCTCTGACAAAGGTAGACATCTTGATATAAACATTACGAGATATGAGTTTCCGGATAGATAGGAATGGACAGCGACTTCCTAGGTTCCTCTAGTTTCACCTTTCAAGCCGCTACTTTCAGAGTGCGATGTAGGTAGTTTTAACAGTTACGGCAGTGGTCGTATTGGTTTGATAGTGGTTTGAAGTCAGTCCGTCTGAGTCAAGTCCGTCTCTTGGCTCTCTTTTTCAATGGGAGAAATGTTCCAAAGTTAAGCGACCAACGTTTTGCCCGTCACTCTGAAGACTTTTTGCCTTGTGATATCTGGCCAATGAGGAAATTGGTTTGATGGATTTGGCTACAGTGAGGGCGTTGCACGTCACATTTCTGAGGAGCTCTGGGAGGGTATTGATAATCAGGAGGCTGCGCACGGCTGTTAATTGTATTCACTAGTCTTAGTAGGTGGCATCATTGTTTCCAAGGAGTCAGCACGCTTTGGGTTTCAATGGGGAAGCAGTACAGTCTGCGGGCGTGTGTGGAAAGTCTTCAACTGAGAATCTGCATGACCCAAATGCACTCAGGTGGTTTATGACCAAGCCCTTTGCACTGTCAACGACCCTCAGATCACGTCTTGGAATAGATGGCATGACTTCTTCTGGCTCATGTCTCGGCTCTTCACTTTTGCGATGGTTGGTTCCATTCATGATACTTTGACTGATCTTGCGCGTTTTGGTCGTCTTGCTCTTCGTTTTCTCTGGCTGGGTTGGGGCTGTCTTGCTTTGCTATCAATACGCACTAGGGTTGTCTTTGCCTGGTACACTTTGTTGATTGCAGGGTCACATCGACTATATGCGAATCTGCGCTCTTTGTGGGAGGTAGAGCTCCTTGACCTGTACGTTGTTCAGTAGAAAAGACCTCTCGAACAGCGTTGCACTGGGTTTGAAGCCACTTGAGTTGGTTGATTCTGACACATTATAGTTGTTCGTACTTATTGATGTTTGTTTGGTTGAGTTTCTGACTTTGCTTCTAAGTTTTTAAGTTTTAGTTATCTTAGTTTTCCAGTTGTGCTTGCTGTTCAGTCGAATGTTTCCACTTAATCCAAAAGTGGACCAAGTCTGTTTCTGTTAGCTGCAATTTGAATCTGCAGAGTATCGTAAACAATAATTTGGAATGCCTTTGATATGGTCTCTAAAACACATTTAGAACACTCTAGTTCTATTTAGTCTAAAACTCCCTGTGGCCTCCTCTCTCATTTGGAAGCAATTTGTCTGACGTGATGCTAATGATTTTGTAACCGAAGTATTTCGTTAGTCTCAAAGGAGTTGCAATGTTTGGCGAATCGTTTTGGAAGCACTTTTTTTACTAAGAGCAATCATAAACTAAACTTAAAATTGAATTATCGTTATTTGCAGCATTGTGCTTTAATTTAAACTCGTATTGTGCTTTAATTTAAACCCGTATTTAAACTTTAGACTATCTCCATGTGGTTGTGACTAATGATGTCAATGTTACAGGTTTGGGTGACAACAAATTGGAAGGCCTCAAGAATTGTGTAGTTCTAGCGAAGATACATAAAGAGTGCAAAGACAAACACGATATACCCAGAACTAACCAGATCAGATAACAGATCAGGATTCACTCTTTAATCTGAAACCACAGACTCTTTAGATGACTGATAACTCTTGATTGAATTCTAACCAGCCTACTTTTTATTGTGAAGAATTTAGTATAAATGAAATTTATTGTCTGTTTAATGAGCGAATAGCTGCATAGTTTTCGCTGTAGGGTACGATGACATTTTAACAAATGCCAATTAACCATTTTACAAAAATACTCAGAAAATAAAATTACCGATTTACCAAAAAAATTGTTATCGACTATTGACCGAAAAGATTAAAGGCAACAAATTGGGTATTGAAATTGGGTATTTTTGCTATGAGTAAATTGACATGTAACCTATTTAGCTATATGGTAACTTATTTGATATATTTTGGGTTACTTGGCAAATTGTGTATTTTGGCATTTAATGTTGTGCAATTGCGACATTAAAGTGACACTGCGATTTAGTTTAGGCACAGATTCGGAGAGTTAGAAGACAAATTTAGTTACCTGAAATTTGATCTTCATTTGAGGAAGAAACAGAGTGCTCAAATCCGATAGCTAACTTATCTAAATAAAATGGTTTATAGATTTGCAATTTGGAGAACAGCATAATGCTGAGCTACAACGCAAATAGCACTAGTACGGTTTGCTTTTAGAATTGGTCCTTGTTTCCGTCCAATGAAATTTTTGTGACCATGAATGACAATATCTTCAAAAATTATAATATCGTTTTATGGAAATATTTAAGTGAACATTTTTTTACAAACAGTTTTAACGGCTTCTTTAATTTTAATGAGATTAACTAATGACGACTTTCATTAATTTTTTTGTCGATTAATTGGTTGAAGGATTAGAAATTTCTCAAGTTACGGAAAAGATGAAAAATTGTTTCGGCATTAAAGCTGATTATCTTGAATCACATGTACAGTTCAAAAGATTTTCATTAAAATAAAAAACTTTGCACAATAGAATAAAGAACTTCAACTCTTCGAAGATCACTTCAAATGTTCAGAAATCAAATCATTTTTGACGAGAAGTACAGTGCGCTTATAATATTAATTTATAAAATATTTAAGAGAAATAGTGCTAGTGCAGAACTATTTTTTGATATATTAAAGACTTGTAGCAAATAAAATCAAAATAGTAAAATGCGAAAATCGACAATATGCTTACTTTGTTATTTCTCAAAGAAAAAAGAAAAGGAGCATCGCAATAGTTAAATTAAGCGAGCAGTGATTTTTGTCGTTTTCTGCTCAAATTTACGTCAAATATTGCTCATACTGCTTATTGTATTTTCATGCAAAGAGAAGTGACCACGCTGTTGTACTGATATGTAGTTACATGTCATTTTTCTCAATGAAGCCTGAAGGTTGAAGGAACAAAGAATTATAATCCGCCAATAATCTGTGTGAGAGTGGTAAAATATTTTGAGGTTTTTTGGAGCCTTATTTATTATATTTTAATAGTTTAAAGGAGAAAATGAGGCCGATTGATTTATTAATATTGGTTTTTTATCAAACTACCGGAAAATGTCGAAATACAATTTTTGCATTGTGCAAATGATTGTTTCAATGTTCTATTGAAATCCTGGAAAGTTTTGGTATGCGTTTTTTTATTAAATGGGGGTCAATTGTCTTTAAACAAAGGCAGCTGAAATTCCGATTCGAGGCAGATATCAGATAATCTTGATGCCCGCAAACGATGTGTTCTCCTATTGGATGATTTAAAAGATCTATCAATTACCAAAGAATTTGTTTAAACCAAAGTAGAAAAACAAAAAGAAGACCGACAGAGACCGCTGAGACATTTTTTAACTTGTATGCAAAATTTGAACAGAAAATGGAAATAATTATTGTACAACCAGAAAAATAAGCAAGACTGCTCACGCGAGATTATGCGTAGCACAGAATGTTGCAACAAACAAATACGTCTAACGTGTTTGCGAATTTTGCTCTGTTATGAGACCATAAACTCTTCTGACTATCAATTCTTCGAAACTCAAACTGAATTATTTCTTCCGTGGTTTTCTTGAGTGCGACTTTTAAAAAATTTTTTTTAGAAAAAGAACAATTCTTAGCTAATGTGTTGATATAACTTTACCAGATTAAAAGTCCAATGTAATCAAATACCTTTAACAAGTTTATACAGATAAAAGAAAAGAGTTTTTTTCAGAGACTACAAGTGTAAAAGCATGTATTGAATATTTTTAGTTAACGAATAAAATGAAATAAAAACTTATAGTCAATTACTATGTCAGGTTTTTTCTTTTTGGCAAGAAGTTAACTCTCAAGTTTTTCATTTCAGGTGCCCTGTAGTTATACAATTTCGAAATTTGTACAAAGTAAAGCAACCCAAACAAAAGTTTTTCCCCGCAATGCCTATTTCAAATTGACGAGAAAACATGAAACTTTTTATATCTTTCTAATCGAAAAAAATGACGTTTCTGGATATCAATTACCTTTCACTGTTTGGTTCAGGTGTAAAACAACTCTTACTGCTAACAACTCTAGATGCTTCCAGGAATTTATATTTAAAACAGCTGAGAAATATTGATAAATGTTGCATAAATGTTTTTTTCGCAAATTATTTTTTGATGATGCTACAAATTAGAACGCATAAAGAGAAAATCTTCTCTACTTCGTTAAAATAAAATTGTTTTTTTTTTTATTACTTGAATTGATAGCATTGAAAGAAGGTGAATTGAAAAGTCAGTACTTATCGAAAGGAAACTATTGACTTCAACTATCGAATGTCTGACTTCAACTATCGAACATTTGGCCATTTCAGTGAGTTTGCAATTATATCAATTCTCAAATTAATTATACAAAATGAATTTAGCTTAGTCGCAAAAATTGGCGAAACTTTAAGTTTTTTCTGAAGAACCTTTGAAATTTCCCATTGTCTCAATAATGTTTAGCATCTTTTCACTTTTTTGATACAACTGTGTTTTTTTGTCTTTGAATATAATTTTTTTTGTATCTTAACAAAAAAAATCAGTTTGCTTTGAAACTGAAGAAAACTGTTTAAACAAGATATATTATTAATTTAAGTATAATGTTGCCATTTCTATCAATCTATTGACAATTTTAATTTTAAATTAGTTTGATACTCCTCTAAATCGTCTTTTCCTTTTCCTTAAAATTTTTCAAGCAACACCCCTTCTTCAACCTGCGATACAATTTCAGATAAAAATCAACAGTAGCCTCTATGGGGCTACAAAATGATTCATCTTCTTTTCTACGCGATGCGTAAATAAAAACTGAAAAATTGACTGAAGAAAATGAAAAAAGCCAGCCTCACATTTAAATTCCCCCATTTTTAAAAAAAAAAGTTGGAAGAAATAGAATACTCTGAACGTTATCTTCAGTTCGGTACTGGTATATTACAAACTTAAGAAATCATAAGATTCGTAAATAGCAACGTCAGTGGAGAAATTTATGTTGAGAACAAGCGCAAAATGACAAAAAGAGAACGCCCAAACTCTAATTGAATTTGTTTTTTTTTTATACGAAGTAAAAATCTTTCGTTGTACAATTAAGAAATTTTTTGAAATTCATTATTTTATTTATGTTTTTGTGGTAATCAAACTCGTAATTGTTTTCATAAATCATCAATGTTTTGATCGTCAAGTTTTTTGTCTATAGACCCACGAATTCGGGTTGCCATGTTCCGTACTTATTTAGTATGCCCTATCTTGAAAAATTGTTCCCGCAATTTTGGTGGCAAATAAGTTTATTTATCTCCACTCTAATTGCGAGAATAGATATTCCCAGGATTTAAGAATATTTTTTAAATTTTTTTACTACTTTAGCTGCTTTTTGGAGGAAGAAAGTGGTCTTATTATTAGTTGTCAACTAAATCTAGCAATAATTAAAATGGCGTTGCCGGATATAAATTGGACTGATAAAGACTGCAGCAATCTCTAATGATTGATTGGCTGAAAATTCATATTACGCGATTGACCATATGTAAATTGGGCACTCTCAATCATTGCGTATGTGTCAAATTAAGAGTAAAATCAGGCAATTTGTATTTACTGGCGCGTGATGAAAAATTATTTTAAAACGTCGATGAAAACTCTCTCATGTTGATGTAGCATTAAGCATAAAGTTGACTGGGATCGAATTCTTCTATAGGAGTGCAATGACTTTGTAATTGGAAAAGTATTATATTTACATCTTACAACAATGTTTTTTGTAGCCTCAACTAATTGACTCCAAATTATTCCATCGCAACTATTACTTTTATGAAAAATTTATAACAATCTCTACAATTAAGTTACTTTTGAAATTAACCCTATTTTTATCTCTAAAATGGAAAAACGCGAAACATTTCAAAAGAAGACCGATGAGGACATTTCCAGGAAATCCCTAGCGAAGCCATGCTATAACCTCTAATCACTAAACAGGTAAGAAATGCAAAAAAATTGATAG
>NC_134478.1:33557181-33643497 GCF_964194025.1 Convolutriloba macropyga | reverse complement strand
CTTTTGAAAAATTTTTAGCCAATATTTTAGGCCGTTTTCGAGAATGAAAAGCTAGAACCGAAAAACAAAAAAACAATCGTTCTGTTTTGCACTCTACAAAGAACTGAAAAGGCCATTGTTTACTAACAAGAAGGCTCGTATACTACCTCTTTACGCAGCAAAACTTCTCCCATTCGTATATACATACGACGCATTATATCACGGCATTGGGATCAGTAATCACGCAAATTAACAAAAACCCGTCCAAATAAGAGTGAATTCTGCCGTCACGAATAACGTTTGTATGAAAAATTACTAATGAATGACCAAAAAGTAGATTTTAAGTGAGCGTACAGTCATTCATTCGTAGCAAAAATCTTCAGAACGCACTAAAAGACCCAAGAGGAGGCCAATTTTAGCTCACTGTTGCCGCTATTAATAAACACATTGCATTTGTTTGACCCTTTTTCGCGAGTTTCAAAAACGGAAAATATTCAAAAATGATTGGATTTGGGAGTCTGGCAATTCCTACTTACTTAAATAGCAAATGAAGTATGAAAAATGAAAAATAATTGTAGAGAAATCGAGAAAATAAATACAAATTGGTCAACAAAAAATGCCAGCGATACAAACTTAACCGGAATTTAAAAGGCAGGTTTTTATCTGCTAGCACCTCTTTTAAAAATTAATATTCACGCATTACTTGACAACGAGTAATTTGATCTGGGTTATGCAGTCAGCAAATAGATATGGCAACAAAACGTTTGAAATTATTATCGTTTTGAGAAACTTTGCTCAGATTTAAGCTGTATTTGACAAGAGACCACACAAGTTTTTTTCAGAGGAGACATATAACTTTTAGCCCAAAAAGCAGTAGAGTTTATATAACTTAATTCCGATTTCAGTAAAAATCTTCAATTTCACTGTTGATAAACCGGAAAAAACTAAAAGGACAAGTTTTAAAATAAGTAACTTCAAGCGTTCTCCGGGAGCTCCTTCCGTTAGCAGTAAAAATTGTTAATGCGTTGAACCTTCAAAATTTTTGCGAACCTTTACATAATGTTTGCGATTTCAAAGCAGGATTATAAAACAAAAATGAGCGGAAAAACAAAATGTATTCCATGTCGCAAAAAAATGATGCAAGGTATAAAACTAAACAAGTTTTGTTATCAAAACATTTAATAAACAGTTAATTAAATGAAATTGCTTGCAAATAATTGTCAAATTTCCACATATGATTCATCAAAATTAATTAGGCTAAAAACCTAATTAATAGGGCAGAAATTGAGCTAACAATTTATAGATCAGATCTAAAACTCAGCAAAATCTCCAAAACCTTTCGTAAGCACAATAAAAAATAGGAATTATTCCTAGGCCTTTTCAACAGATTTTCTCAAAATTTGTAGAGAAATTTGAGAAAATGAATATAAAATAGGTCAACAAAGGATGCCAGCAATACAAAACTTAACCGGAAATTAAAAGGAAGGTTTTTATCTGCTAGCACCTTTTTTATTATTAATATTCACTCATTACTTGACAACGAGCGATTTGATCTGGTTTGTGCAGTCAGCAAAAAGATTTGGCAACAAAACGTTTGAAATTATTATCGTTTTGAGAAACTTTGCTCAGATTTAAGCTGTATTTGACAAGAGACACACAAATTTTTTTCAGAAGAGACGTATAACTTTTAGCCCAAAAAGCAGTAGAGTTTATATAACCTAATTCCGATTTCAGTGAAAATCTTCAATTTCACTGTTGATAAACCGGAAAAAACTAAAAGGACAAGTTTTAAAATAAGTAACTTCAAGCGTTCTCCGGGAGCTCCTTCCGTTAGCAGTAAAAAATTGTTAATGCGTTGAACCTTCAAAATTTTTGCGAACCTTTATATAATGTTTGCGATTTCAAAGCAGGATAATAAAACAAAAATGAGCGGAAAAACAAAATGTATTCCATATCGCAATAAAATGATGCAAGGTATAAAACTAAACAAGTTTTGTTATCAAAACATTTAATAAACAGTTAATAAAATGGAATTGCTTGCAAATATTTGTCAAATTTCCACATATGATTCATCAAAATTAATTAAGCTAAAAACCTAATTAATAGGGCAGAAATTGAGCTAACAATTTATAGATCAGATCTAAAATTCAGCAAAATCTCCAAAACCTTTCGTAAACACAATAAAGAATAGGGCTTATTCCTAGGCCTTTTCAACAGATTTTCTCAAAATTTGTAGAGAAATTTGAGAAAATGAATATAAATAGGTCAACAAAGGATGCCAGCAATACAAACTTAACCGGAATTTAAAAGGAAGGTTTTTATCTGCTAGCACCTTTTTTATTATTAATATTCACGCATTAATTGACAACGAGCAATTTGATCTGGTTTATGCAGTCAGCAAATAGAGATGGCAACAAAACGTTTGAAATTATTATCGTTTTGAGAAACTTTGCTCAGATTTAAGCTGTATTTGACAAGAGACACACAAATTTTTTTCAGAAGAGACGTATAACTTTTAGCCCAAAAAGCAGTAGAGTTTATATAACTTAATTCCGATTTCAGTAAAAATCTTCAATTTCACTGTTGATAAACCGGAAAAAACTAAAAGGACAAGTTTTAAAATAAGTAACTTCAAGCGTTCTCCGGGAGCTCCTTCCGTTAGCAGTAAAAAATTGTTAATGCGTTGAACCTTCAAAATTTTTGCGAACCTTTATATAATGTTTGCGATTTCAAAGCAGGACTATAAAACAAAAATGAGCGGAAAAACAAAATGTATTCCATGTCGCAATAAAATGATGCAAGGTATAAAACTAAACAAGTTTTGTTATCAAAACATTTAATAAACTGTTAATAAAGTGAAATTGCTTGCAATTATTTGTCAAATGTCCACATATGATTCATCAAAATTAATTAAGCTAAAAACCTAATTAATAGGGCAGAAATTGAGCTAACAATTTATAGATCAGTTTTAAAACTCAGCAAAATTTCCAAAACCTTTCGTAAACACAATAAAGAATAGGGCTTATTCCTAAGCCTTTTCAACAGATTTTTTCAAAATTTGTAGAGAAATTTGAGAAAATGAATATAAATTGGTCAACAAAGGATGCCAGCGATACAAACTTAACCGGAATTTAAAAGGCAGGTTTTTATCTGCTAGCACCTCTTTTATTATTAATATTCACGCAATACTTGACAACGAGTAATTTGATCTGGTTTATGCAGTCAGCAAATAGATATGGCAACAAAACGTTTGAAATTATTATCGTTTTGAGTAACTTTGCTCAGATTTAAGCTGTATTTGACAAAAGACACACAAGTTTTTTTCAGAGGAGACATATAACTTTTAGCCCAAAAAGCAGTAGAGTTTATATAACTTAATTCCGATTTCAGTAAAAATCTTCAATTTCACTGTTGATAAACCGGAAAAAACTAAAAGGACAAGTTTTAAAATAAGTAACTTCAAGCGTTCTCCGGGAGCTCCTTCCGTTAGAAGTAAAAAATTGTTAATGCGTTGAACCTTCAAAATTTTTGCGAAACTTTATATAATGTTTGCGATTTCAAAGCAGGATTATAAAACAAAAATGAGCGGAAAAACAAAAATGTATTCCATGTCGCAATAAAATGATGCAAGGTATGAAACTAAACAAGTTTTTTTATCAAAACATTTAATAAACAGTTAATAAAGTGAAACTGCTTGCAATTATTTGTCAAATGTCCACATATGATTCATCAAAATTAATTAAACTAAAAACCTAATTAATAGGGCAGAAATTGAGCTAACAATTTATAGATCAGATCTAAAATTCAGCAAAATCTCCAAAACCTTTCGTAAACACAATAAAGAATAGGACTTATTCCTAGGCCTTTTCAACAGATTTTTTCAAAATTTGTAGAGAAATTTGAGAAAATGAATATAAATTGGTCAACAAAGGATGCCAGCGATACAAACTTAACCGGAATTTAAAAGGCAGCTTTTTATCTGCTAGCACCTCTTTTATTATTTATATTCACGCATTACTTGACAACGAGTAATTTGATCTGGTTTATGCAGTCAGCAAATAGATATGGCAACAAAACGTTTGAAATTATTATCGTTTTGAGAAACTTTGCTCAGATTTAAGCTGTATTTGACAAGAGACACACAAGTTTTTTTCAGAGGAGACATATAACTTTTAGCCCAAAAAGCAGTAGAGTTTATATAACTTAATTCCGATTTCAGTAATAATCTTCAATTTCACTGTTGATAAACCGGAAAAAACTAAAAGGACAAGTTTTAAAATAAGTAACTTCAAGCGTTCTCCGGGAGCTCCTTCCGTTAGAAGTAAAAAATTGTTAATGCGTTGAACCTTCAAAATTTTTGCGAACCTTTATATAATGTTTGCGATTTCAAAGCAGGATTATAAAACAAAAATGAGCGTAAAAACAAAATGTATTCCATGTCGCAATAAAATGATGCAAGGTATAAAACTAAACAAGTTTTGTTATCAAAACATTTAATAAACAGTTAATAAAGTGAAACTGCTTGCAATTATTTGTCAAATGTCCACATATGATTCATCAAAACTAATTAAGCTAAAAACCTAATTAATAGGGCAGAAATTGAGCTAACAATTTATAGATCAGATCTAAAATTCAGCAAAATCTCCAAAACCTTTCGTAAACACAATAAAGAATAGGACTTATTCCTAGGCCTTTTCAACAGATTTTCTCAAAATTTGTAGAGAAATTTGAGAAAATGAATATAAATAGGTCAACAAAGGATGCCAGCAATACAAACTTAACCGGAATTTAAAAGGAGGGTTTTTATCTGCTAGCACCTTTTTTATTATTAATATTCACGCATTAATTGACAACGAGCAATTTGATCTGGCTAATGCAGTCAGCAAATAGATATGGCAACAAAACGTTTGAAATTATTATCGTTTTGAGAAACTTTGCTCAGATTTAAGCTGTATTTGACAAGAGACACACAAGTTTTTTTCAGAGGAGACATATAACTTTTAGCCCAAAAAGCAGTAGAGTTTATATAACTTAATTCCGATTTCAGTAAAAATCTTCAATTTCACTGTTGATAAACCGGAAAAAACTAAAAGGACAAGTTTTAAAATAAGTAACTTCAAGCGTTCTCCGGGAGCTCCTTCCGTTAGAAGTAAAAAATTGTTAATGCGTTGAACCTTCAAAATTTTTGCGAACCTTTATATAATGTTTGCGATTTCAAAGCAGGATTATAAAACAAAAATGAGCGTAAAAACAAAATGTATTCCATGTCGCAATAAAATGATGCAAGGTATAAAACTAAACAAGTTTTGTTATCAAAACATTTAATAAACAGTTAATAAAGTGAAACTGCTTGCAATTATTTGTCAAATGTCCACATATGATTCATCAAAACTAATTAAGCTAAAAACCTAATTAATAGGGCAGAAATTGAGCTAACAATTTATAGATCAGATCTAAAATTCAGCAAAATCTCCAAAACCTTTCGTAAACACAATAAAGAATAGGACTTATTCCTAGGCCTTTTCAACAGATTTTCTCAAAATTTGTAGAGAAATTTGAGAAAATGAATATAAATAGGTCAACAAAGGATGCCAGCAATACAAACTTAACCGGAATTTAAAAGGAGGGTTTTTATCTGCTAGCACCTTTTTTATTATTAATATTCACGCATTAATTGACAACGAGCAATTTGATCTGGCTAATGCAGTCAGCAAATAGATATGGCAACAAAACGTTTGAAATTATTATCGTTTTGAGAAACTTTGCTCAGATTTAAGCTGTATTTGACAAGAGACACACAAGTTTTTTTCAGAGGAGACATATAACTTTTAGCCCAAAAAGCAGTAGAGTTTATATAACTTAATTCCGATTTCAGTAAAAATCTTCAATTTCACTGTTGATAAACCGGAAAAAACTAAAAGGACAAGTTTTAAAATAAGTAACTTCAAGCGTTCTCCGGGAGCTCCTTCCGTTAGAAGTAAAAAATTGTTAATGCGTTGAACCTTCAAAATTTTTGCGAACCTTTATATAATGTTTGCGATTTCAAAGCAGGATTATAAAACAAAAATGAGCGGAAAAACAAAATGTATTCCATGTCGCAATAAAATGATGCAAGGTATAAAACTAAACAAGTTTTGTTATCAAAACATTCAATAAACAGTTAATAAAGTGAAATTGCTTGCAATTATTTGTCAAATGTCCACATATGATTCATCAAAATTAATTAAGCTAAAAACCTAATTAATAGGGCAGAAATTGAGCTAACAATTTATAGATCAGTTTTAAAACTCAGCAAAATCTCCAAAACCTTTCGTAAACACAATAAAGAATAGGGCTTATTCCTAAGCCTTTTCAACAGATTTTCTCAAAATTTGTAGAGAAATTTGAGAAAATGAATATAAATTGGTCAACAAAGGATGCCAGCGATACAAACTTAACCGGAATTTAAAAGGCAGGTCTTTATCTGCTAGCACCTCTTTTATTATTAATATTCACGCATTACTTGACAACGAGTAATTTGATCTGGTTTATGCAGTCAGCAAATAGATATGGCAACAAAACGTTTGAAATTATTATCGTTTTGAGAAACTTTGCTCAGATTTAAGCTGTATTTGACAAGAGACACACAAGTTTTTTTCAGAGGAGACATATAACTTTTAGCCCAAAAAGCAGTAGAGTTTATATAACTTAATTCCGATTTCAGTAAAAATCTTCAATTTCACTGTTGATAAACCGGAAAAAACTAAAAGGACAAGTTTTAAAATAAGTAACTTCAAGCGTTCTCCGGGAGCTCTTTCCGTTAGAAGTAAAAAATTGTTAATGCGTTGAACCTTCAAAATTTTTGCGAACCTTTATATAATGTTTGCGATTTCAAAGCAGGATTATAAAACAAAAATGAGCGGAAAAACAAAATGTATTCCATGTCGCAATAAAATCATGCAAGGTATAAAACTAAACAAGTTTTGTTATCAAAACATTTAATAAACAGTCAATAAAGTGAAATTGCTTGCAATTATTTTGGTCAAATGTCCACATATGATTCATCAAAATTAATTAAGCTAAAAACCTAATTAATAGGGCAGAAATTGAGCTAACAATTTATAGATCAGTTTTAAAACTCAGCAAAATCTCCAAAACCTTTCGTAAACACAATAAAGAATAGGGCTTATTCCTAAGCCTTTTCAACAGATTTTCTCAAAATTTGTAGAGAAATTTGAAAAATGAATATAAATTGGTCAACAAAGGATGCCAGCGATACAAACTTAACCGGAATTTAAAAGGCAGGTTTTTATCTGCTAGCACCTCTTTTATTATTAATATTCACGCATTACTTGACAACGAGTAATTTGATCTGGTTTATGCAGTCAGCAAATAGATATGGCAACAAAACGTTTGAAATTATTATCGTTTTGAGAAACTTTGCTCAGATTTAAGCTGTATTTGACAAGAGACACACAAGTTTTTTTCAGAGGAGACATATAATTTTTAGCCCAAAAAGCAGTAGAGTTTATATAACTTAATTCCGATTTCAGTAAAAATCTTCAATTTCACTGTTGATAAACCGGAAAAAACTAAAAGGACAAGTTTTAAAATAAGTAACTTCAAGCGTTCTCCGGGAGCTCCTTCCGTTAGAAGTAAAAAATTGTTAATGCGTTGAACCTTCAAAATTTTTGCGAACCTTTATATAATGTTTGCGATTTCAAAGCAGGATTATAAAACGAAAATGAGCGGAAAAACAAAATGTATTCCATGTCGCAATAAAATGATGCAAGGTATAAAACTAAACAAGTTTTGTTATCAAAACATTTAATAAACAGTTAATAAAATGGAATTGCTTGCAAATATTTGTCAAATTTCCACAATGATTCATCAAAATTAATTAAGCTAAAAACCTAATTAATAGGGCAGAAATTGAGCTAACAATTCATAGATCAGATTTAAAACTCAGCAAAATCTCCAAAACCTTTCGTAAACACAATATAGAATAGGGCTTATTCCTAGGCCTTTTCAACAGATTTTCTCAAAATTTGTAGAGAAATTTGAGAAAATGAATATAAATTGGTCAACAAAGGATGACAGCGATACAAAATTAACCGGAATTTAAAAAGCAGGTTTTTATCTGCTAGCACCTCTTTTATTATTAATATTCACGCATTACTTGACAACGAGTAATTTGATCTGGTTTATGCAGTCAGCAAATAGATATGGCAACAAAATGTTTGAAATTATTATCGTTTTGAGAAATTTTGCTCAGATTTAAGCTGTATTTGACAAGAGACACACAAGTTTTTTTCAGAAGAGACATATAACTTTTAGCCCAAAAAGCAGTAGAGTTTATATAACTTAATTCCGATTTCAGTAAAAATCTTCAATTTCACTGTTGATAAACTGGAAAAAAGATTAGGGCTTATTCCTAGGCCTTTTCAACAGATTTTCTCAAAATTTAGGAACTTTGTGTCTCTGCTGAAAGAGCTATCTGAGTGAACCTTATCGAAAAACCTTCTTTAAAAGATTTTTTTAATTTTGAGCAGAGTTTTTTTGCCTATTTTCAAATTAGAAATTTTTGAACTCAAAGCATTAATATACACAAAATGAGCTAGAATTATTTTCATCTTTGAGTTCAGGAGATTGAATAAGTCAAAGACTGACAAATTTCTGAAAAAAATGAGAAAAAATTGCAAACTAAGAATACTGAATGAAATTTCAGAACTCTATAAAGAAAAACAAATATTCGTTGTTAGAGTTTTTGGTGATTGAATGATAAATTCAAGGAAAGTTAAAAAAAGCTAAATTTGATCGTCAAAAAAACGAATGAAGCTCGAATTATTTTGGCCAGACTTATGCAGAAAATGAAAAAAAACAGAAGTTGAAAAGTTTATTCAGAAATACTGTAATTTATGTGTTTCAAAAAATGTCTGATTTAAATTTTCTGTTCATAGAGAAATGACTTGGCAACACCATTATTAATCTGGGACGCCTGCTAAAAAAGAAATGAGCCTGAACATAAAACTTCCATAATCTTTTAACGTTTTTTTCTTAACAATTTTGCCTACGAAAAACAAACGAGTTGAAAAAGGATTCACATGAGATAAATTGTTTAATGTAGTCCAAAAAGGGACAACTATAAAAAATACTCAAAATGAGCGTAATGAAAATAACTAGGCAAAATATCCGAGAAATGCAGAAAAGTGTTGACAATGGTCAAACTTTATGCCTCACTAATTTTATTAAAAAAGAATTTTTAAGAAATCTCTTAAAAATCATCTGGAAATAATTTTTAAATTATATTTGAATGTTGGCGGGAAAAGTTGACCCTTTTCAATATTCAGTATTAAGTTGATCAAAATACCTATTGTTGCCAACCTAGTTCAAAACCAGAAGGTGCTTATTTTTCAAACCAAAAAGCCTGCTGAGCACCCTTCCGCATACAAAAAAGATAACTAAAGGTATATAACCGAATTAGGAATCACACAGAGCCGCTGATAAATCTCTCAACTTTCAGCTTTCAGGCAATTCTTTCTGTGCATGTTTTAAGGAGAAATTTTTTAAGCAAAACCATTCTTTCAATTCAGGAATTTTTTCTACCATAAATTGAACATTTTGCTAACATTTCTCAATAAAAGAACAGAAAAACTTCAGGAGCACGATAACGTTCCATGGAGCTTTATTATGTCTCGTCTGATTTGAAGAGTTCTCTCTGTTCCGATAAAGTTTGGACTATTGACGAATTGAATAAAAACTGCAGATAGCTTGGAAATGATTGATGTCACTCTTAAAGAGTGAATTAGCAGAATGTTTAGGAGAGATAAGTGTGAGGGAGGGGAAGTCTTCATAGTACGAGCTATTTTTATTGTTCCGACCCACTTGATTAGGTCGAGGAACTATATACTCAAATGGGTTTTTTTGTTCAGTAAATTTTAAACGATCGATATAATCATCGTAGAGAGTTGTGAGTGGTATCATTAGAAAGCCCTTCCAGCGTAAAATATGGAATTAAAAAATTTTTTGATTTTCGCCTTTTACAGGAAGTTATCAAGGTTTAAAATGTTGTGAATAGGACACAACAGTCCGTTGTTTTTTTCACTTTGTTCGTATTTTTGAACAATTTTTCGTCAATTTAGATAGAAATTTGTTAAAATTGCAAATGGTAATGGGATTTATTTTTTAGATAGAGGAGGGTTGCTGAATTAATCGATCCCAGGTTTTTTGGCTAGAATTTTTGCTAAACTTCTCAAAATTCAGACTTTTGTATAAAAAGGCGACCAAGTATGTTTTTTTAGCCCACTTTGTTTAAATTTACTTTCTCTTCAAAGTAAACACCTTAAAACTGCAGTCAAAGATCAAAGAGAGAGCTATTTATACTCCCTCTGACATTAACCGTCCTCTGGAATTATAATTTTGCCACTTTTTTTATAATTTAAACCCGATAGAACTTCCTATGTTATGCTTTCATTTATAAAACTTGCCGCTTTGCAATGACTCAGTCTCCCCATTCAAAACTCAAATTGTCTTCATACGAGGTATAAGTGAATCTAGAGAATGCTTTCAGTTGCAATGTAATTTCTCTTACGACTTTGAATATATTTGTTTTAAGAAAAAGTCTGTGTTTTTTGAAGTTCGCCACTATTTTATCTTATTTATTATCAGCTTCTGGCAGAGTCTCATTAAAAACAGGCGGAAACCCATTTCTTGAAAGTTATACTTTAATGCTTGTAACGGTTTTATGTTCAAATAATTGTTTCTAGGTTCTGATACTACAAGTTTGCAATTTGAATTTTAATTTGCACATAACTGCACATTTCAAAGGTTCATTTTGCTTCCTTGTCAAATTACCACCTTATTGACAAGTTCAATAGAAAAGAAGCATAGTTGAAAAAATGCACATTCTTGAAATAAAAGTATATGAATATATTGATTGTCTTTGTTGAATAGTTTATGCTTTCGGACTGAGACAAAGTTCTCCAATAAAATTTAGTGTACTTCTGTATTTCTGCCTTATATTGTACTTTTTTTGTTATTGGAAGATATATATCTGAAAAATAGATTCCCCAGGACATACAACTGCACGTATTTAAGGATTTCAGGGAGCTTTTTCGTTTACGCCGCCACCCAGTACGTTATGCGCTCCCAATTACAAAGCACGTGCTCTTACAGAGTAAATCACCAAGTGAAAATATTGCGCGTTCGTCTGTGGGTGCAAATAGTATGCGCCCACTGAGCTGGTTAGCTCAGTGGTCTGATTCCGGTTAGCTCTTCGTTTTTATGACTTTCAAATTAATTGTTTTTAATTTAAAAAATTTTCTTCAACTGTCTCTTTTTTCCTCTCATTTTTGCCACCAAGTATCTCAAAAATCACCTACAAAAATACCAAATACTTTTGTTGATTCAATCATTTCTTCTAT
This sequence comes from Convolutriloba macropyga, assembly GCF_964194025.1. Classification (NCBI taxonomy): domain Eukaryota; kingdom Metazoa; phylum Xenacoelomorpha; order Acoela; family Convolutidae; genus Convolutriloba; species Convolutriloba macropyga. The sequence goes on along the minus strand of NC_134478.1, from coordinate 33,632,116 downwards.
GTTTTTTGAATTTTTGAATTTTCTTCTATGTTTTTGAATTTTTGAATAAGGATTCGATCATTAAGTTACGTAATAAATTTTTTGAATGTTCTATAATATTCAATTTTTTTTCGTTTCTTAATAGACTTTTCATAAGAATGACCACCCGTTGATAATTAGATGAGAAGCAGGAGGGATTCACAGTTCCTGCAGATAACATCTTATGAAAATTGTGCCTTGAACACTGTGGCCTCATGGAAGTCTTCATGGAACTTTGGCTTTTGCAGTCTCATGACTTAGTCTCATTGATAACCGGCCCAATTGACTTCCTGAGGTGCTGCAGTTTATTCTTCCTCTTTTTGGTGAAATCGTCTGACTGTTTTGACGTTATAAAAATTTATTCGGGTTTTTGAGGTTCGCCACTTTTAAACTCTTTTCAGTCGATTTGCAGATTAATCTCTTTAAAAACAGGTCACGATCCATTTCCAGTGAGCTATAATTTAATCTTTATACTTTTTCTTCATGTTTGGTTCTTGGCTTTGTTGCTACTGTTTCAACTTTATTCATAATTCTTCAACGGTTGTTTAAAAATTGTACATTTTAAAGGATTTTTGTTTTCTTTATGAGTTATAAGATCATTGGTCGATCCCATTGGCTTCGAAATAAAATGCAATTGAAAACTTTCAATGATCTTAGTATCAATTTGATTATTACAACGGCTTTACTGCCTTTTTAGTGCAAGGTTGAATTGAGACTTTTTAATTTTGCCGGTCGTTGCCCCTTTTTTATTTGTGTGACGTATAATGGACAAGGATAGGTTTAAAATGCTTCTCATTGAGATATAAATGAACATTAGGTTGATTTCAGTAATTATTTATTGATAATAATTACTTTGAAACTAATTGTTTTCAAAAAAGAAACGCATTTCAAACATTTGTTCGACCTTTTGACCATTCCATTCATGGACAGGTCTTATATCTCTTCGTGTGAAGTATAGCCTAATTGGTTTTGTTTAGGTTTTGTCTGATGCGAATTTGATTTTGTTATGAGTTTTTTAACATAGACATCGAATTTTGGTAGCAATTAATGTTTGTCATTTGATATTCATTTTTATTTTTCTAGTAGTTCTAAAAACAACAATTTTCTTCGTTCATCATTTGGTTGCCAATAAATTAATTACATAGTAAATCTACAAATAAAAATATGGCACGTGCGTCTGAGAATGCCCCAAAAAAACGCCCAATAACCTGGAGGGCACAAACGGAAACGATCCGTATTTAGTTAGCTTTTTGTTTTGATGACTTTCAAATTAGGTTTTTTTTAATAAAAGAAAGAATTTCTCAACTGTCCCATTTTGCTCTTGTTTTCGTCACCAAGTAATTTAATATCACTGTTAAAAATTCCAAATGCCTTTGTTGATTCAAACATTTCTTCTCCGTTTTTGTTTAAGTCTTGAGTAAGACTTCGATCAATTAATTACATAAAATATTTTCGAGAACTCCATATTGTTCAAGATTTGGGTTTGTTTTTTCGGGTTTTGTCCTATTTTTTATAAGTAAGATCCATTGATGTTTAGATGAGAATCAAAGATAGTTTTCATTTTTAGCAGATAACATTTTATAAATATAGTGCCTTGAGCACTGTGTTGTTGTGAAATTGTTTCTGAATCTTTGGTTTTTGCAGTCACGTGACTTAGTGTCATTAATATTAGGCCCAATTGGCTTCTTGAGGTGCAGCAGTTTAATCTCTTTTTTTAATTTCTCTTTTTTGTGAAATCTACTGTTTGTTGTGATTTTTGAAAAACATATTTGGATTTTTGAAGTTCGTCATTTTTAAATTCATTTCAGTCGATTTGCAGCTTAGTCTCTGTAAAGACAGGTAAAAGCACTTTTCCAGTGAGCTATGATTCAACCTTTATATATAACTTTAATTTCAAATTTTGTTTGTTGGCTTTGTTACTACTGTTGAAAGGATTTTTGTTTCCTTTTGAAATTATAAAATTAATTGTAGGTTCAATTGGCTTCAAAATACTGTGGAATTGAGAGTTTTCAAAGTTCTTAATGACAAATTTATGATGTACAATGGACAATGACAGGTCTCAGTTGCTTCTCATGGAGATATAAACGAACATTTTAGTTGTTTCAATTAAAATTTAAAGATAATATTCATTTCGAAGTTAATTGTTTTCAATATTGGAAACGGATTTTTGAACTTCCCAACTTTTTGCTCTTTTTTGTCGACCTGTTACCCAGTCCATTGAGGGACAAGTCTCATATCGTTTTATTTTGAAGCATAGCCTGATTTGTTTTGTTTAGGTTTTATCTGATGCAAGATTGACCTTGTTATGATTTTTTAAATATTGACATCGAGTTTTGGTTGTAATTAATGTTTGTTAGTTGATTTTCATTATTGACTTGTCTAGTAGTCCTTTAAACCACAAGTTTCTTCGGCCATGTAACCTGGCATTAATTTATTCTATTAGTGGTTTATTGAACGATATGTATTTTTTTGAAAATTTTCTATCTTTCATCAATTGGTAGCCATTTAAGTCAAGAATGTGGATGAGCGGGGTTGGAACATAATGTGCGTACGCACATTACCGAGCCTCATTGTTTGCATTTTCTACTTACTTCTTCGCTAGTTTTCTTTAATCATCCATCTTATCGAAGACGAATTGCTGGGTAATGCCAGTATACCATAGCATTAACGCGCCGAAACATTTCAAAACAAGTGAATGGTTGGCACAAAATTAGCATGAAATATGATGAAGGCAGAATTTTACGGAGTTTTAATTTTTAGATCCAAACTTTCACAAGCAAAAATTGATTTTAAAAAATGAACTATTCAACTGTTGTTCATTTGTAATCAAGCATGGCCAAATTCACTACTGTCATTTTGATTATGATTGGAAAGTGTATTATTAGTACTGACTTGGCGTCAGTGATAGAGTGGATGAGTGAGTCATCTTTGTGGTGTTCCTTGTGATCTGAGGCCCCTCCTTCATTGTGCAACACCTGCAAACAAGTATGTCCGGATTCTATCATTACAAAGTCAGTGCCTGTACCGAATTCCATTTAAATACATTGAAATAGGTCGAGTCTATAGTGAAAGTCGATTAGGTTGTGAGTGGTGCATTTGGGTCTGAAGAACAGAGCAATTGCAGTCTTATAATTTATAATTTGTGGGATCAAAGGGCTCGCTTAATTTCGACAATAATGGCAACCAAACAGCCTCATGAGAACATGTTAAACATGATTAATTTACAAACATGGGTGACCTTAGTATCCTTTATCATCGAAATTCTACTTTCAAATTTGTCCTACCGGGCTCGTTTTAGGTTACATGACAATTTACCCAATGCCATTATACACAACGCCAATATACTTAATGCCATGGCCATTAAATATGTTAAAACATAGGGTAATAACGAATGCTAATTTGTTGTCGGATTATTGAACGAAAGTATCAAAGTACATTGAGTATAATGGCATTGGGTAAATTGTCCTGACACCCTCGTTTTATACCTCAACGTGTATAGTGTGCTTTGAATTGTTGATCATGCACTCGATGGGTGGCTTGGCAACTGTGAATCTCAGCGGCTCCTCGTCCACCCCCTCGCCGTCTATGGATCCCCCGGAAGCTATGATGCCCAGTTTCTTCCTCTGCTGCACCCTGGCATTCAGTCGCAGTGCCCCTAGCAGTTCAGGCACTCTGTTCTCGTTCCGGTTGTTCTCCAGAGTCAGAGCCACATCGTATCCGTCTGTAGTTCTCAACACAACCAGTTGGTCTTCCCCGTCCGTTACCACAACCTGAGAGAGACTCCAAATGTTTCACATTTGACTTCCACATATAAAATTAATTTGAAGATTATGTCATATAAATTTATTTATTCCTGTTTAGCTCGAAACCAAAATTACTTGATATTCCAGAATCAAATAACGCCCATTTCTTCTTTGTACATTGGGGACACTTAAAAACGGATCCTTTTCTACTGCTCTTTCTCTTGTTGATCACGCCGTCCCCCAGTTTGTGAAATATGCTTTAAAAAAATAATCGCTTTGAGTAGTTTTTACAGCCATTCCTACCGTTAATAAAAAAGATGAGTGGATTTTTCCGGTATATTATATCTATACTTAATTGCTTTAAACAGTTTAAGGGAAAAAAGTGTTAAAAATTTATTAAATTCTATTTAATTTCTTTATATTTTTATGATTGCTTAGTCAGAGCTCAACTTACAAGTAGTGACAGCAAAACCAATTTTTATAAATCAGTTATCTCAAATTGGATTATACACAGTATAGTTCTTAAATCTGCTCTCTTTCTGCAACGGCTATCTTTTAGGTTCTTCAGTTTCAACTGAAGTTATTTTGATGTTATCCATTACAATTTTTGGTATTGTCAAAAATTTTCCTTAAAAATCACTAAAAATTACCATTAGTAGATCTGAAAATCCTCATACCTGAGAATTACCTACAATTTGAAAATAAACGTTTTTAATTATTTCGAGTCAGTTTTTTGTGCTCATTCTAGAAAACAGTATCTAAAGGATCAAAACAGCACCTGAAATGAACAATTTTGAGACAATGTACTATCAATTTGCAAAATATACACCGTCTAAAGATGCTAAAGCTGGACAACTAAAATAGTGGTTGAAAAAGCTATTTATTTTGAAGATGAAATAAAATTAAGATCTGTAACATTTGTCAGGATGTTTGACCGTTAAGATGTTTTAAGAAGCTAATAAGGCAAATGTAACAAAACCATGATAACATTTATCACGTTTTTGTTAATCAATTATAAACCCCCAAATTACAAATGCATTCAACTATTAAGTATTTTCAGTACTGCTTTTTGTCTTCAAAAGTTCGTATTATCATCTTAAACATCTTAAAACAGCAAGATTCACGCTTGCAACATTTTGCAGTATAACAATTCCCCTCACAAGAACATAAGAACATGTTTTTTAACAATATAAACTATTGTCAACATTATCTTACAAAATAAAAACTCCGACATGAATCTTGCAATTTTGTGCAAACCTTCCGGTAAAAACAGGAGGGAGGAAAGACACTTACGAGAAATCCACTGGCCACAGTTGTCGAATCTAAAATACTTTTGTGCCCCTAAAGTTATCTTTCTAAAGGAGTTTTTAATAATGAATGAGTATAGTGGCTCAGACAAATACTCCAAAACAGCGACTCTGTGGATGCCGCAGAAATTCTGGCAAGTGCAATTTTTTGAGCAAAATGTACTCCAGAGAAAACAATTAATTGGGAGCAGAAGATTTGAGGTCAAAACATTTTCTAGGCAAAAGTTGCGAAGTAATTAAAACAGTCATGTTCTTGAACTCTAATTTATTCTTCAGTTTAAAAACGATAGCGTGACTCATTAGCACTGTGTAACACACAAATATTCAACACGAAATAAACAAATAACAAAACAAAAACGAAATAACAAACCTAATAAATATTTCGGATTTGTGCTCGTCAAAAATCTTTTCACCGAAGGAAAACGATGAATTAGGTGTGCTAGTTGGAAGCGTGAAATTTCGCAGTAGTTTTTCAGTTTTTGGTTATACATTTGTCGCATTTTTGTTAATGAATTATAGACCCCAAACCACAAATGCATTCAGCTATTTAGTTTTTTCAGTATTGGTTTTTGTCGTCAAAAGCTTTATACTGAAAAAATTATTTCAAAGAGAAAATAAAGGCTGACTGCATCGAGATTTTAAAATGTATTGTGGTTGATTTTTGTAGTTTAACTTTTTGCCAATGAATCAAAATTTACCAGGTTTACTACTTAACGCAGGTTAAAAAATCAGTTATTTGCTGAGAGAAAACAATTTTTAAATCAATTTTGAATAATTCTAGAAGTTTTGGAGACGTTCTAAGAGATGACAATCGAGTTTTATATGATGTTTCTTTTTTTTTCACTGGAACATGCAAATTCATCAATATAACCAGAAGGTAAAATATTTACCAGACAATTTTTATGAGCTAACTGAAATAGTATCATTTGAAATTTGCAAATTTATGGATTACTCACTTTTAGTTATTGTTCGTTGACAAACGTAGATTTAGGTTAAATGGTCCTTACTAACATCATGCTTAAGAATATCTCCACAATAATTGTTAGACTCAAATTCGTTCTATTTGATCTCATCTGACACAGTACTTTGATCCGTTTTTGAATGCCTGTCAGCAACAGAGTTTTGTTTCCATATTTTGTTTGTTTTTTCTGTTCGTTTCAGCAAAGTATTTCGAATCTGGAATTGTTTCGAGAACTTTCCAAATGGATGAATTAAAACTGGATTTGCAAATGCACATTACTGAGCTTGCTAGTTTATCTCTGTTAGAAGAAGAAGAATTTATTTTTCCGAGTACAAAACAAATACATATAATGAAAATTTAGCAGAATATATTGAAGACACTACAGAAACGAATAACAAGCTAAAGCATAAGACTTGGAAAGATCAGGCAACGGGATCAACAGATCTTCTTTACAGCCTACCCTACGGGGTACTAAACCAAATAGTTATAAATCAAAAAAAAATCATGTATAACTATGTACCAAGTTTTTTGGTAAAATTCAAAACAATGAAAAAAATTGCAGCAAGTAGCGCTACATAGAAAACCACACGAGACTCTGGCGCAGGTGAAGGCAAGAAGAAAAAGGGAGACAATTTTTTTTAAAAAAATTTCTAAGTGTCGTTGAGGCTCATTTTGACTGACAACGGAAAAAAAATCACAAAAACGTCGATATCTCGAAAACTAGAAGGTTTCAGAGGGTCATTTTTTTCACCAGAAAGCCAACTTCATTTGGGTACTCGTGTAGCATGCAGGCAAAGGGGGTAACTTTCCCATGGGAATTTAGGTTGCGAATATAAGTTGAACTAAAGCAGGGTTATCGACCAAAAAACTGTTTTTCAATTTGTGATAAAAATTAATAAAATTGGAAGCATTGTAAGAACGAATATCGCTAGGAAACACATCTGAATCTACTAGAAGGTTATATAACTTGATTGCACGGCACTTAACAGAATTCCTTTCAATTTTTTTTCTGTATGATGGCACTTTCAAAAATCCCGTATTAGAACGCCTGGTAATATTAGGTTTTTCAAAAACAAACATTTCATTTAAATACGACTCCGAATGTAATCCCCAGAGTGATCGCAGCACAAACTTTAGTAGCTCTTACAAATGGAGTTCGTACACGGTCAATATTCTATTATTAACAAACAGGTCCGTAGAGGAGTCGCACCGTTTTCTGAAAAAGATAAACTTCAATATCTTTTTCTGCAGAGCCAAAACTGCAGAGAGACTACTAAAACTACAACATCCGTATACCAAGATTCCATACTGAATAATGGACTTTACGTTACTATCGTAGTACCGCAAAAGTTGTTTACGAGGAACATAATGACGCAGTTTAGATATAAAGCTACATTGCTTTCCGAGTCTTTGCCTTACTGAATCAATATGAGACTGAAAAGAAAATTTTGAATCCAAACATACACCTAAGTACTTACACATAGGAACAACAGTGATAGCAGTGTTGTTCAACATAAATGACTGTTTGGAAGCACTTCTAAAGTCTAAGTGATAAGTTTTTGAAGAGTTTAACACAAGTTTATTGGCTATTAGCCACTTTTCAATTTTAATAAGGTCCGTGCTAATTTCTGCGTCTGAGCAACCGATGGCAGTGATGTTTGTGTCATCAGGAAAAAAAGGATATCAACATTGCTGCACACCTTGGGTAGGTCGTTCACATATATTATAAACAGAAGAGGCCCAAGAATTGATCCTTGCGGTACTCCAAACTTTAATGGTAGCCATTCGGACGATTTGTCGTTTACAATTACTTTTTGCGAGCGGTTGCTCAGATATAACTCAAACCAAGCATGAATATGGCCTCGAATGCCATAATCGCTTAACTTATTAAGAAGGATCCCATGGTCAATAGTGTCAAAGGCTTTCTTTAAATCAAGAAAGAAACTTGTAACACGGCCTCTAAATTCATTGAGCCTTACTTTTTTGGAAAAGTTAACCAGCGCGTCAATTGTACTATGCTTTTTGCGGAAACCATATTGCTTTTCATTAAGCAAAGTAAAATTCTCAAAATACTGATATAATCGCACAAACATTGCCCTCTCAAAGATTTTACTCCAAACTTTTAAGAGAGAAATTGGTCTGTAATTATTTTCATCTAAACGAGATCCACCTTTATGCAGAGGAATAACCTTAGCTTGCTTTAAATCAGAAGGGAACACACCTTGTGCAAATGAACAGTTGATAAGTAGTTCTAAATAAGGAGCAATAACGGAAGCGGACTTTTTTACGATGATCATGTTAACATTATCGTCGCCAGACGAAGATATATTCTCGAAAGATATCAAAATCTCCAGTACTTCTGCCATAAAAACCTTTAGTAGGAACATTGAATGCTGTACAGTTTCCAGTTCTGTACTACATGGAGCATTGGGAAGTGACTTCCGAAGCTCGTTGGCAATGCCAGTGAAGTACTCATTAAACTTATGGGCAATTTCACTAGGGTCTGTACAGTTGTAGAGAGCAGCGACTTTTGTACTATTGTTGGAGCCTTTAATATCGTTCAGTAACTTATAAACTTGCCTTGAGTCCTCAATACAATATTTAAACTTTTCAGTATAAAAATGCTTTTTCGATTTTTTCAATTCCGCTTCGAACGTCGAGCGGAGTTTTTGGAATTTATTAAACGATGTTTGATCCCTTGTTTTCCTACAGTGTGTGTGCACTTGATTTTCTTTCGAGCGGAGATTCTTAAGCCGATTATTTAGCCAGATAGGTGAATTAGACTTTGCAGCATTTGAAGCACTTATAAGAGGAGCAAATTGATTCAAAACACGGGTGAAACAAGAGTTAAAAGTATTGAAAGCATCATTGGCACAACTTTCGAGACTTATATCTTTCATGTCTTTTGAGAGTTCACAGCTCAAAGCCTCTGCATAACAAACGAACGATTCCGAGCACTTAAGAAACGAATAATCGAGAAAAACAATTGGATTATGTGATGATTCAGTTTTGAAAGACCACGTTAGAACAACCGGAAAGTGATCCGAAAAAAACTGAAAAGAAAGCACTTCTGAATTTGGGTTCACTATGTTTTGATACATGATATGATCAACACAGGAGGAGGTGGAACTTGTGATTCTGGTAGGTGCCAAATCAAAAACTCAAAACCATTTGATTCGATGCAAGTCTTATATCTGTTCACTAACAGATTAGATTCCAAAACATTTATATTTAAATCACCGCAAACCACAAAAGGAAGGGAAGGCTGTGACAATTGTTCCAAGTTATGATCAAGTAGGTCAATGAATTCCATTTTGTCGGTCCTTGGCTTGTTTTAAACAACTAGGATTCTTAACTTATAGCCTGATTTTTAAATATCTGCACAAATTGCTTCATCAAAAGTAACATGAATATCATTCAGGATAGAAGAGTTACTTTTCACTTGAAGCATGACACCTCCTCCTTTACCACTTCGGTTTTTTATAAGGCTTTGGTTGTAGCCAGGAACGCGAAAACAATTTTCATCATCGCCGGCGCCAAGCCATGTTTCAGTTAAGCATAGTATATCAGGTTGGGACTCAAGGCTGTACACTAGTGCTTCCAAGTCATTTATGTGTTTTCGAATACACCTAACATTTAGATGGAGAACACTTAAACAAGTCCTAGACAGTTTTTTAGTAGATGGGATTATATTAGTCGTTCCGAAAAACAGTTGACAATTGCTGTTCCTCAATTTCTTTGGCAGATAGACCATCCATTTCCTCATCTTCTGTTTCCTGGAAACTGTCCTCAGTTCTTCGTCGGACTTTACTGGGGTTGAGTGCTTTTAATAAGGCTGGAACAAGAAATTTGGCAACACTTCCAGCAAGCTCTTGCGTTTTGATTGACTCATCCACTGGAGAAAGAATTGCGCCCAGACTACGTTTCTTCCTGTTTGGGTCAGAGGCCGACATAGGAGTTTTGGGCTTTGTGGTTAGAGTCGGCAGCGATGAGAACATGGGAGTTTGTGGGATTTCGTAAACATTTCGTCGGGCAATATTTGATGACGTTTGGGCTGAGCTCTCCGTTTTTCTGAAATCTTCCAATTCTTCAACAGATTGCACTTTCACAGAGTTAGCATTGGGAATATTTTCATTGATTGCAAAGATTTGCTGCTTCCTGGTAATAGTCCTGATGCCTTGTTCCTTTGCAGCAACACGAAGTTGTCGATCACTGGGAGCTAAGCACTCTTCATTATAGATTTTCCCTTTTGCGGAGTTTTGAAAGTTCTTTAGCCAACTTCGTCTAAGTTGTTTTCCGTTCTGTAGTGGGTGGCATGCGGCAAGGTCTGCTTCACTGATGTTTATCTGCATACAATTCTTCATAATTGATAGTACCGTGGCTACAGGGTTTTCTAGTTCCACATTTGAGAATATGAGACACAACTTTCTAGATTATCTCTCCAACTCTATCACTCGTCCAGACAAGGAATAAATTTCGTTTGTATGGTCTTTGATACTTTCATACATCAAGTGGTGATTATTCTTCAGCTCAGCAATGACACCGTCTTGTTGTTCGACCTTCTTCATCAACATCCGAATAGCTGCTTTAAGGCTTTTGTTTTGTGCATCGTCGCCCTCTTGCACTTGAACCAGATCCTTTAGACTTTCATTCACCATCTCTGAAACTATTTAATAAGTTTATCACAACAATTAGGCTAATGTGTATGCTGTTGCGTATATGCTTTCCGTTATAGTTAAAATTATATCTCAAGTTTATTAACTAACTGATGAGCACTTGACTTATAACTAATACAAGTATATCTAATGTGGAAATGACCTCGCATATCTCGACCAATTCGATAGCCTTGAGTAGTTTGAACTCTCTCCTTGGGTCCAGTTTGTACACAGTGTGCTCTGTGAACACAATTGCCCTCTCAACCGTCTTGCCCCTGGTAGACATCTTGTGTATGAAGGAGGAGAAAATGAGAGCCCCTGACTGGTTCTTGGCCAGGATGTTTTTCACACTGGACATGAACACCACCGCACGTGTATTCTCACGCACATCAGCAAGGTAGTTGGCTTCCCATCTGAACAAATAGGCAGCAAAGATGTGAAAATAGGCAAACCTCAAATAATGCACAAACGTAAGCTATAGTAATACAAAATTGCTATAAATATTTTTGAAAGGTATCAAAAAGTTTCAATGATTACTAGACAAAAAAAACTTCAGGATCCGTAGACAAACATCTCCATCGCGCTCACTGAATTCAACATGGAGATCGAGCACACAGGTAGGCATAAGGTGTTAGTTGCTTGCGACAAAGCGATATTCCCGGGTTCCAGAATCAAAAAGAAGAACAAGGGGGAGCAAAACAGGACAAATTGGGTTCATCTTTTGGGAAACATTTTGTATGTTTTCTTCGCTACTCTACTTTTGTTTGCGGGTCAGAACTCAAGCGATTTAATAGTTAATTTTGTCGTGTAGCAATAGGCGAAATTTTTTAAAACAATTTTGAGCCTGATTTGGAATGCAAAAATGCATATTGTTCAAAATGCATATTGTTCAAATATTCAAACTTTTTTCTTATTTCTGAACATTGTAAGTAAAAAGTGAGCAAAAACTGAGCAAGTATCTCGTAAAAACTTATGACGCCTTAACTCCTTGCCCATTTTTCGGAAGCCACCAATCAAGTATCAAGGTAGACTTGGACACCACAAATGTCATCTGAGAGACAAATTGCATGACTGCTTCAGTGTGGACTATCATTTCGAAACAGCTGAGCCTCTGAGCTCTAATTGCATTAAGATTCTCAGAATTATGTTGTAACATATATTTAGAAGCATAAAAAAGAGCGCTTTATTCGACTCGAAACTGTATTAAAATTGATGTATACAACGTTCTGTCGGAGGAAACTGATTTTCATGGGAAAAAAACTATTGGATATAGTTTCGATACTGTACATATTGCGCATTTCAAACATTTGACAATGTATCGGAAGTGTAATTAAAACACTCACGTGCACATTTTGAAATGCCGAAAGTCTGCAGTGCCAGAAGTTGCTACTGATCGCGCTCATTTTTAAAGGAGGAAAACTATAAGCTTGTGATCTTTTGAAATATTAATTTCAAAATTTTTAGTTTTTCAGTTTTCGTGTTATTTTATGTCACCCTGTTTATTTCTCATTCGTTGCAGTTTACTGAGTTCTATATCGTTGTATAGCATGGAAATTTGCCGCTACACTGATTTTCCTGGTTCCCCATTTTTTTTTATTGGTTATTGAGATAGTCATATTCTTGTTTAGAAGATTTATATTTCATATTTGAGATAACTTAAAGTTCATAAAGTTATTTAAGTGTATATTTCAAAATATCTAGCAGTAAAATGTTTATTTGAGGTAAACAGATGCTAATAAAGAGCCATATCAATTTATATAGCCAATTTATACTTATATGGTACCCGTATAGCCTTATAGTAGCAAATATTTGTGTAAACATATACAGGAACTTCCTTATTGTATAACTTTTTTTATACTTGTTTAGAGCTTTCTCTCGACTGTTATAGAGAACGGTTGCTTGAATTGCTCAATAGATTCTACTCCAGTTTTGCCATTTCTTGCGCCTAGCATTAGCTCAGAGAATTAAACAGGCTTATTAAAACTTTGGAAGGTTGAACCAAAAATTCTTCAAGTTACAATTTTGTTTGCGTTCACCTTTTTTAGTTAGGACGTTTTTGTCCCAAACTCTGTTATCATCGATTGATAAGATAATCACTAAGGACTGTACTTCGAGAGAATTTTAGATATCATTTCATTGTTTGAGAAATAACAAGAAATGGTGGAATACCGGGTCCGGTTTAAAGGGTCGATACATAAAAGTTATCGATCAGCCGTTACATTTGATGACGCGGCCGGTAGCATTGTTGGATCTCAATTAACTACAGATTTCTTTGGCTTTGAAATTTTTAAAATTTCTTTGAGCTTACTCAAGATGGTTAAAAGGTCGATCCTGACACGAAATTCCAACAGGAAGATTACGTGAAGCAGAGTCCACAAATCAAAAAGAAAGGCAATGAGCTGAACAGCAGACTGTCTTCAACTTGTGATAACAACTAGTCGAAAGCTGCAGAGAAGCCAGTCAGTGAGTTAGCCAAAACTATACTAAGATAATAAGACCTTTCAAAAGCCTTTAAACATGCATTAGCAGAAGTACTATATTTTACGAGAAAAGTATAGAAAAGAAGGAGAAATTGTAAACTCGAGTAAAAGAAGATATTTTTGAGAGACTAATTGTGCAATTGAGAGCTTGGCATAGCATGATAGGTGTTCTCGAAATAAGGCAAAGAGAGTTGAAATCTTCAGCCAACCTTTTGTAATATTCAAAAAACTATCAGCAGATGACTGCTCAACTGGCAAGATATTACTAGTTAAAAGTTGAAATAAATACCTTGGTTGAACAGAATGGACGCATAGCAAGAGTCAAAGTCAAGATAAAAAAAGAGGATCAGATGGACAATTTTGAAGAACTTTTATCTGAAATATTAACTTTGCTCCCAACTGATATAAATCACAAAAGTCTGTCAAAAAACTACGCAACGGATTTGCAGAATGATCTAGCACCGTCCATAGAATTAGTACTAAAGTAAATTACTGAAGCTGAAGCATTTCAAAGAAACCACGGCCTCAGCAGGAACCCAAATAACTGCACCTACTTCTCAAACTCAAACTCTTTAAGAACAGGCCCAGCCTGAAAATGCTGAAACTAAAGCTAATGCCTCAATTGGAAACATAGAGAAGAGCACTCCAATGAATGCAGAAGTTAACACAGAATAAACAAATCAAAAAACTGAACACGAAAACTTGTTTCCTCAAACTTGGGTAAACTTGTTTCATCAAGGAGAGAGAAAACAACCGGTTGTGACTTCAGATAACCTAAAAGAAGCCTCCATGAATACAGAGAACATTCTGATGATTGGCTAGATCAATTGCTTTATGGGGAATTTGTGAAACAAATTGAAACAAAGTTCTCTATCAAGTCAGAGGGAGATCAGATGACTCCTATAAATGTGCACAGAACAACAGCAAAGGTAATTTTAGAAAATAAATCTGAAGCTGATAAATTAACTTTAATGTTTAAACCAGGAAGAGCTAAAAAATGAAAACCAGCAGTGTTTTCTGGGTGAAGAATACAAAATTTCGAAATGCAGATCACACCAAAAGAAGGTTATGCACCTCAACATCAAGTACAAAGCAAAACAGAGATTAAGCATCCAAAATTGGAAATAACCTCAATTTCTGGAGATCCTTTGAAACGGCCGGAGTGGTCAAGTTTGTTTTTGGCAAAGGAAGATGGAGCAACTGTGGACAAAAACGTGAAAATGATTCACTTGAATATATAAGTTGGAGGGAAACAAAAGCAGCGATTGCCGGAAAAGGCTATTCAGGCCAGATGTATGCTTGGCTCGAAGCACACTGGAGCGTCATTTTGGACAAACGCAGATAGTTGTGAATCTGCAACTCAAGCCAATTCATTCACATCCATTACCAAGCCTCATGACTCTCGAACAATCATCAAGTTATTCCCAACTGGTGACAAGTTGCGTAAATGTTGTGACAATGTACAAGTTTCAAGGCCATTTGTGTTCACAGTCAATCCTCAAGAGTGCAGTCAGAAAACTGCCACCAGATTTGCGGTCAAATAGATTTTCCGTCTGACTAAACAAGTGTGCTGAATCCAGATTTGACCTACTTCAGTATCTGGCTAAGCAATATTGCTTTTGTGCACGAAACAGCGCTTCAGTGTTCCAGCAACAAAAGTTTCAACGCCACACCTCAGTGCAAACAATTCAAACAGTAAAACAAAATGTCTTCCGAAAAACAGAATTCATTAGACAATATGGAAATACAACAAGTTCAAGTCATTAGCTGTAGCAGAACGATATGAAACCGACAAAAACTTAAGTTTTGTTTTTGGTTTTTGGATGGGTTTCATTCCTTTAATGAGTGTAAATCCAACAGAACATGAGGAGTCAGCGGATGATATAAGAATCGCAATAGGCTTTTGCACTCAGATGCCCAGAAGCCATGTACAGTACAATTCGAGAACCCTACAGTTGAAGCGTCCATTAATTCACTCAATTCGAACAATAGTGGTCTGCTACAACTTACGCAGCTAAGAGTGGCAAACTGTGATACAAAGGAGAGCAAACACATAAGTGACCATCTAGACAACGAATCAATTGTCAGGCATATCGATGTGAGCGGATTGCACAGTCGCTGAGTTTAAAAGCTCTACGAAAGGTTACAGAATCTATGTCGAGAATTCTTGGCCGTGACGAGCCAGATTTGAAAATTCAGCAATTAGTCAGCAATGAGAATTGAAAATTAGACCCAAAAACCTTGGTCAACAGTGTAGCAAAACGATACAACTTTTCTTTTACTCATTCGAAAATGGGAATTGGATACTCAATCAATGATTTCGAGTCTTTGAAGGAGAAACATACTCATCTTTATCCGTTACCCGATAACAATTTATAAAGTTTGCCGATGTAAAAATGATAGTTGGCCAGACTGTTTACTATTTTGAAGAGACCAACTGAGTACAAAATTGGTCAACGAAGCAAACCTTGGGCAGTCAGAACAACCTTAGGTTAGAAGTACAACGGACCATTGCCAAAGAACGTTGCAAACACAAATAGTGTTAAGACAATTCTTGCAAGCTGATGAAATGCTTCCAGATTAAGTCCAATAATGGCTGGAACTGGAAGTCTACGCATCAATTTTTACAACATCATGTCGCTCAAAAGACGACAACAAAGCTATCGAGACGCTAAAAAGAAGAGCAACTTTCGACGATGAGTGTTACGAAGTTGGTTTGTTATGGAACGATAATCCGAGATATTCACCTAATAATTTTTTTCAGCAATGGGTCAGAGGAAATCACAAGAAAAGAGATTTGAAAAGGACCCAGAGTTGGAAGACAGATACGAGGAGACATTCATGACGGATCTTTTACAAGGATTTTTCAGAAAACTCGCAACAGTAGAAATAGAAAGTACGACAAAGTGTCTCCAGTGGTGCTTGCCATACAATCCAGTAGTAAACCCTCACAAGCCGGAAAAAATGAGAAGGGGTTGCAATGCTGCTGCCAACTATACTGGAATTTAAATGAAAGACAAATTTGTTCCAGGTCTCGATCTTTTGAACAGCTTAATTGAGAAAAGCTTCAGATTTCGAGAAAGCCAAATCGCGATGACAGCGGACGTCGTGTCCATGTTTCTACAGGGGTTGTTGCAAAAGACGAATGCGAATTCCTCAGATTTCTCTGCCGACCTAGCCCAACTCAAACAGTTGATATGTATGAGTAGAAGAGACATGTATTTGGGGACAGAAGTTCTCCTACCTGTGTGAACTATGCACTACGAAAGGCAGCATAAGATAGCAAAAACCCTTACGCGAAAGCGTTAGATTTGTACAAAAAAAATTTCATGGACAATTTTGTTTAGTCCGTTCCGTATGAGCCAGAAGCCACGAGTGTTTTTGAGGAAATAACTCTTTGCATCAAAGAAAAAGGATTCGAACTTAAGAAATGGATTTGTATTTCTAAGCTTAATATAAGTGAAATCCCGATTAAATTCAATCAGACGCAAAGAGAAAAACAATTGAACTACAACCTCTAAGTTTGTCATTTTTGAGACTCAACTGGAATGTGGAGAGCGATTCGCTAGAACTTTCCACAGGTTCACAAAACTAAATCCCAAGCGTTGTCACCAATGAGCTGTACTGTCTAATGTATCAGCAGTTTTTGATCAACTAAGTTTGTTTGCACCTTATACAAATCACATGAGGATTCGCCTCCAAACAATTTGAAAGCAAACAAGACAAGAATTGGACAGACATTTGCAAGTCGAAGATGTTGTAGTCTTTGATGCATGGGCAGAAGAACTGTAACTAGTAAAAGAATTTTCTTTGCAATGTCAATACTTTGCCAAGAGCTGTTCGAATTATGAATTACACGTAATCTCTGGCGCCTCCCTTGAAGCATATTGCATGGTTGCCTACCTTAGAAACCCAAATGAAATCGAAAATCAATTGTCTTTTGTCATCAGAAAATGCAGAATTGCACCAATGAAACAAATATCTAATCCCAGACTTGAGCTTCAATCAGCGCTGTACGCAATGCACTTAAAGCAGCTGATCGTTTCTGATTATGACATCAAAATTGAACGTTTCTATAACTGGATGGACTCATTAACAGTGTTCCATTGGTTACATGCATCAAATAAGAAGCAGACAGTTTTTGTTGCAATTCGTGTTGCCGAAGTACTGGAAACATCAACAATTGATGAGTGGAGAATCTTGTAGATATTGGCACACGTGGGATGACGGTCAGTGAACTGAACTTTTCCGAAAAAATTACTGGCCGGGCTATGTTGAAGTCAGATAGCCTGGTGAAAACGAAATAAAATTCCAAGAAGACAACTCAGCCAAGTCACAATCGACATTGCAAAGCTTTTGATCCTTTTCATTTTGTTCCACTTTTGTTCTCATCATGAAGCAATTGATCTACCCAATCCTCAAAGCGTTATCTGCTTTCATGGAAAAGAAGGATCATATGCTTTACAATGTCGATTATGACTTGGCTGAGTTGTCATCTTGGATTTTTTTGTTTTTCACCAGGCCGTCATTCTCAATAAATGGCACTAGTTTTCTCAATTTGGAGTTTGGCGCTACAAAGTGACTGTTTTCAATTGCCGCTTGTTCAGACTGAAAAACGTCTGTTTATATCACTTTCAAAATTTTACTTTCTGCCAATTTATGTCGGTCAGCTAGAGTCAAACGCTTTAGTTTGCTGAACCATAAACATTTAATAATTATATTTATTAAATGATCGAAACTGCTGCCTTGTGACTAGTCGAGTAGGCTGCTACTGTGCGGATTGGGTTCTGTCGGCAGAGGGGCTCCTTCTGTTTCGCTTTCACCAGGCTTGAAAACTTCTGGTTGTACCGGCCATTCTGAGCTGTCTGAATTCAACCAAGCCGGCCCAGTAATCCATTCGGAATCGTTCAGTACACTGACCGTCATCCCACGTGTGCCAATATCTGAAGGATTCAATTTCCCATTTGCAAATCTCCACTCATCAATTGTTGATGTTTCCAGTACTTCGTCAACACGATTTGCAACAAAAACTGTTTGCTTCTTATTTGCTGCATATAACTAATGAGTCACTGTTAGTGAGTCCGTCCAGTGATAGAAACGTTCAATTTTGATGTCTTGGTCAGAACTGATAAGCTGTCTTAAGTGCACTGCGTACAGCGCTGCTTGACGCTCAAATCTGGGAATAGAGAGTTGTTTCATCAGTGCAATTATGCATTTTTCCGATGCCAAAAAAAATTGATTTTCGATTTCATTTGGGTTTCTAAGGTGGTCAACCATGCACTTTGCTTCAAGCAAGGCGCCAGAGATCACGTGTAATTCATAATTCGAACAGCTGTTGGCAAAGTACTGACATTGCAAAGAGAATTTTTTGACTAGTTACAGTTCTTCTGCCCACCCATCAAAGACTACAACATCGTCTTGCAAAGGTTTGTCCAATTATTGTCTCATTTGTTTCCAAACTGTTTGAATGAGTATCCTCATTCGAATTGTATAAGGTGCGAACATACCTAGTGGATCAAAAACTGCTGTTGCATGAGACAGTACAACTCATGAGTGACAACGCTTGGGTTTTTGTTTTGTGAACCTGTGGAAATTTCTAGCGAATCGCTCTCCACATTCCACTTGAATCTCAAAATTGCCACTTTTAGAGGTTGTAGTTCAATTGTTTTTGTCTATGCGTCTGATTGAAGTTCTATCGGGATTTGTCTCATAATAGGCTTAAGTTCAATTTTTTCTTTGAGACAACTAGTTATTTCCTCAATAAAACTCATGGCTTCTGGCTAAGACGGCACGCACTTAACAAAATCGTCAAAATAGAAATTTCGTTGTACAAATTCTAACGCCTTTGCGTAATGATCTTTGCTATCTTATGCTGCCTTTGGTAGTGCACAGTTCACACAGGTAGGAGAACATCTTGCCCCTAATACATGTCTCTTGTACTCATAAACATCAACTGTTTGAGTTGGTTTAGGTCTAGGTTAGGAACAGATAGTAATTGCTCTCACGTTAACGCCTGTGAGTGATGATCCGAACGACTTTGAAGCAATTACTCTAAATCATCTTCTCTTGGGTCGATCAAACACAGCTACTACATTCTTACCGCCAGCAGAACGCTATATTGATTTACGTAAAATTTTTCAAGAGCTCAAGTTTACAGTAATATGATTTGGCAACGTTGGACGAAAAAATATTTAGCTCAGAATCAAACGCGAAACAAATGGAATAAAATTGGTCAACAAACTCTGTCAGTGGGTGACTTATTATGGATGGTGGAGGATGATACCGAGAGAAGTGATTACCAAATGGCGCGTGTTGCAGAAAGACATCCGGGAAAAGATGACATTGTACTATAAGTTACTACAAAAACTGCGAAAGATACTTAGGCTGCCTGTTGTTAAGTTAGCGCCAGTTCTAACGAATGATCGTTTTAGAGCCAAAAACAGGGCTGGCGTACTGTTTATTTCTCATTCATTGCAGTTAAATGAGTTTTATATCCTTAAAAAGCATGGAAATTTGCTTCTACACTAATTTTCCTGGTTCCCAAAAATTCAAATTGGTTTTTGAGATAATCATTTTTTAAATGTTTTTTTTGCATATTTGAGATAACTTAATTTCATAAAGTTATATATGTCCATATTTCAAATTGTCAAGCAGTAAACTGTTTATTTGGGATCAACGGATGCTAATAAAGAGCAATATCACTTTATATAGCCAATTTAAACTTATATGGTACCGGTATAGCCTTATAATAGCAAATATTTGTGTAAACATATACAGGAACTTCTTTGTTGTATTACTTTACTATACTTGTTTAGAGCTTACTCTCAACTGTTGTAGAGAACGGTTTATTGAAGTGTTCAATAGATTCTAATCCAGTTGGGTCATTTCATGAGCGGAGCCTTAGCTCAGAGAATTAAACAGATTTAATAAAGCTTCGAAAATTGAACCAAAAACTCTTCAGGTTAAAATTTTGTTTGCGTTCTCCATTTTTAGTTCGGAAATTGTTGTCACAAAATTCTGTTGCCATATATTGTTTACTTATATTGTAATACTTCGAGAAAGTTTTAGATTTCTTTTCATAGTTTGAGAAATAACAAGAAATAGTGGACAACCAGGTCCGGTTTAAAGGGTCGGTAAATAATAGTTATCGATCAGCCGTTACAGCTACTTAACCAGAAGTTGACTTCCGATGACTTTCGTTATTTTAAAACGTGCGCGTTTCGTGTTTTAAGCATGGTTAATTGAATCTGCAGAAGTCACTTCGAAATTCTGACTTAATATCTCGAAACCCTTCGCGGTTGTCGATAAACGCCAGAAGTTATCAGTGACTTCAAGCAGAGTCAAATAACCATTACTTATTAGCTTAAGCGTACAATAATAAAAAATCTTAATCGATTGATTCAGACTTTGAAAAGTTTTACACCGATACTCCTACCACTTTTCTACATCCCCGTAGCAAGGGAATAAAGGAATATCGATAGGCTAAAATTAAGATAACAAAAGGCCAGGCTAGCGTAAAGCTCGTCAACCCCCCCCCCCCCCCCATCACCTAAATTCAAAAGGTTAGAACAAAAATAGGTGTACCTTCTGTTGAGTGCGAGGTCTCTCTTGTTGCCGATGACATCGAGTGCTGCGATTTTGCACTTGATCTCAGGCCATTCCTCTGTCGTTATACTCTTCAGTCTCTGTCTCAGACGCCACCTACGCATCAAATATGACGTTATAGATCGTGTCTTGTTGAAAACAACATTAACACTGTCAAACAAAAAGGAGAATAATTTATTCTGCTATCAATTACAAAGAACTGTTCAACCAACTATGACATCATATCGTTACCAGGATCAAACTTCAAACACACATTTTACTTAAGTTCTAAAAAATGTCATAATCCGAACGGATTGAAAATGCCGCACTTTAAAATTGTTTTATTGTTGTAAATGTTTGCTTCCAAAAGTTTCATTATTTATTTTTATTTTAGGGTGGTACAAATTCATTAAAAAATAATGGATACTATTAGTTTGGTGCATTCGTTGTTGATTAAAAATGCTCAGAAACTAAACAGTCGATCCTCTCTCATTCACAAAATATGGTTATTTTTGCAATTAAAAGGTCCACAAAATAAATCAAACCCTTATACACTGGTTATATTATTACCCGTGTCAATTGTTCTATTTGATAATTGTGAAAAATTTATTAGGACCGAGCGTACATATTTAATCTTGTTGTCCCTTTTTCATTTTGCGTTAAAATTCCGTCAAAATGTCAGCGATACCTTCTAAATGTGTTGTGCAGTTTGACATGAAACTTCCTCAGAATGAAGGGTGCCTCAGGCCACTCGAGACTCTTCCCGAAGTCACTCATCTCCCTCACCCCTGAGAACCTCCTGATGAGAGTGAGCAGGTATATCTTGAACTTCCACGCACGGAACTTGCGCACGATCTTGAACATGGCGTAGAAGATCTTGTATCTCTGTCGTGCTATTGCCCCTCTCCACATCTTCTGCAGAAATTTGATCACAGCTGGCAGCATTGTGGCACGCATGTGCTCCAGTTGGGCTAAAACAACAAACGAATCTCGTTTCTTTTGAAAACAGCTTTTTAACGTATCCAGGTAAAGATTATGTAGTGATACAAAGATGACACATGATATCATACAGTTCGTAACGTACTTCACTGAGCTTTTTAATTTAGTTTCTTGCTTCCACTTCTTACTTCTTGTCCCGGGAAGCATCATTAGGGGAGTTGATCTGTATAAAAATATTTTGGTTTTAGACAGTACAGTCAATAAATTTTTGTGACAAAATATACTTTATCAAAAGAAGTGTAATATAGCGAAACGTAGTAACATTAAGAATCATAGTGACATTTGTTTATTTCCAAAAAAAACTAATGATCTTTGAAGTCAGGACAAAGTTATCAAAAGCTCCCAAACAAAAAAACCTGAAAAATGCACATGTAAAAAATTTTCCTTTGCACTTTGATGACTTCTTAAGAAATTTTGGCCCACTGGACTTGTTAGACTAATGTATAAACTTCAAGTACAAACAGGCACCAACTCATACTGATGACAATTGAAAATTGAACTTTTTTGAGGGAGGAATAGAAACAGATCTGAGCCGAGCTTCTTGATATCCCGGTTGAGCATTATGGCAGGGTATTAGACAAATAATAAATCGTCCTACCAAGCGTCTCTATGGACTGCACGTGTATCATGCGACTGCCGAGTTCACACGTGTCTTGTAGTCCCAACAAATAGAGCATTAACAGTATGCCATGTAGATCACTCCTCCCGTTGAATGCAGGCCACGTGTACTGTGTGAGCATCTTGTATCTCCTGAGAAAGCCACTGTAGCCCATACTCAACACATAACCTCTCTGTGCCACCTATAGACACACACAGTTGTTTGCTTGTCCCATAGCCATATAAAGAATAAAGATTTGATTTAAGAAGCTTTTACGAGCCAATCGTGATCAAACGGAACTTGAACGGGAGAATGATTAATTTGTTATAGATCTTTGTAATTCACCTAAATTCAAAAATTAAGATCTTTTTCAGTTTTCAGCAATTTTTAAGGCAGTCAATGTAACATTCTGGCGCCCAAAAATAGATCCAGAATGTTGATTTGGCCGCCATAGGAATGCAGAAAACTCCTGATTGATTTAATTAATTGGAGTACAAGCACTTATAATAAAATTACAGTTTTTGAGTTCTCAATTTCTTATGTTATTAAGTAACTGCTTTTGATGACTTTTTTGTGAGCTGTGTGTTGACCTTTGTTAATATTTTTGATCAGCAGAAATCTGATCCGAAATCATGGAAACCCCAAAAAGAAAATGGGCTACAAAACTTGAAATCAAATCATTTTAAATTTTGGATAAAAAAATCGTGTCAACTGCATAAGGCAGCGTAGCTGTCAAAGTGTAAAGTGAACATTGTTCCTATCTTTTGTATATTCGTTAATTTTCGATGAGTTAAAATTATGTTATTGTTTTTGTTCAAAGGGCATACGAAATTTCCGAAGATGTTGCCTAAGTTATATGTTCAGCCCTGATAGATTTATGGCAATTGAAAAAACCCTAATAATTTTCAACCGATCTGTTGTCCTGATTTTTTAGTGTCTAAAAAGATTTTTGCAAAAAAACCTCTAGTTCGAACTTAATATCAAGATTCCAATTAATTAAAAACAATTTTCCAAATTTTCTAAAATAGCGCATTGATTCAAACAAAGTGTTGCAAACAGATTTGAATTTTTAATCCATTATCTATAGAAGTTGGCACTGCTCAATAATTTTCTTTGCACATATCCTTTACATCGGTCTTTACACACTTTCCAATTGAAATAAGCATCTCCGAGAAAAGGATAGTTAAATAATCCACATTGAATTTTATACAGAGTTCGGCCGAACGAAATCAGATGGCTTTCAGAGTTTTTTTCTACAAGCTTATGTCTTAGTAAGAAAAAACAACAGAATTGAACAGCTAATTCTCCTAAGGTCGAGCAATCGATCATTAAAAAAAAGATGCATCCAAATTTTGAATTAACTTCCGCGTGAAGTCCGGATTATCAAATCACGCTCACAGTTTAAACGCTTGCTAAAACAGCATCTGCTCCAACATTTCAAACTTGTACCGTTGGAAGTGAACGTTGGAGGTTTCAAAAATTATTTTTACATTTAAAACACGGAACCACTAATTTTGATTTTTAACATTGTACTAAATTTGTATAAAACGTCTTAAACTTGTAATAATTAACCCCTGGGTTATATATTCAATTTACGTGTTTAAAGATAGAACTCGGCCGATTGTCCGCAAGGTTTTGAAAATATTATTTTGCAAAATTTGAGGGAGACAATTTGCAAATATTAACAAACTAGGCTTCATCGAGAAAATACTTGACATTAATATTTTTGGTTTATGACAGGAGAACAGTTGAAATAAAAGGACACTTTTTCACGAGAGAGTCTCAACCAATCCTTCACATGTTAATTTTCGTAAACACAGTTAAGATTGTTCTCTATTACAACAACTGAGTAACTTAGTCAAGAAGAAAAAATCTTGCAACGTCTTGATCTTGTAAGATTTTCTCACAAAACCTTGCAAAATAGGTTTTTTGTTCCAAATACCTAAATTATAGTACAGAACAGAACGCGTCTGAACATGAACGGCATGAGAGTTTTATAAGGGGTTCCAATAATGGTTTGAATGAAAAAATTCTTTGACTAAAAGTTGGACACTGAAAAAGTTTTTATTTGTAAGATTGGGACAATTTACGTATTATTCAAATGGGTCAACTGGCTGCTGAGTTCTTTCTGCATTAAATATGGAATTGATGCCAAAATTGACAATCGGAACAGAACTTTACCGGAACGAACCAGCAAATATCTTGCAAAATAGTCTTCTGTATTGAAAGATAACCTTCCATACGGCGAGATCTTGCAACATAACCTGGCATCTTACTTAATCTGGTAATCTTACAAGATTTACCTTTGTCCTGTAACATCTTACAAGATAACTGTTTTATAAGATTTGTAAGGTGTTCCAAGATAGCTGTCTTGTCTCGACTAAGGTAATGTGGGGGACATTGAGCTAGGAAAATGAAGTTCAGACTAAATTTTCTTCGCACACACGTGTAAATTTTAAAATGCTAAAACTCTTCGCAGTGAGACTCCACAAATTCAAATTTTCTTGTATGCAGTTGCAGAATTCAAGCCTTTAAACTCGTTTTTCAACATACTCGGGTCGAGGTTTTCGGGTGAATTTTTGTAAGAAATGCGGTGAATGCGGTGATTTTTTGTACGAAATGCAGTGATTGCGGTAAATGCTGTGAAAGAAATATTTTGACCGCATTTTTTACAAAAATTCACCGCGAAATTCGCCGCATTTGTTACAATAATTCACCTCGTTTGCTTTCCATCGTTTACTGAATTGTGATTTAAATTCACAAGATATTTTTGTAGAAGTAAGTGACAGTTGGCGCAGTGGAATCAGAAGTTAAAGGCATGTAGTAGGTAACAAGTTCGAACCCGTGAAAAGAAGTTTTTTTGTAAGGATACTGAGAACGCGGTGAAAATAAATAGTTCACTGCGATTTATCGCATTCACCGCAAAAAGATGCAAAAAATACGCGGTGAAAATTATTTTTTCACTGCATTTCACCATATTTCTTACGAAAATTAACCGCCAAACCTCGATCCGGGGAGGTTACGTGACTAGCTAAAGGCACTTCGGAAGTTGGGCTCGTATCTTGAAAATATATTGTTCTTGATTAATGTCAGATTTTCTCAGTGGATCCATCAGAGTCACGTAACCTATACAGAACGAAAAATGCGTTTTGACACAATAGATAATGATTCCGCTAAGTCGTGTACCTGTGTCAACGGGGACACATTCAAAGCTCTCAATGTCATTGTTAGATACTTGGAGCTGCTCCCACCATTTCCAACCACATTCCCACTCGCATCTAAGTTGTTGACTTGTTTGTTGTTGTTGACATTGTTGCCACTGCTGCTGTTGGGTCTGTTTGGCACTATGGCGAACATGAAGAAAGCCTCAACTCTCTGTTCCGTGCAGAGACGCATCAAGTATCTGGCGTATTGCTGGACTCTGTTGATGGACCCACTCTGTTCCAGTACAATTGATGACGTTGTATCATCACCTCCGTTTGATTTTGAGGCATCGGTTCCTGAACAAATAAGATGAATTTTTCTACCAGTTAGTGTTTATGTTCAATAACATTTCTTGTATCACTGAACAAAAGCGATATCATAACCTCTGTTGAACAGCAATATATCTGTTCGCATTTAAGACCCAATTGTGTGGATTTCAGGCTTAAAATGAGTCCCAAGTGACGATTTGATTTGTTCATTATTATTTGGAACGTTTTTCCCAATTAACAGAGATTGGTTAATGAGACATCTAACTAAGGAGTTTCATCATTTCAATAATGATTGTGTTATGTAAATTACCAAGTCACGAAGCTTCTTTATTTGAACATTTAAATGGACAAAAGTAGAGGTTTTGAAATGCAACATTACAACATCCGAAATATCTAATGATGGTGTTCACTTAAATTTGGCTGGAGTACAAAAAATTGTCAAGAGTATTCGGAACTATTATCAACAGCATAATATTACTGTGTCACAAAACAACATTGCACTGCGACAAATTCCGCGTTTTGATCAATCCTTTGGTTGTGTGACTTAATGTTTTTTTTGTCAGCAAAAATGAGCATTTCCAAACTAACAGATTTTGCTGTTTTACTTAGCACTTCAAATGAAAAACTTATATATTCGGTTATGTCACACAACCAAAATCATGATTATTATAATGTGAAAATTAGGTTCCGCTTTTTTCGATTTTTGTGTATTTGCAAAATAGTTTTTTTACACTTCATGCGCTTGCTCCTAAGCGATGATATTCATCTAAATCCGGGTCCTTTTTCTCACATTCGTGAATCGGACATGCTGATAGAAATAGTTACAAAAGATTGCAAAAATCTAAACATTTGTCTTTTCAATGCACGCAGTTTAAAAAACAAATATGACTTTTTCACTGACTTTTTGACAAATTTGACTCAAAACACAATAGTGGTCCTAACTGAAACTTGGTTGAATGAAACAGATATTTATCCAGAGAATTTTTTGAGTCCGAAACACAAATTTTATTCAAAATCGAGGTCATCAAAGACAGGAGTAAACAAGGGTGGGGGTGTTGCCATCTGGGTTCCTAGGGACATATCTTCAAAACAGCGAAATGATCTAAATGTACTCAATGAAAGCTTTTTTGAGTCCTTATGGGTAGAAATATCTGGGCTATCGGTTAGCAAAATCCTAATTAATGCTTCGTATTGTCCAAATAAAAACTTGGGAAACTATTTCATTGACGAATTAACATCAGAGACTTCCTCGGCGTACTCAATCACTGACGAAGTTTTGCTTTTTGGCGATTATAATCTCAATTATTTCAACAAAAGGGAATCCACTTCATTGGATGAATTTGCGAGTAATTCCGGCTTTACCTTGTCAAACACAGAAAAACGAACACGAGCAACCAGCCAGGGCGTAACACTAATCGATCATGGGTTTTCCAGCAAAAACCAAATTCAAGATGTTCAGATTTTTTCGCCATGAGTTGAAATGGATCACTTGATTGTTTTATACACTACCAATTTTCCTGTTGAACTTAAAAACAGGAAGCAAATTTTTATCAGTAGAAATAAAAGAAAGTTCGATGCAAATAAATTTAGTATTGATCTTTCAAATCAGGACTGGAGTAACTTATATCAATGTGAAGATGGAAATAGCATGTACAATGCTTTCATAAACGTTTTCATTACTACTCTAGAGTTCCACGCCCCACTTATAAAAAGCTTTCAACCGGAAATAAAAATTGCTGAAAAACCTTGGCTGACAAAAGAGTTGAGAGAAGAAATCGCCAAAAAACATAGACTTTTTAATATCTGGAAAAATAACCCATCGGAGCAAGCGCATACCATTTTCAAATATCCGAGAAATTTAGTTAATAGGCGTTTAAAAACAGCCCAAAACTAGTTTTGCAAACAGTTTTTCAAAGAACTACCAACAAGGAAAGAACAATGGAGTTTCATCAAAAAAAGAATTGGCAAAGAAAGGGAGTGTCTCGTTATAGACAAACTAGTCCACGGTGAAACAGAAATAGAAAAAGAACTTGATATTGCAAATTGTCTCAATAGAAGTTTTCAAAAACTAGGCTTATACAATGGACAATATGTGAGCGCTCCAAATATTTCTCGGATAGAAGTTAGGGAAAAGTTTTGCTTCAGAACAGTTACACTAAAGGACCTATATGATGCCATCGATTCACTCGACAACAATAAGTCTCCGGGTCGAGGAGTTTTTAATGCTTGGGCAATCAAGGCAGCAAAGCTTCCAATCGGAGCCCATTTGCAATTTGTTTTTAACAGATGCATTAGTCAAAATATTTTCCCGGAAAATTTAAAAATTGATTTCATTAGTCCGGTCTACAAAAAAGGGGACGTAAAAATTTGCGAGAACTATAGGCCTATCTCAATTACTCCAATGTTTGCAAAACTCTTTGAGCGTATACTTCTCAATCAGGTTAACGAATTTATACAAAAAGAAAAAATTTTGAACGGTACACAGTTTGGATTTCAAAAACATAAGTCTTCTACAGATGCTGTTTTACACTTAATCGAAGCATTACAAGAAAACTATGATAATTTAAAAATTTCAGTTGCTGTTTTTATTGATCTAGCTAAAGCATTTATTTCAATATCGCACGAAATTTTTCTCAAAAAATTGAAGCTTACGGTTTTTCAGAGAGTGCAGTTGAATTATTTGCTTCATTTCTTAAAAACAGACAGCAGTGTGTTAAGATAAATAATGTTTACTCAGAATGGTTGGAAACAAATCATGGTGTTCCACAGGGAACGGTTTTAGGGCCACTAGTTTTTCTTCTCTATATTAATGATTTTCGAGAAAAGGTACAAGGAAACTTCGACATAATTCAATTTGCTGATGACACAAGTTTCCATTTTTAGCAGAAACAACGTCAGCGAACTGGAAAAATTTGTTTCTGAAATACTGGAGAAAACAGATAATTATCTAAAGCAAAACAAATTAACCATGAATACAGGTAAAACTGAACTTCTTTGCGTCTCGAAGGAACATGAAATTTTTGATCCAATAGTTTTTCGGGGACAAGAAATTAAACCACAAAGTCACTGCAGATACTTGGGTATAATAATTGATTCTAAACTAAATTTTCAGGTACAACTCAACAAAGTCCTATCAAATATGGCCACAGCGATTAGATCCATATACCTTTTACGTTATCAGTTACCTCTGGAAGCACGATTGATGCTATTCAAATCCCTAGTCCTTTCTGATTTAACTTTCAGTGCCCTATTTTTTCAGAACTTGAATTTCTCTGCAATACAGCGAATTAATCGACAAAACAATTGGGGTATTAAAGTTTGCTATATGAGAAAAAATTTCGAGAGATCTACAGATCTTTTAGTAAGATCTGACATTTTGCCTGCAGAACTTTTAAAAAGCCAGATGAGTGTATCAAAACTTAGGAATGATATTTCATTATTGAAAACACACGGCACTGAGAGTTTTTGTCTAAGTGGTAAAGTCTTAGTAAGAAAAAAGAACAGAACTGAACAGCTAATTCTCTTAAGGTCGAGCAGTCGATCAATACAAAAAAGAAGCTTCCAAAAGTGGAATAATTTTCCCCGTGATGTCTGGACTATCAGATCAAAATCAAAGTTTAAACGCATGTTAAAACAGCATCTGCTCCAACAATTCAAACTTGTACCGTTGGAAAGGAACGTTGGTGGCTTCAAAAGTTATTTTTACCTTTAGAAAACGGAACCACTAATTTTGATTTTTAACATTGTACTAATTTTGTTTATATAATTTTAAACTTGTAATATTTAACCCCTGGGTTATATTTTCAATTTACTCGTTTAAAAAAAAAATTCGTCAAAAGTTTCAGAAGTGTTGGCTTTTCTCTTTAGTGAATCAAGATTAAAATTCAGAAACAAATTATACTAACGTGGATGGTACTTGATTGGTTACAAGTAGCGTTGACTTTTACTTTAAACCCATATTCATCTCAATTAAATCCTCTCGCCACCTTTCTCCTTGATCGTGTTATTTAAAAGTACGAACATTTCCCACGTTGAGGTCCCAGACCGAAAGTCGATATGTCCAGACGGAAATGAACGCACAAGGTGGCGTCGTGCGTTCAAAATTACACGATCTGGAAAAAAATTGAACGCACGATAGTCTGGACATATGCAATTTTGAACGACGATAGTCTGGACATATGCAATTTTGAACGCACGATAGTCTGGACATATGCAATTTTGAACGCAAGATAGTCTGGACATAAGCAATTTTGAACGCAGGAAAGTCTGGACATTGCGACTCGGAGCGCACGAAAATTTTTTGAATTGAAACAAGAAAGCCATAAACTAATGAGTCCATGTTTGACTAAGCACTCTTAATAGAGTGCTCACTCAAGTGAAAGCTTTCTACCAAGAAAACCTCAACTCACTTGAGTTCAAAAGTTACAAAACATCGAACGCAGGAAGATTCGCATCCAACATTTTGCTTTGTTTAAATCAATTTCACACCTGGAATTATAAACCCTTGCTGAAGTTGCAAGGCTAATCATACTTTAATAACTAGGTCACTGGCACCCCCTTCAGCCAATACTTTCATCGAACATCTTTTATAAAACAAAATGTAGCAACTGCTTGGTCACTTCATCACAACCATCACCCTAACGTATCTATACTTGAAACGAATACATTATAAAAACGTTATCTGAACATGAACGCACGATAGTCTGGACATAAGCAATTTTAAACGCACCAAAATCTGGACATTGTGACTCGGAGCGCACAAAAATTTTTTGAATGGAAACAAGAATATCAAAAACTAATTAGTCCTTGTTTGACTAAACACTCTTAATAGAGTGCTCACTCAAGTGAAAGCTTTCTACCAAGAAAACCTCAACTCACTTGAGTTCAAAAGTTACAAAACATCGAACGCAGGAAGATTCGCATCCAACACTTTGCTTTGTTTAAAACAATTTCACACCTAGAATTATAAACTCTTGCTGAAGTTGCAAAGCAAATCATACATTAATAACTAGGTCGCTGGCACCCCCTTCAGCCAATACTTTCATCGAACATCTTTTGTTAAACAAAATGTAGCAACTGCTTGGGTACTTCATCACAACCATCACCCTAACGTATCTATACTTGAAACGAATACATTATAAAAATGTTATCTGAACACGAACGCACGAAAGTCTGGACATACGCACTTTTGATCGCACGAAAGTCTGGACATGAGTGTTTTTGAACGCACGATAGTCTGGACATGAACGCACAAATGAGCGCACGATTTTTCATTTAGAACGCACTAAAATCTAGTCATATAAGATTTTGAATGCGCGAAAGTCTGGTCATACGCACTTTTGATCGCACGAAAGTCTGGACATGAGTGTTTTTGAACGCACGATAGTCTGGACATGAACGCACAAATGAGCGCACGATTTTTCATTTAGAACGCACTAAAGTCTAGTCATATAAGATTTTGAACGCGCGAAAGTCTGGACAAAAGCACGTTTGAACGCACGAAAGTCTGGACATAGGTGTTTTTGAACGCACAAATGAGCGCACGAATTTTAATTTGGAACGCACTAAAGTCTGGTCATATAAGATTTTGAAAGCACGAAAGTCTGGACATAGGGAGTTTTGAACGCACGATGAATGCACGAAAAATTTTGAACGCACGAAAGTCTGGACATAGGCACTTTCCGTCTGGGAGGGTCTGGACATAGACACTTTCCGTCTGGGACGGTCTGGACATATCGACTTTCGGTCTGGCGCCTCAACCTGGGTTTGGTAGTAACTGTAATAACTGTAACAACTGTAATAACTGTTTCAAAAGCAACTGTAATATTTTTTATTCGGGTTACTTCTTAAAAATCGATAATTGAGTTGACCATTAACTTGGTTATCATAATTCAGCCAATTGATTGTAACAAAATATATTTGTTTAATGGCACCAACAGTTCAATTTAAAAGGCATCCCATGATATCAGCTATTTACGTTTCTGCCGGTCACTTTAAATCGATCTCCATTTTCATTGGGTGAGTCGATTAGTATGCTTGCATTGAACGATTGGTAACTTTTTATTGGGCGATGAGCTATAAGAACTCAATGAACTGATAAGGCTTCATTGATTGTCAATTTTGATTGGCTCCTCTCTTATTGGGTGCTACCCAGGTTCAGGTCCCAGGCAGAAGCTAGTACACCCGGATCGAAGATGAAGGCACGAGGTGGGCGTCGTGTTTTCAAAATTACATAGTCTAGAAACATTGAAAAATGCAAGACAATCTGGTGAACTCCCGAAAGTCTACACTTTCTAACTAGAGCTAACCTGGTTTGCCAAGTGCGTAGTATGCACTCTCAATGCAGCTGTCCTCTATCTCAATCAGGATCTCATGGCTTCCATTCATGTGTTCATGACTATCTCCTCCATATGCAGCTGCAGGTACAGTTACCTCATGTGTAACTCCCCTTCTCCCACTTTTTTCACCACGGCCATTTAGTATTTGATTCTCACTCTCAGCAATCAGGTCACAAAGCTGAAGCAATTTTTTATTAGCAACATTATTACCATATTCAAGGTCTCAACTTATGAGAAGACCGTCTTTGGTCAATATTTGATGAAAAGAAATTATTGTTCTATCCCCACTTGTGGGGGGAGGAACAATATACTTGAATGGGGTTTTTTTGTTCAGACAACTTTGGCCGATCGATATATTCATCGTAGAGAGATGTTAGTGTATCATTAAAAAGCACGTCCAGCGTAGAATTCAAAATTAAAAAGATCTTTTGGAATTTCATTTTTTTTTCGAGGAGTTATCGAGGTTTAAAATTTTGTGTGAACACGTCATATTTAGCATGATTTTGTTCACTTTTAGGGGAATTTTTCTTCAGTTTAAGATTTTTTCTAATGAAATAGTAATTCAAAATTACATTTCACGCCAGGAAATGAATCAATATTGTGTTCCTGATAGACGAAAGGCGAGCAAAAGTCTAGTTCTGGTCTCATAGGGAAGTTTACTATGGAAAAAAATCAAATTCTAATTGAGAGCTCTTTTTTTTTAGAAAACCTTTCATAATTTTCTTGTTTTTTTTTAAGTCAACTAGAGTCTAGTCACTTTTCATATCGCGGTTTCGTTCATGGCGAACTTCATTTGCAGCCAAATGAAGCCCAATGAACAAAAAGTTCGTTTTCAGGGAATCACTCGTGATTTTTTTTGGCTCCGACTCTGAGTTTTCGTAACTTTAATCAAAATTTTGATGTTCTTTTTAGGTTTTACAAAAATTTTTGGAGTCCTATGGCGAAGACTCGTTGACTAAAAGTAGAAAAGGTTTAGTAATGAGCATTAATTAAGCATATCTAGTGTTTTAAATGGACAGCAAATGGATATTAACTTATTAAAAATAAATTTTCGGAATTTTTTTAAAATTAACCAATCAAAAACATATTTTCGTAAACTGTATGTCAATCTCAGTAATTACGGGAACTCATCCTCTATTCCTTTTTACTGCAAACTTAATTAACTTTGTTAGCAGTTTTATATTGTTACTATAGGTCATTTGACTTCAATGCCTCAAAAATTCAAAAAAAAATTCGTATTAATGGTTCCTTTGGAAATCTTATCACATTATCTTAATATTGATAGCACCCATTGGCTGAAAGAAAACTTTCCATGGGTCTTAGATAAAGTTCTGAGAGAAAAACATATGGTTCAAATGGCTTCGACATTTTCCTCTCGCTTTTATGCTGAATTTTTTTGCCTATATTTATTGCTGTTTTGAGAGTCATAAGACATATTTTGATGTCTCATTAATCATCTACGCTTAAAAAACATCCTTGTTTTCTGATCGAGGAATGATTGCGAATATTTATTGATATCCGTTGAAAGCTACTGATTTTAATGGCTGTCAAGACTTAAAAATACTTTTTCGAATTTTTTTGAACAGTAACAAATCGTTAACTTATTTTCGTTAACTGTGAATCAATCTCGGTAATTATAGGACCCTTTTCTTTTACTTCAACCAACTTTTAGCGGTTTTATCTAACCATTGGTTTTATGACTTCCATGCAAGAGTTTTCATAATTTTTAAAAAACTTTTGGATACTTTTTGTAATTTTGGCTCCTTTGAAATCATCAAATTATTCTATATTGATAATTCCCAGTGGCTTACACGAGACGTTCAATGGATCATAGATAAAGTTTCCAGAGAAAAACTTATGGTTTAAATGGCACCGACACTTTATTTTCACATTTTTCTACTGAAATTCCGGATTTTGCGTGCATTTGTTGTGGTTTTCATAGTCAGTGTCTTCATAATGTATAATTGATAACATACGAATGACAAAAAATAATTTTGTCCCATTGAGGCAAAATCTAGCGTTTTTTTGGTTTCTGTTGAAATTTGTATAATTTAATGGCGTTGATACTACGGGTTTTCTCAAAAGTATCGTGGTTTTAATGCATTTGTTCATGTTTGTTCAAATTTTGAAGCCATGTTGTTATGAGTTAAAAAATAATAAAGTTTCTGTTGAAAAAGTAATCAGAAAAAGAATAGTTTTTTTCCTTGAAAATTTCATTTTAATGGCTTTTCGCTAGACACTTTTCTCGTTCAATTTTTTTAATTTGCTGTTTTTGCTTGTTTTTTATTCTATACGTAGCCGTAAAATGCTGACCGGTCTCATAAGCTTGTAATTAAGTATTCAAAAAATGATGTTACAAGAAGCAAACATTTTATAGCAAAAACTCAAAAAGTTTATGATATTATACATTTTCAAGGACTTTTCAAACTTTTCAGTTTTTGTTATTCTTTTCGTCAACTTGTAACCTAATCTCATCATTTGAGGTCCCATCCAATTTTTTGCACATTAAAGCTTATCATTTTTACTGATATTTTGTCGCATTTAAGGATTTGTTTGTTGGACAATATGCGTTTTCATAAAAGTTTTGTGAGTGAAAAATTTGTGTTTCTTTTTCCCTTCTTTTAGCACATTCGGGTAAAAACAATTCCCAATGATTATCAAATGTGGCCCAAATGAACTTTTTTATTTTTTTCAGTATAATTTTAGCTGAATTAACATAAATAAAAACTGAAACGAAAATACATATTATTAATGGCTTCAATACTTTGTGTTTTCGCAAAATGTTTGTAGTTTTTTGAGTTTTTCTGTATCTTTAATCCGTTCCTATGGCTTAGTCTAACCACGGACAAGTTCCAATGGTTTCATAATGAACTTTTACAAAATTTAAAAATACTTATTTCGTTATAGGCTAATGATTTTTAAGACTTTTGAAATTATTTAGTTTAAAAAATGTTGATTGATTTTGAATTTCACCTCATTATTTCTCGCCTTTGTCGACTTGTTACGTAGTCTCATCAAGGGAAATTTCCATCTGCGGTATAGTTGGGAGAAAGTAAATTTTTGTAGTTAAGGTTTTATCCGATTGCGTTTTGACGTTGTTTTTAGGTGCTTTTAAATTTACTTATTGAGTTTTTGCCTTGAAATAGTTTTTTTGCTTTTTTTCTTGTTTGTTTTTTTTCTCGTACTCTTTTTAATGGCAGATTTCGTGAGTGTTGTAATGAGGCATGGCTTTATGTAGTTCAGTTAGTAGTTAGGTTTTGTAACGAGTTTTTTATACTCAAATATCCATTTTTGTTTTCTCTTCATTTGGTTGACAATTAAGTCAAAAATTTAGAAGAGCTCGGGTGGGAACATCATGTGCGAACGCACATTAACAAGCCTCCTTGTCTCAACTATATATTTTGACTTTGACTGGAACTAAAAGTATTGTCCCCGAATTTGCCTTGACAATAAATGCAGTCCTGGACTTAAGCTCGATCTAAAGCATTGTTCTCGTGTGGAACGACAAAAGACAGATCTATATTTGAAATTCATCATTTTTGCTTAACTAAAGACCAAAGGAACCCCTGGTCATCAGACGTTTTGACCCATGCGCAAAGCTCACCGGTCAATCTGGGCGAGCCGACTAAAAAAAAATAAGGCATTGAACCACAAAACAAACACATTTATTGAGTAAAAGTAATCAAATGTCAGTATCATTCACAGCCAGGGTTTTAAAATTAGAGTTGTAAGCAAATGAGGTCAACGGTGAAAGTAGGGAGAAAAAGATCAAATTGGCCTGAGAATTGAAAAAAACGTCAAAAAATCCGCTCCCCTTTTTTGATTACGAGACTCGAGGCCAGTGACAATTTCTGATGTTTATCAAGAACTGCGTAGTGGTTCGAGATGTTCAGCCATTTTCAGCATTTTCTGCTTAAAACTCGCAACTTACAAGTATGAAAACGGCGAATGTTAATTGCTTTCGTACCAAACTAATTGGACGAAAAAGGTTATCTTGTGTTAAAGGCATCAAAAGAACTTTAAAAAGGGTCCCAGAAAACAAAAATTATAAAGCGGTTGTTGAATTCAAAACTGTTCAAACAAATTAAGTAATAATGAGACAGTTAGAATGATACAAAGACAGGGACACAGTTATGTTAAGCGGTGGTAATCAGACTTTGATTACGAGAGGGTGATATTGAAAGCAAAAAAAATTTTTTTAAACTGATCTCTATAAAAACACTGAGCAGCGGTGAACTCATTGAGAAAGTATAGTAGAAACAAAAAACTTCTGTCAACTAATTCACAATTCAGAGAGCATTTAAACAGCATTGATACATTTTTTAATGACTTATAAGCCCTATTTTCTAAGAACACTTGGAAAATCATTTTTTTAATTAGTCTATCATTGATATTTTAACAAATTTAAAGAAAACAACACATATGCCGAAGAAAACACAAAATAAATATAATTCAGAACCTGTCATTAAATAGACTAATAGAAAACGTAAATAAATCTCTAGCTGCTATAAATTAGTATTTTCGGCAATCAAAGCTACTAATTTAGATCAAAAAAGTCATTAAAGATGGAAGTGTAATGATGGCAAAAATAATTAAAAATAAAACTGAAAAACTGAAAAAGTTGATTTTTATTGAAACGTGTTACTCTAACACCAACGCAGAAGCAAAAATTTAATAGCTGTTGCGTAGAGAGCTTAAAATTTTTTTGTTGTTGCGTAAAGAGCTTAAATCATATGCTCATAATTACAAAACATTGTTTCTCAACTCGTTGAAGCTAACACGAGGAGAGATAACGCGGCGACACATTGTAACTATTAAAACTCCAAAAATGTTCAACTTTGTCTCAATCGGCGATCTACCAGTTTTTAATTGAGCGGTTTTTAAAACATCTTTAAACGATAACACATCTCTTGATGTTACCATTTTGTTAAACTGAACAGTATTCATTACGTGGCCAATGTCGAATTTCCCTATCATGTATATATATATATATATATAAATATACATATATATATATATATATATATATATATATATGTATATATACATATATATATATATATATATATATATATATATATATATATATATACATATAAATATATATATATATATATGTATATGTATATACATTTATATGTATATATACATACATATATATATATATATATATATATATATATATATATATATTTACATTTACAAAAAATTATATATATATTTATATATAATATAATAAAATATAAAATTTATATATATATATATATATATATATATATATATATATATTTATATATGTATATATACATATATTTACATATATTTAAATGTATATATATATATATATATATATAT
The DNA here is from genome assembly GCF_964194025.1 of Convolutriloba macropyga. Classification (NCBI taxonomy): domain Eukaryota; kingdom Metazoa; phylum Xenacoelomorpha; order Acoela; family Convolutidae; genus Convolutriloba; species Convolutriloba macropyga. The sequence goes on along the minus strand of NC_134478.1, from coordinate 33,594,605 downwards.
ATATATGTACTCGATATTATCACTTTTTTTTGGATAACCTTGATTTAACAAAACAGTTGTTATTCTCTGCAGAAACCTGTTACACTGTGCTATTTTTTTATAAATTTGCTTCAGAACTCGATATACATGCAACTGTATTCCACAATGCACGTGCTTTTAGGTCTAGTGCAAAAATCATTGACAATACTTCGTATCTAATTTCAAAGTCATAAGTCAGTAGTTACTATGAATTATTTCTTTCCACCGCTAAAATTCGTCAGAACTAAGATATTGACAATTAGATGGAAATAAAAAGCCTAGTTTGTAATTATTTCCAAAAGTCCCTCTCAAAACTGATTAGTGATTAAGAAAGTAATTAGCCGTGTTGTAATTCACAAGAACAATTGAGTTTTTCGATTTTGTTTCAAGCTATTTCTATTAAAACTCGGACAATAATGTTCGAATTAGATTAAAATTTTAAGTTTGAGGTTAAAATTTTAGAATTGGGTTGCTAGCTACAAAGTTTATCTGTGGTTGCTAGCTACAAAGTGATATCTTTATTCCTTATAACCATATGAGAAGTAGCCTAATTCCAAGTTTTCCCAACTCTGTCCCAACGAGGAAAATGATTACAATAAATTGAAAATGGTGAAAAAATACTGTCACTGTTTTCCGCAAAACATAATTTTTTTGATATTTGCCCTTTTGGACATTGGCCACGTAATAACATTTCTTTTGTATTTATTGCAAAAATCTCTCAGTGAGCATCTTGAAAGCCTTGAGACGAACCAACACCGTTCAACACACAATAGCGAATCTGCTCTGTTAACAATTTTAGTCGAATTTCTATCGAAGCAAGAAAAATTTACCCTTAGGCACGATTATATGGCTCTTTTACCAGTGAACAAAACATAAATTTTCAGCAAATTTTTCTATTATTCATTTTTCTTCGAATTCTGTTTTTTGTCACAATTCAAATGATGAGTTAATTCGTCCGATTGAGATAAAAACTATTTACAAATCATTAGCAATATTTTTGCTCCAATAGGTAACAAAAAAACGTTCACAAATACCATTGGAAATCATTGTTTACAACGCTTGTCTCAATTAAATTATAAACTATCTTTAATCAGGGTAGTAAAGTGTTGCCAAATTAATGAATCCGAAAAATTTTAGAGATGGGTTTGTTAAAAATTGTCACAGTCGAGTAAGATCAGTTGAAGGATGTCCGTATAAGATTTATGAAATCTAAATAGATCTAGGAGTATAAAACATGCTAATAAACAGAGGAATATTTCAATACAAATGTTTGAAGAAGCAGAAAAACCTTTTGTTCCAATTGTTGAGGCATGCGTCTGAATGAGTTTAGCATGTGTGGCACTTTGTAGGTACACTCTCCGAACACGTGTGACACTGTGAACTCAGTTCCAGACCCCCCTCCACTTCCCCCTCCTCCCGACTGCTGCTGAGAGACACCACCTGCCGACTGTTGAGCAGATTTCTTCTTCAGGTGTTCACTGCTCTTGAATGTCTCCATCACTCGCGATACAAACTGCTGAGGTTTTGTACGTCTCAAGTCATCTTTTGCTTCTTCGCTGAAAAATATTCAGCTTCAAAAATTAATTTTGTGTTAGTGCAATTTTCTTTGTATGTAAAAATTCTCCTCATATTATGTAGTTGTTTTTCAACTTATTCAGCAGATGAAATTTTTTCCATCTCAAATTTTTGCTGCACAAAAAAATTTAGGTTTCATAACAAAGAACCTCAAAGAAATGCTCTGATTTTTCTTCCATTAAATATTTTATTTCAATGTTTAAATTTTATTGTTTATTTGGTTTTTGAATGGTACATGGCAGTAAGAACTGTGATCCATTAACCTCTCCCAAGTGTTTTTTATGCCCCCGAGTGTTTGTTATGCACAATTGGTTCATGTCGGACAAATAAATTCAATCAACTGCAACCTCGTTATGTAGACTCATCATTTTCACTAGAAATTTTGATACAATTTCAGGTTGAAGTTGTCTTTGTGAGAGTTAGAGTGATATCGCATTTAGTAATAGAGTTAAATTTATTGAGGAAAAAAGAATTTTCAATTACTGAAGAAAAAATAGTTGATGTTTTGAATCTGCACATATTCGAAAATATTGTAACGGAACTGACACTAAAACCAGTCCAATAATACAAGACCAACAATTAATTCAGTAATATAAACTCCAAGTTTTTTAAAGTAAAAAAATATTATCTCCAATTTTTGCAAACTTTGGCTTGTGTCCATTCTAGATCGAAATTTCCTAAGCTTTGATCACAATCCCGTTTGACTTCTGATCACTTTGTGAAACCAAAGAGTTCTTGGAATACTTCTGAGATGAAAACATGATCTGATCCTACTTTTGTGCGGCTGTGACCGCTGTGCGAACATTGGGCCTTAATCGTGCCATCTTCTACTTTCTAAGTCTTGATCAAGGCACTTGAATTTAAAAATATTCTTAAATTTAAAAAACTGACAGTATTAGAAAAGCAAAGTACGCAAATTACCAAAATATGATATCCAAAACATGCGCTCCAGGAATCTTCAAACTTTTTCGACAAATACAACATAAAAGAACGTCAAGAACAACTATTGATTCAAATACTTTCAATGAATACTTTGCTTCCATTGCTACTGTATTGTCCGACAAACTTCCTGATTCAAGAAAAAAGTTCCTGCCACCTCGCGAAATTCAAAGTTTTTAACCTAACACCTCTGCCTTGTTCTTACATAAATGAATTGATAACCCATATGAAACCAAAAAACTCTTGTGGCCTAGATACAATTCCGATCAAATTAATAAAATTGGCTAGCCCGATTGTAACTCCGTTTTTAACAAAACTTATAAATGATTGCATAACAAATGGTATTTTCCCTAAATGTCTTAAACGATCTAGAATCATACCGCTTTATAAATCAGGGGATGTTCATGACCCGTCAAATTATCGACCGATCAGTCTGCTGTCTTGCATCTCAAAAATTTTCGAGGAGGTACTAAAAGCGCAATTGTATCGATATTTTATTAAATTTAACATCTTTAATGATTCACAATTTGGATTTAGAGAAAAAATGAGCACTGTTGATGCTATTGTTTCATTGTGTGAGAGTATTGGTAAAATTGAAAACTGCTCAAAAACTGGAATTTTTCTGGATTTCAAAAAAGCATTTGATACCGTAAATCATAAAATTTTGCTTGAAAAACTTGAAAGGTATGGTATTCGTGGGAAAACCCTAGCTTAGTTTGAAAATTACCTTAATGATAGATTTCAATGCGTAGAAATAGATGGAAAATTTTCAAATTTTTTGGAGATGTCTACAGGTGTTCCACAAGGATCAGTATTAGGGCCACTGTTGTTCTTAGTTTACATAAATGATCTTCCTAAAGTAGTCACTAATCTGAATAAATTTACTTGTTTTCTGTTTGCCGATGATACATCAATAGTTGCAAAAAATTACGATATGAATGATATCAGGTGTAGTAGAGACGAATTAGAGGAAATTGGTGACTGGCTTTTATACAACAAACTTCATGGCGAAAACAGAATTCATGGCGGTGAGTCACAGTCGTAAAATAACATGTAAAATGAAACCGGAGATTTTAGGCGTCATGCTCAAAGAAGTAAATCGTTGGAAATATTTGGGTATTTTCATCGATAATCAGCTGAAGTTCAAGGAACATATAAAATATGTCTGTAATAGACTTTCGAAGCTCTGCGGCATTCTTTATTGCGTAAAACATTATATTACCTCAGAACAAAAAATTTTATTTTATACAGTTTTTGCTAAACCAATTATACAATATGGAATATTGGCATATGGGAATGTACCAAAGTTTACACTTGATCCTATTCTGAAAATCCAAAATCGGATTGTGAGAATAATTTACAACAAAAGAAAGTTTGAGTCGATCAGCTATTTGTATGACGAAAGACTTTTAACAGTACATGAGCTCTTCGTTTATGACCTCTTTAAACATTACATGAAAAAAGCACCGGAAATTATTAAGAATGAAACTGCGCATTTTTATTATACACGTTATGCCAAATCTAACTTGATTGATATACGACGATCTGACTCGAAATTTAAACTTGACGCTCGGCTGCAAAAATTATATAACCTATTACAACTTTGGAGCGTTGAATTAGATACTGACAAGTACAATACAGCTCAAACTAGGTAAAAGAAAAATTTTAACCATAATTTTTGTAACACTTTCATATCTCGAAACATTCAATTAGTAGATGAAATTTTTGCCGTGAATTAATTCCTGTCCCATTAGTAGGCATTTATTTATGTCCCATTTGTAGGCATTTATTTATGTTCTGTTCGCTGTAAATTTATGTTTTCCAGGCCTCCCTTGAAAAGCATTGCGCTTTTGGATGGTCTGTTTTGGTTTGAATGTATGTTCACCAAATAAATAAAACTCTTATTAAAAATATCTATTTTTTTGTTTTGGCTAATGGTATTCAATTTAATTTTGAAAATAAATGTATCAAAATAAAGCTCAGAATAGCTTAGTTGTGTACATAAGCGTGAAAGTGTTTGTTTTTATTGTTATTAGTCAGCGGCACAATAGTAATTAGGCATTGTGATTCATTTAAGAACGATCACTTTGAGATCAGCAACCAAACTTGACTGAAAACTGAGTTGACCATTGCCCAACAAACTCTATTGTCTGGTCAGGCTCTGGTGGACCATGGTCATGACTACGCCATTCATCTCACATTTTTCTACGATCCTATTTTTTGTGCAACTTATGATTATCGACCGCATTTCAGACTTTGATATCTGATCAGAATTTGGCGCAACAAATATCCAATCCAGACTTTTGATTGCAGTCCTTTCCAGACTAAGTAAATTAGCGTCAGCTTCCATGAGTTACCGAAGATGGTCTCATCATAGACGAAAGTGTCAAAAAACCTCAACCTTGGTCATAAAACATTTTTAAAGGGCTCACTTAGATTTCGCTTTGGGAGTAAATCTAAAACCATTACTTTTATCTTTTCAAGCCGTATATATCAAAATTAGTTTCATCATCGATGAAGATCGTACCTCTTTAGCAAATCCATTATACACTTCTTGTCCGATTGTTTATTCCCGTTATTACCAAGCGCTCCTGCAACTTGTGTGCCCAAGGTGTCCTCTCCACCTCCATCTTGGTCAAAGTTCAACTCCGGCCCCCCTCCCACCAACCGGAGTCTGTCCAGTGGAGAGTTGAAATGCACTGGGCTCCAGCCGAGTTGTTCAGAGAGGTAGAGAGACTGCTTCTGAACCAGTAACACCTCGTTCATCACGTGGGTGAAAGTATCCTGAAATTATGGAACAAATTTAAAATCAGCTATGGTATTGCTCTAGTAGTCGAGGTGGGAATTATGGCGCAAATAGGCCGGATGTCTTTCTAAAATTTTACATTTTAGTGACGGACCACTTTGAGCGTATATGAAGGGTGAAAACATCTTTCGTCTGAGAGCTTCACAGTTTGCGCTCATAATATGGTAATTACATTGATTGTAAATTCATAAAGTAAAATATTATTCGTTCAGCTTCGAAATTTAACGCGAACGAAGAAAAAATTGTGTCATGCAAGATCATAGTAGATGAAACTTTAAAAAAAATTCTTGGTTAAAACTCTGAGGATACTGAAAGATCTTTTTGATTTATTGACATTGAACATAAAATTAACTATTAATCTCACAAAGAAAGATTTTAAAATCAATCGCTTTTGCTCTAAGATATGAAACTTTTGAGACATGGATACGAAGTAAACACGTACCTGGATCAAGTTGCTCTTAAGATCACAGAGAGAGGTCACTTCTGAGGTGGTGGAGTTGTGTTGGTACTGGTTCAGTAGGTTACACGAGGCAGCGGGTGCATCTATCAAGGTCACATTACACAGACGACCATACTCCAGCTTCGTATGCGTAACCTGACAGAAATAACAGCCCATTTATCAACCTTTAATTTAAAGTAAGCGATGAATTCTATATAGAGAAAACGTATAAACTTCGGATCAACGTGTATGGGTTAGTTATCATGTAAACTAGACAAATATTTTGCATCATTTCCAAGCAAAAATGTTTTTTTACTAGTTTTTCACTTTTTCCCCATTTAGATTCTAATTTTATCAAAGAACATAGATGTCTACCTCTTTTTCAACTTCGTCCCGTTTTCAACTTGGTGACACGCGGGCGTTGGCCATGCCTCAGTGGACCGTCGGAGTTGATACGAAACTATCACAACCGAACAAATTATCGCAACCGAAATTCAATTTTAAAATGGGGGTTTATTTCCGTGGGGGTTTATTTCCTATCTAAAATGAAGTGGGGTTTTTTTCCGAGGGTCTTTTTCCGCAACCGGCAGTAGATATATATCTCAAACAACCACAAAAGTATACGGAAATATCATAAATATGATCAAGAAGGAAGAGTTGGCATTCGCCACCTGAGTTGAAAGGGTTTAAACTGAAGTAAATCACCAGATAACCATAATCAACACATGCCAATAAGAGTCAATAACAATTACGTTATAAAGAAAATTCGACTACATAACAAAAGTAAACAAACAATATAAATAACTTTTGATAATGTTTCTTACCTTTAAAACATTGTTGACGTGTTCCAGAAGTGCAGAGAATACCCTATCGTACAGTTGACATACCAGTTGTTTTCTCAAGATCTCAGCTCGGCCGATTGGATCCGGGTTCGCTTTAGGAGCACCTCCTGTTAAAATTGGACTCATACTCACGGCGCATATTTCTTTGAAAAACGATACCAGTTGACCTTCTTTGACCCCCATTAACTTTTCCGCTTTTTCAAGTGGATCAAGGGATGCAAGCGTTAGTGCACTTGATGGAGTTTCTTTGGACTTTTTCTTGTCAACAGGTGGTGAGGTTAGAGCAAACTCGATCCGGCTCAGTTGCAAAATGGCAGCCAAACTTCGCCAGAATTGATGTTGCTGATCTGGGCTCATTTCCAACAGGTCCAACAATTCGCAAGCCTGTAAACGATAAAAAAAAAACAAACAACTTGAAATGGAATTTTTCAAAGATTTTGTAGCGATCACTATTATCTAGCTTCACTTGGGAACAATATAGACATTTCAATTAAGTACACTTTCCCGAGTCGACATTTCATAGATTTAACGCGAGGAGCATATGTTAGTTATATATGACTCCCCACAAATTATAGTGAATTCTTGCACAGCACCTAGGAAGCTAGACGTAGCTATGACAAAGTTTAGACTATAGGCTGCGTTCACATTATACTCAAAGCACCTCTCCTAAAAGAGAATAATCGCCAGCGCTTGTCATTAACTTTTTCAAAAAAAAAAATTCGACCAAACATAGTTACAACTAACTTGGTAGTACCCAGATTGGGGGAGAATAAAGTTTCAATAATTAAAACTTCTCGAAAATTTTCCATCCTGAAGGGTAACTTTTTTATTTGAATCTTTTCACTGCTTCCCCTTCCAAAAAATTTTTCACTTCTCTTCGAAACTGACATAGACTTTTTTGTGGTGAATATTTAGAATGTTTAGTTGAGACAAAGAATTATTGAATTGGGCCACTATGTTAAAATAATTATCCTCAGAACGTTTCCGAAAAGTTTCTCTGGCTTCAATAAAAAACTTTTCGCTGGATCTGGTCTTTGCACAAGAAGTTAATGACCTGTGGTCTGAGGCAATCGGCGATAAAACAATTGATTGCAGCGAAACAATTAAGTTTCAAAGATCTCATACCTTGTTGTAGTCTGTGTCGAGGGATAGTTTGACATTTGTTCTTAATAGAGAGTAGTCTTTCACAGCCATCGCAGGATCCAGTAGTAACGAGTCTTTCACCTTCAAAACACAATTTGCAACATTCACTACTCTTCTCATAATAATATCAGACGGGGCCTAATTGTCACATCCTCAAATATAAAATAAATTCATACTGCATTTTATTATAAAGGTATTCTTCAGAGCTAGAATGGTTGAAAAAAATTGAGAGACCTCTTTTCAACATCCAATTTTCAAATGCTACGCTGTTGATATTCACAGACAGCTAATTCTGCATTCACAATCCTAGTAAAAATACGACAATTACTTTGCGAGACTCTTTCAACGGTTTTGCAGGATAACCGTCGTTGACAAGAATTTAAAAAAAAGGAAACAGAACCGTTGGTGTTGGAACTACGTAGGGGATCAACGTGACTGCAACTCAATAAACATTAGCTAAACCATTTAATAACCAGTAATAAATAAAATTTGACGAGAGGTAGTCTACTTTCTGAGGGAAACAAGATTAAGCAAGCATAAAAGCAGTTCGAAAAATCGTCCGATATCAACCAAATTTAGGTGACTTCGCATATTGTCACCCAATTATGGTTTTTAAGTGACATATAGATGCAGGTTTCAGTTTTTATGTGGTTTTGGTTTCCATTCAAAAAGAAAAAAAATCTTTTTGTCTTAGATCAGTTAGCGTTTGCTTAAGATATAAAGTAAGAGTGCACGTTAAGTTGTTATTTTATTGTTCGAAGCCCCAATGAAATAGGAGTGAGAAAACAATTTTTTAAAAAGAAAATTTCCGGTTCCTTGGGAGAACTTTTAATGTGTGGAAATTTAATTTCTGTTTTCACTGTTACTCATCTTGATTTCGTTGATAAAATTTTTTACAGAGGCTATACATGTTTTCTGTGTGGCAGTGTTGCACTTTTCTGAATTACTTTAACGTTAAAAAATGGTTTGTATGAACTAGATACTACTTAATTTTATGAAATTTTTAGTGAACGGTTAAATTTTTCGACTTTAAACTACATTAAAGGTTAAAACTTAAAGTGGTTCTTTCTGTTATTGTAACACTATACTGATTCGTTTATTGACTAATTTCGTTGGTTATCAAATGATGCATGATTGAAACAATAAAATTGTTTTGAAGCAGGATGTTTCAATTCTTATTTAACGTTTTTAACAACTTTGACACAACTCGGTTTTTGAAAACATCAAAATTTTTTGGAATCATCATTTTTTTGGTCATTTTGGTTGTCTTATCCTTAGTCTTTAACAACACGCCTCATTGGGTCTCTTATGAGGAGTAATTGAATCTGATGTAGGAATTCAATTCAAATATAATGTTTTAGCAACTCTGACACCTGTTGTTATCAAAAATATCAGTGTTTTTTTGCTCGTGTTTTGTAGTTCTTTCTTTTTGCCACTTAGCTTGAATTTTTTGGTACTAACTGAATAACAAAAAATAATATTTATTATTGTTTTTTTAAAAAAAAATTATTGTCCTCGTTTACTACTACACAATTTAGATTCCATAAAGAGCAGTTCTTCAGTTTTTTATGCCACTGTTTATCTATTTGGTTTAATGCCTGTTAACTCTGAATAAACAGATTTCTTTGAGCATTCTAAATAAAATTATACCGAACCTACTTAATAATTCATTTTGTAGCTGTCTCTTTTTTCTACGTTTTTTATTTGAAATACTCGGTTTCAAGAAGTTCTAGCAAAATGTTGACAATTGCTGCATTTGCTTCCTATTTTAATGCTACTTGCGTCTGAAACAATTTTTAGCTACTTTCATGCAAAGTAACAATTATATTTTTGTTTTAAAATTTACAATAAAATATTTGTGATGTGAATGTCACCTTTCCCAAGAATGAACAATTTCCGTAACTTGTTCCTACATTGTTACATAGAAAATAACACAGTTTTGAAAAGAGAAAACATTTTTCATTTTTATTCCGGAAGTAATAAAATCAAATCAAAATGCTTTCTTTCTCAATGAAAAGTTATCAGTAAACTTAAAGACCTGTATCAGGTGAATTTTTTTTTGAATGACAGCTACAGAAAAGTCCAAAGAATATAACTATTTTCTTGAGACCGCTGCGCCAGAAAACTAAATTAATTTTCAAAACTTTTTCAGTGTAAAATAATATTTTGCAAAACAGCTTCGAAAAAGGTGATATTAAGTTTGCTGTAGAAATTGAGGAAATGAGCGGTGAATAGTTGCATTCGTTTCTTTAGAAGAATTTGAAGCTTATGTTCTCTTGAGGCAAGATTTGTTCTCCTTGTTCATTCTATGTAACTTGCTTATTTCATCTTTTAAATTAATCATTTGTTATTATTGTTCCGACCCCACTTGTTGTGGGAGGAACTATATACTCAAATGGTTATTTTTTGTTCAGACAATTTTGGCCGATCGATATATATATATATATATATATATATATTCATCGTAGAGATATGTGAGTAGTATCATTAAAAAGCTCTTCCAGCGTAGAATTCACAACTTTAAAATTTTTTTTAATTTCGTTTTTTTTTCGAGGGGTTGTCGAGGATTGAAATTTTGTGTGAACACAGGACATTTGGCATGACTTTGTTCACTTTTAGTGTAATTTTTCTTCACATTAAGGTTTTCTTTATCAAAAAACTTATTTCAAAAATACATTTCACGCCACAAAATTATTCAATTTTGAGGTCCTAATAGACGAAACGTGATAAAAAAGACTAGTTCTGGTCTCACAGGGAAGTTTAATATCAAAGAAATCGAACTCTATTTGAGAGCCCTTTTTGGAAAAGTTTTCATTTTTTTCTGAGGTCATCTAGAGACCAGTGACTTTTCATATCTACGTTCCGTTACTGACAAACCTGATTGCAGTCAAATAAAGCCCAATGAACAAAATATTCATTTTCAAGGAATCGCTCGTGTTTTTTTGGCTTCGATTTTTCCTAATTTTAAATGAAATTTTGATTTTCTTTTCGAGATTTTACTAAATTTTTGGAACCCTATGGCATAGTCTTGTTGACTAAAAGTGCAATAAGTTTCGTAATGAGCATTAAGTGAACGTATCTAGAGCTTTCAGTGGTCAGCTAATGGCTGTTAAGACTTTAAAAATGATTTTGTGAGAAATTTTTTACATATTAGCCAATCATAAATTAATTTTCGTGACTTATAGTCAGTCTGAATAAAGACAGAACCCACTTTCTTTCTTATGCAATCGAAACTAATCTGGTTAGCGGCTTTATATTCCAACTATTTGATATATGACTTCAAATCCCACATTTGAAAAATTTTGTGGATAATTTCTTATCATTGGTTCCTCGTGAAATCTTATTACATTATCCTGATATTGAGATCTTCCATTGGCTTAGAGAAGACGTTAAGTGGATCATGGATAAAGTCTTCAGAAAAAAGCTTAAGGTTTAAATGGCATCGACACTTTCTTCTCTCACTTTTCTAATGAAATTTTGGTTTTTGGCTGTATTTGTTGTTGTTTCCATAGTCATCAGACTTATTGTGATGTCTCATTGATTACCAATGCATGACAAATATCTGTGTCCTTTAATTGGGATTGAGCGTATTTAATGACTTTCGTTGAAAGCTACTTAATTTAATGTCTGTTAAGAATTTAAAAATACTTTTTTGAATTTTTTTTGATAATTAACTGATCTTGTACTTGTTTTCATGAACTGTAAGTCAATCTCCGTAAAAATTGGACCCCCTTGTATTCTATTTGAACCAAAATTAATCTAGTTAGCGGTTTTATATTCTAACTATTAGTGTTATGACTTCAATACACGAGTTTTCAAATTTTTTTTTTAATTTAAGATATTTTTTTTGTTATTTTGGTTACTTTTGGAATCCTAACACTATATTCTAACGCATTCAATAACGCATCGATAGTTGCATTGGCTAAGAGATGACGTTCAATGGATCTTACGTAAAGTTTTCAGAGCAAAAGTTATGGTTTAAAGGGCTTCAACACTTTCTTCTCGCAATTTTCTACTTATTTTTTTTTTATTTGGCCTGCATTTGTTGTTGTTTTCAACGACAATGACTATTTTTAGTGTGCTAGTGATGACATATCAATAGGCAAGGAGGCATAACTTAGCGTATTTTTTAACTTCCGTTGAAGGCTACTGAATTCAATGGCGCTGATACTAAGGGTTTTCTCAAAAATTTCGTTTTTTTAATGTATTTGTTCATGTCTGTTGATTTATTGGAGTCAAATTGTTAAATAGAAGAATCCCATCGCTGTTAAAAGTTTAATTGGAAGTAGAAGATTTTCAACTGAAAAGTTTATTTTTAACGGCTTCGGCGTTTTTATCGCTCAATTTTTTTTTGAATTTGCTGTTTTTGCTTTTCTTTATTCTTTAGGTAGCTGTGAAATGCTGATCGGTCCCATAAGCTTGTAATTGCAGATTGCTTGAGTGATTCTACCAGATGCAGTCACTTTATGCCAGATGCAAATTGTCTCAAAGTTTATGATACTTTACGTTTTTAAAATTTTTAAGGATTTTTCATTTTTTTCAGTTTTTGTTGTTTTTTTCGCAACTTCTTCTCATCAATGAGTGGTTCGTTACAATTTCTTTTATTTTAAAAATTAACACGTTTACTAATATTATGACAAAGATGACGTTTTGTTTGTTGGACAATATGCTTTTTCATAATAAGTTATGTGAGAGGTGTATTTTTGTTTCTTTTTCACTACCTTTAGCACAATCGCGTAATAACGCATCCAATGATTTTCAAATGTTGCCCAATTGGACTTATTTATTCTTTCAATATTTTAACTTAATTGATTTAAATAGAAATTGAAACAAAAATACATAAAATTCAGATAATAGTTAATTATTTTAATGGCTTCACAAAGTTGTGTTTTCGCAAGGTTTGTAATTTGTTGTTCGTAATTTTTTGAGTCGTTGTGAATTTTTAGTCCATTCTTTTGGCTTAGTCCAACCAGATACAGGTCCTATTGGTTTCATTACGATTTTTAGTAATTTTATCAGGCAATATTTTTTTAAAAGCTAATTATTGTCAAGACTTTTGAAGTTATTCGGTTTAAAAAACATTGAGTGATTTTTGAATTTCGCCTCATTATTTCTTCTTTTTGTCGATTTGTTACCTAGTCTCAAAAAGAAAAAATCCCATCTGATGTGTAGTTAAAAAAGTAAATTTTTGTAGGTAGGGTTTTGTCTGATTGTAATTTGACGTTGTTACTAGGTGCATTTAAATTTTCAAATTTAGTTTTCGCCATGAAATACTTGTTTTTGCTTTTTCTGTTGTTGTTTCTTTTTTCTCGTAGTCTTTTTACTGGCAGATCTCGTTGTAATGAGGCATGGCAATATTTAATTTATTTATTAGTTTGGTTGTGTAACGATTTGTTTAAACTCAAACATCTGTTTTTGATTATCTCGTTGTCAAAAATATAAGTCAAAAGATAATTAAAATATAGATGAGCGCGGGTAGGAACATCATGTGCGAACGCACATTAACGAGCCTTCTTGTTTATCTACTTTCTTTTTATTTTATGTTGGTCATTCAAAAAAGAGAGGAGGTCGTGTGATGTAATTGGCCACACATGACAAACTCGAGATAGGGTGCAATTTATTTGAAACTTTTTGTCGATTTTTTCACAAAACAAGTCTGAACAATAAGTCGAGAAACAAACTGGCCGTCTAATTAGTAAACAGCTACTTATCAACAACGCCATGAAATATCATTCGATTTCTTAAAGCTAACAGACTAATATCAAGGGCGAGGGAAAATTTCTATCAGTTAAACTATATACCTTGATTATCATTTGAACGGTTGGAATGTAATGTGTAAACGCTTATTTACAATTTTCCTTTGATCTTCGTGTACTATGAGATTTTGGAATGAAGTTGTATGTCACATTTAGATAAATATTTACCTTCGGGGGTGTGTGGTTAATAAGGGAGTAGAGAATGGGGAAGCTGGACTGGTCCGGCGTGGCGAATGGGTCATCGTCCAGCAGAAGGGCACAGACACTCGCCCCAATAGGCTGAGAGGCCACGTTGTTGTGCACGTCTATCTGTCGAACCATCAGCTGTCTCCTCTTTCCTTCTAGAAATGAGGGATACCTGAATGCCTAGGGTTGTTGCCTTGTTTAAAAAAATTGTGTGCACCAAATAGAGTTCATAAATGAAGGCAAGCATTTTTCAGAGTAAACGCATAAGCAAATTTATTATTACAATTAGAGTGTTTTGTTTATTTAAATTTTTGAAAAGATCTGTAAAAATTTACGTCCGTACGTGCTATTACTAATCTGAGAGTGCAAATGGCGCTTCTGTCAACAATGTCGAAGTAACAGGCTAGTTCTGTGGAAACACGAAAACAAAAACAATTTTTAAAAGTTAAAATTTAAAAACATATCGTAAAATAAAACCGGGGCAGAAACGAACACAGTATCGTAATTCAGAGGCGTGATCAAACATTAGTTGTTAAAATTGTTGCGCAGTAAGCGATAAAGCGCCATGTAACTAATGCAAAAACTAACGAAAAAAGTTATCGAAAAAAAATGCAAAAACAAACAAGAATTTTATCAGAAAAAGAAGTTATTCAAGTTTTCAAACAAACCTCAACCAACTCAACAAACAAGTTTTATATAAGTGATGAAGTTTCTTTTTTCTATGAAATAGGAAATAGTTGCTCAGAATTTATACTGCAATCATTGTTTACATGCAACAAGTTCAGAACTAAAAACTACCGAAAAGACTTCAATTGGTTTATGATTAAGAATGGGATGCAAAAAGAATGAGCAAGGGGAATTTTTACTCAAATATATGTTACTGTTGTGACGTCAAACAGCCAAAATTTAAAGGAAAATAAAAAATCCAGGCGCAATAATCTTCCTGAGAAAACTACATGTTCCTCAGTTACATCTTATCAATGAAAACTAGAAAAAATGTCCAAAGATATAACACAAAAGATTCAACGTCACAAAACAGATAGAGAAGTAAAAAATTACGACCCTACCAACTAACAAAAAAAGCAACACGGCTTTAAATCATCCACAAGAATTGTTAGTGCTGAGAAGTAGAGATAAAAACAAAACTCACGAAAAAATTGTGCAAGCAAACAAGGTTTTCCCCTGGTTAGCAAGAATTTTGCGGATCTACTTTTTTTCGCTATATATATATATATATATATATATATATATATATATGTTTCTCTCTATCTTTCTCTCTCTCTCTCTCTCTCTCTCTCTCCCTCTCTCTTTTGCACAGAACGAGGTGTGAAAAAATGGGAACTCGGTTTTTTCTCCACTCATTAGTTTTCTACAGCTGTTTGACTTAAGTTTTCTCTTCGCACGCGCGGCGTTTCCTGTTTATTTTGATTCCAAACAAAATTACCGGTGAAAAAAAAGAAGCTCCACCAATACACCTTTTTGAGTCGTAAAAGAGCCAACGCCCAAATACATTTCATTTTACTTGAATTGTACAAAATAATCTTGATATAATAACCAGCTAATAAGACGCCAGTGGTTATACCCAGCAGATTGCCAATAGATAGATGTAATCGATTCCTTGTTTGGGATTGAAATAACAAAAAAGTTGATTGTTGAAAAAAAATCATTTTTGTCCGAAAAAAAATTGTTTGCTGTACAAAAGGATTTTTGAAGTGCAAATTGAATTGATTTCATTTAACAGTTAGACATAATCCTGTTTCTTAATGAGAGGATACCGTGGTTATCAATTTTGAAAAACATAATGAGAGGATATCTAAGACCTTATGACAACTTTGTGTAGCGAGCATCAAAAATAAGGTTTTATGGCCTGATCCCGTTTTTATTTTCGATCAAGTTTTTCAATACTGACTCTGTTGACTTTAGATTGCTTAGCAGAACAACAAAAAGCCAAAACTTAAAGGAAAAGAAAAAACCAGGAGCAATAATTTTCCTGAGAAAACTACATGTTTATCAGTTACATCTGAACAATGAACACTAGAAAAAATGTCCAAAGATATAACAAAAAAGATTCAACGTCACAAAACAGATAGAGAAGTAAAAAAAATTGACCCTACTAACTAATAAAAAAAGGCAACACGGCTTTAATTCATACACGAGAATTGTTAGTGTTGAGAAATAGTGATAAACAACAAAACTCACGTAAAAACTGCTCAAGCAAACAAGATTTATCCCTGGTTAGTAAGAGTTTTGCGGATCTTCTTTTCTTCGCTCTATATATATATATATATATATATATATATATATATATATTTATCACTCAATCTCTCTACCTCTCTCACTCTTTCTCTCTCTCTCTCTCTCTCTCTCCCTCTCTCCCTCTCTCTTTCTTTTGCACAGAACAAGGTGTGAAAAAATGGGAACTCGGTTTTTTCTCCACTCATTAGTTTTCTACAGCTGTTTTTTTTAAAGTTTTTTCTTCGCACGCGCGACGTATCCTGTTTATTTTTATTCCAAACAAAATTACCTATGAAAAAAAGAAGCTCCACCAATACTCTTTGTGTCGTAAATGTATAATGAGCATAATGAGAGGATTTCTAAGACCTTTTGACAACTTTATGTAGCGAGAATCTAAAACAGGGCTTTGTGGCCTTATCGCGTTTTTATTTTTTATCAAGTTTTTCAATACTGACTCTGTTGATTTTAGATTGCTTAGCAGAGCAACTGCTGTTCAAATGCATCTTGGGCAAAAAAGAAGAGTGCAAGTCTAGAGAATTCAAAAAATTTCATGCAAAGTACTGAAAAAGTTGCAAAATAAGATCAAGTGAAACAAATTTTTGTTTGACGAAGTAATAAAATAGCAAAACAAATTCTCAACTACAACTCAGTGAGTTGTCATTAACTTAACAAAAACATTGAAAACAGTAAAAAATAAAGTCAAATTGCCACACGTTGACGAAAAATTACAATCGAGAAAGCAAAACCTTGTTCAAAAACGTTCTTCTCAATCCACTTTAAAATTAAGGTTAAAAAATATCACGCCGCTAAACTACTTGCTTTTTTAGCTACTGCCCGCTTTGGTGTGACAAGAATCATTATTACAATTCGACTTCAAAAATCGGGAAAAAATTGTGAACAGATTTAAGGAAAAGACAGCTAGCAGAATTCCTGGAACATCTCAGTGTAAAAAAATGACCATACAATTGACATAATGAATTTAGTATTCAATGATACTATGATTTTTGGAACAACAAAACAGGAAAATAGCAACGCTAATAAACCTGAAAAAACGCTTCTTAAGCATTTGAGAAAAGTTTGTATACAAATTCCGATTAAAAACAATCGTCGCAAAACTCACATTGCAAAACGAATAGTTTTCAATCATTAAAAAGTACAAAATGACAGAAAAATTAACAAAATAGTTCATAAGGAGAAGACAGATGAATGGGAGAAGAAAGGAATGACAAAGCGAAAATCTCTAACACAATTATCAACAAAAATCTAAAATGCTGCTTCCTTACCAGTATTTTTGAAAAAAAAATATTAATGCCTCCTGCACTCAAGCATTCTCTCATTCAAAAGCTGGCAAAAACATATTAAACAACAATAAAAATGCAAACAATGAAAAAAAACCTGACGACACAGAAAATTGTAGAACTAATTAATCGGAAAGGTGACTGTCTAGCGTGCAGTGGCATCTTTCAGTAGCAAAACTTTTAGAACAGCTCTAAATTCAAAACTGAACAAAACAACTATAGCGAGAAGCACAATTTCAAGAGAGAGAGAGAGAGAGAGAGAGAAATATTATATGAAAAATTTGGAAATCAGCCAAAAATTTTCTTAAAAAACTGAATATTTTTGACAAATGTAACTCAACAGTCATGTTATTTACATTTGCAATCAAAAGAGCTATGATAATTAGTTCAATCCACAGAACTCCCCAAACTGCCGTTTGAGCTACAATTACTGATTTACTTGACTGAGACAATCACTTTTAAATGAGGAATAGTTTGAAGAGTTTATGATTAAAAACCAGTTTGAAAAAGAAGCAATGAGGCAATTGTGTAACATCTACTTTTTTTGCTCTCCCTAAAACTTTGCATTAACAAAAAACCAATTTTTGTTTTCTCTCCTCTTTGGGGTTTTTCTTAGAAATTTTACCCAAACACTGTTTTGACGCGTTTAACCTCCAGTTTTGTACATACACCAACACCACTCAAAACAAAGACTTTCCAACAAGTTTCCTTTTTGAGTCGTTATGAGAAAATATTGCCAAAAAATCTTCTTAAAAACATAATTCACTTGCGAAAAATTTAGAATTTCAATTAATGAAGTATATACCCGGAAAATAGAATAAAATCAAATAATTTCCTCAAATAGTAGATGAGCACAAAAAACGAATAATTTTTGTTTGTCAAATTGAGATCATGAGAAGGTTACGCCACAATAGGAAATCAATAAAACGCTTGTAGTCATGCGTACTTGTGAAGAATAATGGCAAAGTGTAATCGTGAAGAAATGGAAACAAATGTTTCAATTTTTTGGTCTATCTGCACAACAAAAATATTTTATGCTAATTTAAACCACTAAAAAATGATACTTTATATATAAATTGCACATTTGGCGTCCTAAAAAATGATACTTTATATATAAATTGCACATTTGGCGTCCAGACAACCCTCAAAAATGCAATGAGAAGAGAAATTTGCTTATAAAGTTGAACTAATTAAATTAAAAAGCGGTATAAACAAAAACCAACAAAATTGATTAAATGTTTGTAAGTGACTCCAATAGAATTAATCAGTTTTATTCGAAATAACTAAAAATGTTTTGATTATTTGTCTTACAGTGCAAATACACATACAAATAAAATTGATTAAAAATAATCGAAAGAATTCCGGAAACGATTCGGATTCGTCTTCGCCGAAAAAAAACCAGACGTTCAAGTAACTATTGCAAACTGACAGAACGCATGAAAGCAGCAATAATAACGTTTTTAAAGTCAATTAACAAAAGACGAATTAGCCAAAAACTAAGTTTACCTTGAAAAAAACTAACAAAGTTTTAATTATTTTTGATACAGTACAAGTACACATACAAACAAAAATTGTTGTTTCATGTAACCGAGATTATAAAATCGCTAACACATTATTGGGCAAGACAAAATAAGCTCAACAACAACCTTATTGTTTAAAAAAAACGAGAAAACTATGAAAAGTTGAACAAAGATAACAAATTTCTCAATTTTGTCCTTTTTTAAAAAAGCTCTTTGCAACAAAAAATTTGATTCAAATGGTAATAAAAAGCCAAGAAGCATTAAGCTCCAATTCAGTTTACAATAATTGCGACGAAACAATGCATTGTGTAAAATATCGCTAAAATAGCCCAAAAATTCTCAAAATAATCGAAAAGTATCCAACGTAGCGTAAAACTTCTATTAATTATAAAAAAAGCTTAGAAAAGCTATTTAAAAAATTGAATTTTATCGCCGAATATGCAAAAAAGAAATTTTTTTGACTACGTAAAGTTTCTAAAACTAAAAAAAAACAACTTGAACAATACGCACTTGAACAAAAAAATCGCTTTGCTTCAAAAGAAAGTGTGAACAAGAAAATCATTTTCTCTATTCTCCGCTCTTCGAATTTGTTCGCCAACACAACTTTTTTATTCTCTGAACTTTCGGTTTCTTCTCTTGCTCACTTACTAAAAAAACAGAAAACGATAACTCCTCTTCGATTCGTAAAAGAGACAGCTCCCCAATACAAATCAAATTCATTGACTTGGGAAAATAGTAGGGCCGCTATGATGGCCGGCTGATAAGATAGGGCAGGGCGGCTATTATACATAAAATAATTGGTTCATGAACAAATTGCGACTAGCTTTGTCTGAGAGGGATTAATTTGAGGAGTTGAACCTGAGCTGGGAGAAGTTGATGGTTGTGTGCTGTTGTTGATGTTAGTGTACTTGGATGCCATGGACTCGAGGAGGGTGTCTGCTGCGTACAGTCTGTCCAGAATCACATCACATAACTCACTGCTCCCCATATCAACGTTGCACTCACGCATTGCCTAGTACACAGTACAAATCATTACAGCCCAATATATTCTCAAAACTATCTTCCCGAGGGAGAGATGAACCACCAATGAGAGCTCAGTTGGTAAAATGGAGGACATTAGAAGTAAAGCTGATATCCTTAGGTCCCTGCTTCGAGTCCGTGTCGGTGAAGTAAAAAGTTTTGGCATTTATTATCTACCTTTAAATACACAAATCTCTTTATATGATTGATGAAAAAAATTGAAAAGTTTAAAACGATTGAAACTCGGATCGAGGTCCCGGATCGAGGTGCCAACACTAAAAATCATTTAAAATGGAAGAAATGCCAAGAATGCGGTGAAAAAATTCACCGCTAAATTTAAGAAATATCTTCACCGCAAAAAACAGTGCAAAAAAGATGTAAGAATAGCAATGAATCCGTTGACAGTAGTGAAAGAAAAAAATTCACCGCTAAAAATCGCAACTCTTACAAAAATTCACGGTAAATTTCACCAAAAATATTTACCGCACAAATTATTTCAAAAAAGATGATAGAAATGCAGTGAATGCGTTGAGAGTGGTGAAAAGAATATTCACCACTAAAAACAGCAAACCGTACAATGTTTCACCGCTAACTTAGCAAAATTTTCATTTATTTTTTGAAAATTTAATTAATTTTTATTGAAACAATGCAAGATTTCAGGTAAATGCATTGAAAGCTTTAAAAACATTTCTCGCTCTTACAGCAAATTTCAATGAAACGCGCACATAGCTGCAGTAGTGGTAGCGAAGCAAAAGCCGTATATTAAAAAAAATTTCGATTTATGATTTGTTTTTACTGCTTACTACGCTCAAGTTTCCAATTTTATTGAAAATTTTTGTAGCAACCAGCAGAAAGGTGGAAAACTTTTAAAAGAATTTTGTTTATAAAACAACGTATATAATTTTAAAATATATCATTGAAAAGTTTCGAAAATCTAAAAATTTCTATTCACGGAAAACCTAAAACACCAAAAATTTTTGGTGTGGCTTCTCTACAAAAATTTTCATCTGTTTTAAATGCATAAGTAGCAAAAAATTCAAAAAAGTGGATTTTAATGAAAAGCAGTTGTTCATATCACTTCAAACTCATAGTCAGAAATTCATTCACTCAAATTCGTTGAACTAACTACTGGTTCTCATTTTAAAAACATGAGTTCTGAGTTTTTTTTTGGGGGGGGGGGGGATTTTGTTTTGTCATCCAAATATGCTTCTTTGGTACTTGCAAGAACTTATGGAGAGGGATTGCTTAGCATGAAACAATTACAAAAAACAAAAACGACAATGCTGTAGTTGGATGTCCAGTTTTACAGAGGAAATACATCCTTGTTTTGATAATAAGGAGATGACTACTTTGAAAGTGAAAAAATTAGGCCTTCTGGCATGTGAATTATTGTAAGATTTGCGGATTTTAGTGGTGAAATTTTACTTTAAGCAATACTTTCTAGACAAAACAAAAGCAAAAAACTGGTCATTTTAATGGTTTAACTTCTTGCAAGTGAAGTGTTCTCATTTTGTTTCCGAAAAATTGGACTAATTGCAAGAAACGGACGACAAGATACAAAAAGAGCTCAAAATTAGTAACGGAAAAGATTAGTAACGAATTCTTAACGTCTCGGATCGGATCAAAAGTTTGCAGATTACCGGTGAAAAGATCCTGGATTGCTTGTGAGGTATAAGAGCAAAACGCTCTTAACAGTAAAAAATTTAAGTAAAGCAATTTTTGCTTGAAGTGCTTGACTAAAGGTTGCTTTCGCTTAGCAATTTCAGTTTGAGCAGACCACTTTTGGGTCTACTTGTCTTGGCAACCTCAGTTCCTGGCCAGAGTTAGCGACCCGAGTCAGAGGTGGGTAAGCATCCGGCAAAGTAATACCCACCTTCAATAGATGTGTGTTGAATAGGTTTCTATTCCTCTGTGCCATGTGGGGAGAGGTGCCCCCATTGATGACGAGGACATGGTTCACATTGGCAGAGTTGGATGCAACCTGATTGGACACAAACTCACTCAGACCACACGGGTGTGCCACACTCTCAAAGATCTGCTTTCCTCTGCATAAATGATATCACACTAACTTTGGGAACTTCTTCACTAACTTTGAGAACTAACTTTCATTTTTGGCTGTTAAAATTGTTCATTTTTGAAAAAAAAGGATGGCGTATTCTAGATTCTATATCGCTTTATCGGGAATCTTTAGACTCTACATCGCTTTTTTGGGAGCTTTACCCGTCAGTAGCCGATTTTTGTGGGGAAAATAAAGAGTTCGTCTGCTTTATGGGATCATTGTGACTCGCAACCAGCTTAGTAATCGAGTTTTTGAATAGATGAGATTACGCCGCAAAACGTACATTTGGCGTTTTTCGGCCGATTTGAAGAAATCTTTGCCAAATATGACAATAGCTCATCACATTTGTCCAAGATTTGTGTCACTACTTTCCACGTTTTTTGCATTCCTTTAGTCT
The DNA here is from genome assembly GCF_964194025.1 of Convolutriloba macropyga. Taxonomy (NCBI): domain Eukaryota; kingdom Metazoa; phylum Xenacoelomorpha; order Acoela; family Convolutidae; genus Convolutriloba; species Convolutriloba macropyga. The sequence continues at coordinate 33,572,372 of NC_134478.1, read as the reverse complement.
ACAGCTAGAGTTCTCGATTTTATTAATAATCATCTAAGACATACTTCAGAAACTAAGTTTTGTTAATTGCCATATTACGAGCACCTTCAAACCAGCGATTTACCTTTTTAATGCGCAATTAGTAAAATGAAGAACTTTTCTTTCGATTTCAATTCGTTTTTTTCTATTTCTGCTTAATTGGCACTTTGTTAGCAGTTTATATTCGACAATAGCTCAAAAATACACATCAGGGACAAATGTGACGAATGTTTGCTAATTTGAACTAAATTCGCCTTACTTTCACTGTTTGCCACGCTCGCTTATAACTGTAATCTTAAAACACGGGTCAAAGAACCCCTACAAAACTAAGTAAATTTGCTTGCCTTAACGTTTTACGGAGTAATGGATAGTTAATTAGAATGAAACACGGAGAATCAGTAATGCGCATCAAAGTATATTTCCAATTCTCCTTGTTAGGTTCAAATAACTGTCATCAATTAAAAAATATGAACGTCTGTTCTCACAGATTTATGTTTTTATGGGAGAAAATTTTTGTTCAAGGCGAACAGAAACCGACAGAGATGTAATTACTGAACTAGATTGATAACAATAATTACGGTAGCCAGGCTTGCTATTATTTGCACTTATTGTTCCAAAATTTCAACTAAAAAGATTGATTATAATGTAGGAAATTAAAAATTACTTTTGTCCTCGACGTTAATCTTTGCTAAAATTTCAAGTATCGGATCATACTTCATGCATTTTTTCAGGACAATGGCTGTAGCTGCTTGTTTTAGAATGAAAATCTCCATCAGATCTAAAATAATTTGGAAGTTATCTCACATTTTTTTTTGCTGTCAAGTTTATCAGAAAACTTCAGCTCTTCATAGAATGAAAGAAGAAAACCATTAGCTCATAATAAAAAAAAATGAGTGAGAAACAAAATAATTGAAGTAACTCAGAAAGAAGGCAAAGACCTAATTTTGTGAAGATAACTTCAGTTTCAATTTCTCACGATCAATTTTCCATCAACTGTTTTTGTCATATTAAATGTTGGAGTAAGCTTTTCTGCAGTTGTTACTTTATTTCACATACTTCGAGCAGCTTCTTATCAAATATGCAAACGCTTGCAAAAAAGACATATTTTGAGTGAAAAGAAAACATTTTTATTGTTAATTTTTGAGATAACCTGAACAATTTTAAAAACATGTTTGTAGTTGTGTGCATCGCAATTTTGTTTACTTCAGTCTGGTTAAAAAAACTACCAAACTGATCTATTTTTCATAAAAAGAGAGCTTCAAATAACCGTTCTATTGACTTCAACAATGCGGATACCTATAAAAAGATACCTGAAAGTCTGCCGCAAAAAAACACCGTTGTTTCGCATGACATCGATTGATATAAACAAACAATAAAATAATGAAAGATTTACAAAAAATCAAAAAATGAGTAACTCGTGCGCTATATGGAACAAAATTTGCAATCAGTAGTCCTCTTTTATACTGGGAGATTAGAAGCAATCATTTGTTTTCTTTAAGTATTATACCTGGTAACTGAGACTGATTAGTGTCACGTTCAATCGATCACATCTAAAAAGTTGCTTTTTATATTTGTTTCGTTTCTAATTTGTATTTGATTGTTCCCCTACATCTCTGCTCATTTTAGATTGTTTTGCTGAGCAACTCTGAGAACTTTTCTAGCAGAATAGCTTACTTCCTCTATTCAAAACTTACCGCCCTCGATGTTGGTCTCAGTGAAACTTTGAAATAAAGAATCGTACTTCATGCGTATCTTGTGGAAAAAGATTGTACTGTCTTTAAAAAAAACAAAAAAAAAACAACAAAAACAAATTCAAAACAATTTGGAAAAATCTCACAATTCTGCTGGTAAATCTATTAATAAACAATTTTAGTACAAAAATGAATCAATTAGCAAAACAACTTATAGGTGGAGACAATTAGAAAAAAGAGAAAACTGCATTTGTGAAAACGCATTTAATTTCAATTTCTTCTGAAGTAAACTAAGCAATTGTTTATCAAATTTTGGCTCAACTTTTCAGCCAACTTAGCCAGATAATTAAAACTGCTTAGAACAGAGTCCTAATAACCGCTTGTTATACTGGGCTTCATATATTTATCACGCTTCAATTTTTACTTTCTTTTTTTTAAAAAAAACTGCTCCCTTTAAATTTTTTGTGCATTGTTACATTGGCACTTTAAACCAAATGAGCAAAAAACGATACTAGCCCAGAGACGTCGAAAAAGAGTTTGCGCAAAATAGCAAAGAAGCAGAAAAGGCGACTTAAAAACAAACTTAAAATGTGCTGAGATAGACTTTAAACCATTGAATTAAAAACACTGAAGACCATGCTGACTGGTAGACCAATTAATTATTACGAGTCAGAGATATAAGAAACAATACCACAAATCTATAGAAGAAAATATTCCCAGTAAAATTGTACAACCTTTTGTATCAGCGTTGTATAATAAAGTTTCCAATCAAAAAACAAGAGAGCAGAAACTTGTCATCTAATAGAAGCATTGTTTGATATATTTGAGAGAAAGTAAAATAAAGGCGAAACAATAATTGTCAAAGAATTTGAACGTAGGAAAAACAAAAACTTGCTAAATTTCTTGTTGTTCATGCTTTTGGTTGCCTTTGTAATGCCATTTTACTGCAAGCTCAGAAGAGTTTTAATTGATCAACACCAAAAATTGAAAAAAAAAAACAAAATTGTTCAATTCAAAATTTAAAATTAGCCAAAACACTAGAAAAAATTTATGACGTTCTGGATCAATTTGTGAGCTAATGAAATCTACATTAACCCAGATGCAAATTCTAAAAACTCTCGAATCCTAAATTCACAACAATTTTTTGTGTTAAGTTGGCATTACCAATACAAATACCTCAAAAAAATCAAAATTTAACCAAAATATAGCAAGTAAAGTACCACCATGAGTTTGACTAACATATTGTCAATCTAAAATCCATTTTAGATAAAACTCAAAAATACGCGAGAAATGAAAAAAACTTCGAAAAGTAACCCTTTACCCTGAATTTACAGCAACTTCAACTCTAAATACTGCAAAAGCCACTCAAGCCAGCGCATGGTTTTTAAAACAACTTGATGCTCACTGCTGTTCTCCTGTCTGTCTTATATTAAAGGCTCAAAATCACGGAATAAATGTCTCAACACATCTTACAAAAAAAAACCAGCAAAAATATAATGCGAATTCCTTAGATTGAGCAATTTTAGTCAGCAGAGAGGATGGTGTCGGTTTTCAGCAAAATGTACGTAAAATACTGATTAAATGTACACACGAAGCTCATACAGGTCAAAAAACAATTTGATCCCGTGAAAAAGGAATAAAAGTATTTGAAAAAATGAAATTTTAAGCCTTCGTCAATAAACAAAAAAATAACAAAAATCTTTTTAACAATCGTTTCAATGATAGCATTTTTGTATTCGAGTATTTCGTAAAAGATATTGGTCGGTCAAAATTGGCTTAACAAAAAAGTAGGGCTGGTTTAAAGTTCCTAACACCCAGTTCTTTGGGGGTTGGAACAATAACAAAAAGTGTTAATTGCAATGTACAGAAAAATGCTATTAAGAGGGTGTAAAATTAGAAAGAAATATGCCCATTTCCTACCCATTGAGTGTGGTTAGTTCTAAGCAGCCGCATAGTTGAAAGTGGGCAAATTCGTGAAATAATAAAAATGCACCTGAACATGATCCATTCTTGACCAGGCGTGGCAGCTGGGTGACTCTCAAATGCAGAAGAGACAGTTGCAGAAGAGCTGTTCATCTGTTGTGAGCCATTGGCAGGAGGCACTGTCACTAACAGGTTCTGTCCCACTAAAGTGTCCATGATCTGTTCACTCCTCCGGAGCAGCACCAGCTCACTTATTATCTCAGAAGAAACCTTAACAAACATTAATTAAGGCATAAATTTTTCTCAATTTTTTTTTTCCAGAAATTAAATAGGTGACATTCTAAGGTCATTTTTATAGAAGAGTTTCAATAGATTTTAACTCTGCAGTAATGGCTCAAACAACGGGAACTTCACAGGCTATCTTTTTATAACGCAAATGCCTCCTTAATGACCCACGCAATAGGGTTAGGCTACGAATTTTTCCCTGCCTATCTGAGAGGCACTGGTGTCAATACTGAGCATTTTTCCAATACTCCAATTATTAATGTAAAATCCGCGTTCGAGGTTTACCGATTTTTCTCATTGGGAAAATATAAAGCCCACAATTTGGTATGTTTGTTTATTTTTCATATTGATATCAAACCGATATAGCCATGAGTACCTTCCATGTTCTCTATCGTAATTCTACGCTCCAATATATTTTTCATTGTATATTAATAACAATAAGGAGGCTCAGTTATGTGCGTTCTGACCCCACTCATTCACATTCTTGACTTAAACACCTACCAAGTCAAGCAAAGATAGCATCAAGTCAAAATAACAAACGGTAGATCATGCTTTGTAAATTGAAACCATATTTTTTGTAATTTTAGGATAGACATATAAGCGAGCAAAAATATTACCAATCAGCTCAATTTTTTTCTCATTAGAATGAAAAAAGTATCGAACTGAACAAAATAGTTCAGATTTGGTTTAAATTGAAATTAACATAAAAAATTTCTCGAGCAAAAAAAGATTCGATGAGGTGAAGACCTAACTTTGTCAACCAACAAAAACAAATTTCTGAATTCAACTTTTATCCAACGTTTAAGCCAAACTTAACACACTGAAGACCTTCAAAAATACAGCTCAATGATTAACAAGCTGGATCAAACCTTATCTAATTGATTTAAAATTAACGTTCTCAAACACGATTTTAAGTGAACTCAAAAAATTACCAGTAAAATGACTGAGACACGTCCAGAGCACGGCAACAAATGACGTCAAGGAAACAAATTCAGCAACGAAGTGTTAGAATTCAGCAAAAAAGTCCCTCTTTGAGTTCTTGAGGAGTGATACGATGGTTGTTACTAAAAACGAGGGCGACAACTAACTTTGTAAAAGATATGAGCACCGCTGCCAAATTAAACTTTAAAATAACTAAAAGTCAGAAATTGAATATTTCTACGCCAATGTCAACTTCTGATGGCGAGTAAAAACATGTGAAGCAAAAACAAACGCAAGAGTAGGCAGAAAAAATCCGATACAAAGGTTTTTGTAAAATTAAAGATATCTAAAGTACGCAAATAGATATCTATTTAAAAAACAATAGTTTTGCTGCAATTCATTGAGAAAAAATTTTGAAAAGGAGAAAAACTGAAAAAGTTCTTGAAACTTAGTGGCGTCAACGTTGAAAAACTAGTTACCTGATATTAAGACAGATAGCTGAAGCCTAAATTTATTAACCACTTAAAAGTAATTAGTAAGAGGAAAGGGTAAGGTGCTTTTCTTAATTGCAACTAAAGTAAAGGCGCCAAAAATAACCACAAAGAAAGTCATTGCCAAAAAGGCAAAAATAATAAAATAATTACAAAAAAATTAATTGCAATCAAAAACAACGTGACAATATAACCGCAAAGCATATAATTACCAACAAAAAGGCTAATTCAAAAAAATACTAAAGTTTTTTAAAGTATATATGGTCTTAGTCGGTTGAAAAAGCAGTTTTGAAGTAAACATTATCTCTATGAAAACTGGAACCGCCAAACAGAGTAACTTGATTCCTCAATAAAGCAGCTGGGAGCTGTAATTAATAAGACCAATATACAAGATGAAAAAACATTTTAAAAAAAGATAAAATTTGAAAGCAAAACGATATCTTCGAAGACACCAAATTCTAAGTCATAAAGAGGATACATTATAGAGTACGAACAATAGAAAACTTTATTGACGGTTCCCTTGGAAACCCACTGGTCTTTTCAATATTGAGACCTAGTAATGGTAACTGAAAAAGGACAAAAACGAGGCACATGTGGTGTGGGAGCCACAATAGTTATCATAAAAAAAATGGTTTTGCAAGTCTATGATGTTCAAAGAAGAGATTTCATATGTGCGCTCATGCTTTTTTGGAATTTTCTACAAGAAAAACAAATGACAAAACAGTAAAAATTTCAACAAAAACGAGAAAAATTGAAAATAACAAGTTTTTGAGGAAAACCAATTGATTTAAAGCCATAAAAATCATTTACTGTCCATTTACCGGTTCATGAAATAGCGTCTATGCATAATTATAATGCACGTGTCAACTTTATAAGCATTTGCGGAAAATAAAGAGAAATAAGGGCGAAACAGCAGCAAATCCAAACCCTTTTGGTAATAAAAACTACAATGAGACTAATTATAGCCTTGAAATCGGGTCCCACTGTTATTAACAGCAAGAAATTGTTGCTAATATTAACATAATTGGTCAGAAGTGAAAAAAGCGCTACAAATCAATACAATTACGTTGAAATCTCGAATGTTCATCGAGTTTTGACCTGGATAACTCTTCGAGAAAGACGAAATTTGAAAATTGCTATTTATTTTACAATTCTACGCTCGATTTGATTTCTAATGATACTACTCAAGACTCAAGTCTTTCAACGTTTAATGTACTGGTAATTTTTTTTAAAAAAAATAGTTGAGAATATATAGTTATTCCCCCCAAAAAGTGGGGTCGGATGCAACAAAAAAAACTAGCTTTATAATTCTCGGTATTTTATATGCATAGATTTTGTTAGTATCCTGTAAAATATAGAATTTCACATTCATGTACGTTTTTAGAAACAGCGAAAAGTTAGTATGTAGCCAATCCATTTTCGCAATACATTAACCAGTGCTTTTGACCGAATGTTACTAATGGCTTGTCTCGTCTTAGCGGCGTCATTGTAATTAGACCGGGTCAAATACGCTCCCTAAATTCATACCATTTTGTTGTAAAACTGAAGGGCTAATTTGTCTAGCGGTGGTAAAATGATTGGGGCTGCTTGCTTTACAAGGAATCTTTGGAAACCCACTGGAAAAATTATCGCTATAATGTAAAAAATGATTTAGGGTGGGGATTACATTATTTTTAAGAAATTGTTACGAACCTCCGCCAAGAGATTGGTGTTATTACAAGTGGCAGGAGTTAGTGGTTCCAACAACTCATCAGCTGAACTGTACTCTGCATAGCTATCCACACTGCTCTCTCGGAACAGACCCCCACCACCGCCTCCTCCCCCTCCAACTCGATCGCCACCCTCGCCCAAGGCCAAGGGATCCGGCGATACACTTCCCACCCCACTCTCTCGATCTTCCGTATCGTCATCAACCGCCGCAACTTCTGGCTCTACTTCTGGTCCAGTTCGGCTAGGTGGCTCTAGGGTTCCATTGACGAGTGGGGATCCATTGGGGACCCGTCGCCTACCAGTTCCAAGTCCTCCCGTAACTATTAAAAAAGAATTGACAAATAAACGTTTAAGTATTAAAAACGAATTAAAAAACTATAGTTTTCAAATCAAACGAAAGCTCAGTTTATTTGAGCAATGTGAGCACAAAAACAGAAGTTTCTGCTGAGAGAATCCAAATTGAGACACAATGATCACAAATACACAAACACACCATGTAGGTTATTACCAGAAAATAATTATGATCAACACTTTGACCCCTAGTGATGTCAGAAAGCAGAAAGAAGTCAGACACTGCAATGCTATCCTGTGTTGTCTTAGTATCAGTATTACCCAGCTGCAGACTTTGACTTATGAAAAGATAAATGTAACAGTCTAGAGGTGTTAGGGGGAGGAGGTAATCTTTACGTTAATTACACGGTTCAACGCCCTAATTAAAGTCGAGCTGAAGTCTTTTCATAGTCAATTGAGGTCGACCTTGAACGATTTTTTCATATGTCTCTTCATAAACAAAGTTGAGTCGAGTATCTTCTTACGATTTAACGTGAGCGACTGCCCTAAGAAAATAAGCCATTATGATTTAAAAGCTTTTTATTTGTCAGAGAAAAACAAAGTTTTTTGCAAGAAAAACAAAGTTTGTAAGAAAAACAAAGTTTGTAAGAAAAACAAAGTTTAGAAAGATATGTATTCAATTTATTAAACTCCGTTCAATTTAAACTCCAGATATGGATCGTTCAATTTAAAACCATAGCATATACTTCAACATCAAGAAAGTTAAGTCAGATGTAAAAAAAAAGTTTATTCCTTGATATATATCATTTTTACACAAACACAGAAATGGCTGAATCGGCGCATTATTTATAGTATAAATAAGGGTAGACGGAAAGAGAACATTGTTTTGGACTCGATTGGTCCGAACTTAGGTCACACATTTCTCCTCAAATCGCCCTTGATATCATTTTGAGCACATAACGACAGAGTTAATCTCTATTCGCATCAATGTGGTTGGAGCTGATTGCTTGCTTATGATTAACAAAGACTTCGTTTATTGACCACACAATTAAAAAATTTAGTCTCTAATTTAGTCTGAATAAAGGTCTCTAAATTCATAACATTACAAAATGCATCAACAAATAATCAACGGATGCTGAAATTGGAAAAGAAAATCCAAACAATTGAAATGAAAACAGCAAAATATACCGCTTTCTAGGCTTCCATTGTAGCGCATCGAAATCGTATTAGCGTATTAATAATCAAAACCTTAACCGGTAAAGCAATTAAAGTTTCCGAAGAGGGAGATTCCGTCAAATTATCACTTGGCCAAAGTCCGAAGAATCGATTATACATGCTCTATTTTGTCGGGCTATTTCACGAATCATATTTTAAGATAAGAGTTAGAAGCCCGTGAGGAGACCAGTAACACTAGGCAAATTTGGTTCAAATTTGCTTTAAAATTGGATATATTTGCTCCCAATTCTAAACGAAGGTTGAGGTTGTTTTGGGGCTAGCGTGAAAATTTGGAGCAAGTCTTTCGTCACCAATTTCCAACCTATAAGTATTTCTTTGCAAATAACTAAGATAGTATCAATTAGACCAAAATGAAGGAAAGCCCAATTAGTCAGTAATTTCCAAAATTTCCCTCTCAGTGCTAATTTCTGATTAAAGGACATATGGCAGTTTTGCGATTACATTTATCATCCGAGAGTACGCTTATCCGTGAATACTAGTGACAAAATGTAAAACTTTTTCTCGATATCAGTAACTTATTTCCACGTTTTACGTATGTAAATAGTAAAAATTGGGGCTACGTTTTAGTCACTCGACTCCACAAAACGCAAAGTTTTTTTAAAAACTGCCTTTCTGCATATTGGCCACGTAATGACGTCAGAACATCAAAAAAATTAACTTGGTGTGATAACTTCATTGTGAAAAGTTATATAGTTATTTTGCTAGACTTAAGGCTGGAGAGCATTACTTTTCCTTAGCGCATAAAAAACAAACCGCCTGCAAATTTGAGATGAATGGTGATACTAAATTTTGTTTTAGCTGTAACAAAATGCACAAGAAAATTTTGACATTATTCGCAGAGTTGAAAACGAATGTGCCTATAACACATTTTTTTTGAAATTTTTTAAATTTTTGTTAAAATTTAATAGTTGCAGTTCCCCCATTAATTCCCCGGTCATTAGTCAACACAAAAACAAATCAAATTTAACCAAAACTTGGAAATCATTAATGAAAAAAGCAAGAGGTAACTGAGGTATAGTCAGAGTCGATATACAAATCAATTTTGGATTTTGGCATTCATTGAGAGGCCGTTAATCACCATAAAACAAAGATAATTTTATTACAAAAAATTGCAAACACTTTCGAAATTTTATCTATAATTCAGAAATTTTCTATTGTTTATAGATTTTTACTCATCATTTCAAGCACAATGTGTTGCAAAATATCACTTTATCAACAAATTTGTCCCGCAAGTCCAAAAATCAGACTACACCGTTGTATTATAAGCAGTTTTTTTTTAAAAAAAACATTCGATTGCTGATGGTTTTTGTATCAGAAAAATTGTTCAGTGATTCTGAAAATTGTTCAAAGATGCAACTATTTTTCGTTAAAGATACAAAAAGGAATCGCATATTAATTTTAAGAGGAAACTTGAAACTTGGGTTGAAAAGGACGAAGCTTTGTATTTTTTGTGTATTAAAGTACGTTTTCACAGACTGTTTTCTAAAAAGTAGTTGAAAACAAATTTTCAAGCACAAAGCAACTGCACTGTTGAAATATGATAATTTAAAAAAAGGCTGAAACGACAAACCTGTCCCACGTTTTGTTATTTTACTTTTGAGTGTGAGAATTAAACAGCAGAACCCATAGATATTAATCACTCTCGCTTTTCTCCGCTATTAAAATGTTTTCAGTAATTTTACCAAAGTCGCTTGTGAAAAATTTGTTAATTTGCGTCTACTGGGACTGACTTTATTAGATTGCAACAAATCTTTTCAATTTTCTACAGCATAAAGACGAAGTGTTAAAAGAAAAAAACAGCCCAGTGTGTTCCTTTCTTTGGCAAACAATTTATTAACCTTTCGTTTCAATTGGTTTCATTTTAAAGTTCGAAAATATTTTCGGTACAGTTTTATATTGGAGCGTCTAAAAATAAAAGCATTTGGTTCGCTTTCTTTACTTGATACTAAAAAGAAGCCATCAATGATCAGAAAAAATACACCGAAACAGTAAACAAGACATGAAAACTGTCATATAATAGTCTGACGAGTAGAGATCAAACCAATTCCGACGATGCAAAAAAACTTTTGTTTTGGATAAACTCAACCAATTATGTGTACTAAATATTTTTCATCTGTATTTAATCTGTTACCTTGGGATTTGATTCATTTAGGATACGTAAATAACTTAATTCCCATACTTTTGTTTTTAATCTACATTAATGACCTTCCCACTGTGCAAACTAGAAGTCAGATAGTTCTCTTCGCCAACGATACGGCTCTCAGTGGTAAACTAGGCATTGAAATGGCAGAAGATTTTGAAAAAATATCAAACTGGGTGGCTCGAAACAGTCTTTCCCTAAATAAAACAAAAACTAAAACACTTAATTTTGGCAAGGCACCAGGCGCCAATCATGCTCAGCAGTTTGTTCCAAATAGTCAAGCAGTGACTTCAGCAAAGTATTTGGGTCTCGAAATAAACCAAAGGTTGAGTTTCAAGGAGCATGCAAATCAACTTCTGAAAAAAACTGCCAAAAATGTTCCGTTGCTGTATCAACTCAAAAAATTTTGCCTTCTTCGGCATTGTTTAGAGCATATAAATCTCTTATTCAGCCAATCTATCAGTACGGCAAACTGGTGAACAGTACTGCTAATAAAAAAGGAATGGAAAGAAATAAAAGTCAACAGAAAATGTTGATCCGAAATTTTTTTTTTAAAAAAAAGAAAGATCGAATTGACACCCAAATTGGGATCAAAATACAAAATACAACTAATGAGGGAACTTCACATCTACGAGCTTTTGAAGCTTCTTGCAGCTGGTTTAAAGACAAACACATGCCCATCCAGAGGTAAATAGCTACAATAGCCCCAAGGAAAATCACACACTTTTTGATCCGGAGGAAAGAAATAAACTTTTGAAAACTGAAATAAGACACACAAAACAAACTGAAAAGTCCGTTAAAGTTCCTGCAATGTTTTAGTGAAGTACGACATAAATAAATTTAAAAAGATTCTACTACTTGGCAAAAACAATTAGACTCTTATATGCATGGTATTAGAGATGTCTACATATTTGAGAATCCAGAATTACTCGCTATCTTTTGTTTACAGAAATGCTCTCTGTTGGATTGAATAATAGACGCAATTTAGGACTAAAAACTTTTTGCATAGCCTCAGATGGTTATAGCAAAACAAATATGCCTGAGTCAAGCGCTATTCGCTTGACTAAGGGAATAAGTTAAAGGAAGATTAATTCACCAACATATATGAACAAAGTATATTTATATACAGTCTACAATTGTCTTTTAAGTTTTGTTTTTATTTTACTACTGACCCAATGATCTTGCTGATTTCTTGCTCCGTTGATTGTCTTCATTCGTAGTTGATCCAAAATCCACCAAACCGTCAAAGTTGATAAACCAAACAAAATTTACAAGCAAATACTGAATAGGAAATGTAGTTTGAATTTAATCACTAAATTTAGCAAGGAACGGAGGCTCAGGTGGTTGATTACACCGTAAAACAAATTATATTACCCTTTTAATGAAGTACCAATTTCATATCCCTCATTTAGTAGAAACACATATGTGCAATTTATTGAAAAGTAATTTACTTGAAATATGGGTATGTGATTGTGATTAAATCTGTATGCATGAACAAAATAGGAAAGGATACTGAGGAGAGGTTTGGTAATTCCAAGTTCATGCTCCATGCGGTACGTATTACCAAAACAAAAGAAGCAGAGTTCTGACGTCAAGACTTTTGATTGGCTAAACTTAAGGCATATGGAAAAGTAGGATAAAAGGAGGACTCTGGAAAATTCAAAATCAGTTGTTTTGGACTTTTTGGAGCTTCAACAACGGACTTGGCCCTCTCTCCAGCTACCCTCTCCAGAAGACTTCAATTCAATCTTCTAGCTGCAACTCTTTTCTTCTTCCTAGTCCAGTAGACAACAGAAGAAGTGAGGTTGCCCCTTGTAGAGGAGAAGCACAGGAACCCGGGAGAATACAAGAAGAGCGCGAGGCTCAGCAGAAGTACTTGCTTCCGAGAACGTGTTTGAGCACGCAATAGGCAATCTTACACTCTCAAAATATATCAAGACACCTGATAACGGGCATCAAAAGTCTAATGGTGCTTTTGCAAACTGATAATAGCTTACTGATTGTTTGTTTATTCTGTCATTTGGCATCAGTTTTAGAACGAATTTTTTATAATTTATTATGACGTTTTGCGATTCAATATGCCGATTGCGACTAAATTTTTTTCATTAAAAATTTTGATGTACAATTTAGTTTGTGTGGCTACTTTCTGTATAAAAAATATTTCCTATAATTAAGTCTTTGTTAAAAGGTTATCGAATCAGACGTTTTAAACTACTAAAAGGAATCTTTAAGCAATAAAATAATGTCAAGAATAAATGCAACTGAAAACTTAGAGTTAACATTAAAGGTAAAATCCCTTATTTGAACTCTTTCACTTGCAATTCTAGTGTGTTGTAGTCATTACACCAACTTTTCTTGAACAACATTGTTCCGTATCACATATAACCTACTCTCGTTCTCTCTTGTTTGTCATCGCGTCATATCTGTAACCAAGTTTACATTGAAAAAGTAGAGCTATTTGTCAAGCTATGCCAGTTTATCTCATGCACAATTTACTGTGTTATTATTTTTTCACCTGGAGATGAGGGTACACCTGTGACCATGGTCTGCTCCATATTTCTAGCCCGACTGAGAACACTGTTGGTCCTCTCGCCCCCTCCCCCTGGCCCAATCATGCTGCTGCTGCTGTTTGAGTTGTTGTTGCTCGTCACCGCAACGGCCGTAACTGCGGTGTCACGAATTGTCATGCCGAAATCGTTTTTATAACCACTAATCCCTTGTGATAACTAATAACAGCCAATAAACGCTCGATAAAAATTAAAGCATCAAGATCGTGTAATATTGTCACACTGTCTTAGTAGAACGAATAGTTAGTTATAAGTTTGCACAGAAATCGGTAATAATAGGAAATTTGGTAAAGTCTCAAAGCGATGCGTATTTCTGTTTCAGTTTAAAATAATCACAAAATGCAAAGGTAATTACTTTAATGTTTGTTTCAAAGTAATGTTCATTTCGTAAACACCCCTTTTTAAGCTTGAATAAACAAAACCCCCTTTTTGTACGGCCTGTTCTCTAAAAGCGGAAATTGGAACCGCGTTGGTTTGATTATTCCTAGATGTTAAAATTAAGATGCACCCTCTAATTTAAATTCTACAACATGTTTCTTTAAAATGGCATTTTACAGAATTTACAATTTCGTTTGGCCGGAATGATGTGTAAAAAATAAGTCAAAATGTTTAATGGTAACGCCTTTAATGGTGCAAAAAATAGAGCATGAAAACGGAAGTAGATGTATGACGAATGGTTGTGAAAATGAACGGCTGTGATAATTGTCAATTGTTCAAAATATTTTTTTTCTCTCCTCGAAAACTGATGACAATTATTGCCTCTAATACACATGAGAGCCAATATATTTGACTGTGTTTTTAAAACGCATGTTGGGCGCCTCTAATCTCAAACTAACGTTGCGTTATTATAGAATGCTAGTAGGAAAAACTGCGCAAACATAAACAAAAACAACACAAATAAGGAAAAAACGCGGAGAAGGCAAAAACGGAATCAAATACCACGTATACACTGACAGGATGTTAAAATAGAGCGCAGAGCTTCAAATTGAGGGCAAATGAAGCTATTCACGCACACCTGAAACGGGTTTGCTCACTTAGACGATGTTATAATTGAACGAAAACAAACATTTTGAATATTCTGAATCAAGACCTTCTGAATAAAAATCACTATATAAAATCACGTTCGATTAAAAAAACTATTTTGGGAATAATCTACAGTTTGTTGGCAATAGTTTGTTGTTAAGTTATTCAGCAGGGGAAGTTCTAGGTACCAGCTTTTGAAATAGCTGGAACCTTGAAATTTCGCTGATATTTTGAACCCCCTCCCTAAGGAGCTTAGATCTGCGTATTAAAAGATAGCCAATAAACTTCGCTTAAAATTTCAATATCTGAATGTCCGCAACCACTCAAATTGCGAATTTTTGAAATAGGATAAGGACAAAAATAAGGACGCACGTGACATGAAACATGACTACTCCTTCGAAATTCGACAGAGTTCATATATACATCAGAGTGTATGTACGAGGGGAATGTTTGTCCTCATATGTTAAGGTGGTGAAGGTGGGGGCGGCTTTGATGGCGGTAATAGTGATGGAGATGGTGATTTGTGGAGGTAGTGGTGAACAGCATGGGTGGTAGTGGGGTTGCCAATGTTGGCGATGGGTGGGACTGGGATATTGAATGGGTTTCGGTCGTTGAGGTAAGCAGCAAACTTTGAACATAGGTTACAAGGAAACATAAATTTAGTCTGTTAAACTCAAAATGAGATTTACTACCAAAATTTCGCTTTTAGCTTTAAAATTAAATTACCGTTTGTTTAGGAAGTTGATTGTTTAGTTTGTATTTGCCAAAGAAATTTTTAAAAACGTAGAAGTGAAGCACGAGATCATTATACCCCTACAGCACATTAAATCCAATAACCAATTTTGTTTTCAGATTATATTACAAATTGATTGTCTTTTTCTCTGCCCGGTCATAA